>NW_006786304.1:631248-664971 GCF_000442215.2 Lipotes vexillifer | reverse complement strand
GTAGGGAAATGCTTTCAGACTGTGTAAGTATCTGTCTTCTCCTAATATTTTCACCCACTAGTTTTGGCATCCATTGATGATTCTTCCGAGACAATGATCACCCTAATTCCTTCTTCATTTATTAGTTAGGGTTCTCCTGTCAGGGTGAGCTTCCCTTTTCAGTAGGCTCCTTGACTGGCTCACCTGTGGTAGCCCCAAATGCCTGAATTTTACCCGCATGCCCTCTCACTGAGCACATCTGTGGGCTTGATCTGCCATACCCACCTTGGTTCTCTGACTCTTAGACTGTGATTAGCTTTTTTTTTTTTTTTTGTGGTACGCGGGCCTCTCACTGTTGTGGCCTCTCCCGTTGTGGAGCACAGGCTCCGGACGCGCAGGCTCAGCGGCCATGGCTCACGGGCCCAGCCGCTCCGCGGCATGTGGGATCCTCCCAGACCGGGGCACGAACCCGCGTCCCCTGCATCGGCAGGCGGACTCTCAACCACTGCGCCACCAGGGAAGCCCCGTGATGAGCTTTTTATTACGTCCACTGCCTCTCCTACCTGTGCTTCTACAGTGTTCTTCTACCTATGAATCCTTTCCTCTTCAGCCCTGCCCCCAGTTCACCACCAGCCACTCCTGAGCCGCTGCTTCTCTTCAAGCTCTGTTAGATTGCACCCTTGCTCACCCTGACACCCAAAAGCTTGGAACTTCAGGGTCCTCTCTGACTCATCTAATCCGTTCCCAAGTGTGTTGCTGTCCTTTGTCATCTCTTGGCTCTGTCTCCTCCACTTCATTTCCACTGCCCCACTGTCACCCTCCTTCTCAGTCCATCCTGATTACATGGCATTTCCTCCACTATAAACCTCTTCTTGCTTCCTCACCGCCTACCAGATGGCGACGCAGTCTCAACTCCTCCCTCTTACGCGCACTACTGCAGTACTGTTAGGCTGTGGTTGTCTGCCTGCCTTCTCTCCGTCCCTCCGACCCTCCCTCCCCATTCTTTCTGTTTTATACTACCACAGGCATTAATTTTAAAATTGTTTTACAAGAATACACACCATGTATTAGAAGGATATGGCCAGAGCAGAATTTCTTTGTGTTCCTCTGCTTTGCATATACCCTTCGTGTGGTTTGAAATGTGTCCCACGTTCCTCCTTGCCTCTGGAACTTGTCCTCATTCTTCAGGACTCTTCCACCCCCAGCAGCACTTTGAATGTAACCTTCCTGGTAGTTCTTCCCGGCACATTTCAATCTTGAGAACGGGATTCTCTGTTCCCCTTGTCTCGGAGAACCTGACACACAATACACATTAGTTGTTGGTGGAATGATTGGTTTTCAACCTGGAATACCTTAATTGTATTGTTTTCTTCTTCTTTCTTTCCTTTTAAATTCTGGTCATATGCTTCCCCTCATTGGCATTAGTTTGTACTTTTTTTAATAGAATTTCAGGAAAATAATTAGATGTGGTATCTGTGAGCTTAATGTGTATGTTGGGGGCAGTTGTCTTTTGTGTACTCAGTTTCCTAAAAGAATTTGTTTTCCTCTTCATAAAATTAAAGCATGTTCATTGTAGAAATTCAACAAAAGGCAAAAACTGAAAAAGAATTTAAAGATTCATTATCTTCCACTTAGTGAAAACCACTGTTGATATTTTGATGTATTTCCTTATAGTTTTATTTCTCTGCATGTGTATAGGTTTTTAGTTTTACGTAATTCAGAATATGTGGTATTATAGTTCTCAAAAAAAATGTAACATAGCTCAGATGAGGCTAAAGAGCTCTGAGTTCACCAGCTTACCTACTCCCGTTTTCCTGCAGAAAAAGGAACTCAGTAGCTAAGAGTTATGTTGGAGGACCAGTTTTTGAGAACCATTACTTTTTAAACCAGACATTATTTTGTGAGCATGTTCCCCTGTCATTAAATACTCTGTGAAAATATGACTTTTAATTGCTGTACAATGTTCCATTAAATGGCTGTATCACAGATTATTTAACCATTCCCCGTTCTTAGGCCTCTGTAGCATTTTCTCCTGATGTACTTAAAATAAAACAGATTCACTAGGAGAGGCATTTGGGAAGAGTGATATAGAGCTTCAGGTCTGTAATTAGACCGCATTTAGAATCTTTGTTCTGCCATTTGCTCATCTGTAAACTGAGGGTGATGACAGGACCTGCCTGCTTGGGTTGCCAGGGTTCAGGGGGACTTGCACGTCGGGCGCCGAGTGTGGTGCCTGGCACACGGAAGTGCTCAGTGCGTGCTGGTCATCGTGGTTAGCTTCACCCGTGGTACATTCGGTCTTCCTTCCTATTGCCGGTCAGACTTTACCGAGTTATGACCTTTTTATTTTCTCCCTGACTTTTAAATTTGAAAGTGGTAAAATCCATTGAAAGAGTACTACAGTAATCACCCAGTATTCACCGGTGGTTAACATTTTGCCACATTTGCTCTTTCTCCCCACAATTTGTATTGTTTTTTAATAAATTTCTTTATTTATTTTTGACTCTGTTGGGTCTTCGTTTCTGTGCGAGGGCTTTCTCCAGTTGCGGCAAGCGGGGGCCACTCTTCATCGCGGTGCGCAGGCCTCTCTCTGTTGCATCCTCTCCCGTTATGGAGCACAGGCTCCAGACGCGCAGGCTCAGTAGTTGTGGCTCACGGGCTTAGTTGCTCCGCGGCACGTGGGATCTTCCCAGACCAGGGCTCGAACCCATGTCCCCTGCATTGGCAGGCAGATTCCCAACCACTGCGCCACCAGGGAAGCCCCCTGTGTTGTTGTTAAACCATTTGAAAGTGAGCTGCGGACACCATGTCACTTTACTTCTAAAAGTCTCAGCATATATCCCTAAGCTTCAGGACTTTCTCCTCTATAACTACAATAACATTATCACTTTTAAGAATATTAGCATTAATTCAAGAGCATTTCATATAGATCTATGTTTAAATTTACTCAGTTGACTTAAAACTGTCTCTTATAGCTGAGTCTTTTGTTCTAGGATCCAATGAATATTCACAGTGCCTTTAGCTATTGCCTCCTTAGTCCCTTTCAGTCGAGAACAGTTGTCTCTGCCTTTTTTTTTTAGTGATGACCTTTTTTGAAGAGTCTAGACAGTTGTCATACCCTTGTGTGGTGTGTACCCTTGTGTGGTGTGCTGTCTGTACCTCTCCAGTGTCCTCAGCCCCCTTCTGACACCACCCATAGCCACCTCCTCATGTGGCTCCTGTCTGAGCCGAGGGCTGGGGCTGCAGACACAGTGCCCAGGCCAGCAGGAGTGCTGCCTCCCTCCCTGGACACAGCACATCTGTGAATTGGGCATCGGCACTCTCTGAGATTCTGGTGACTGGCTGAATGAATGAGTCAGTCAGGTGTTTTCCCCAGCTCTGGCTGCTTTCCACTGAACTTGTGCTTTTCTTACGGAAAGGCTGTGCTGCCACCTGACCACCCATCCCATCTCTCCCTCTCTTACTCATGGTAGAATTGCCACATGACCCAGTTTCCATGTGGTAGTCCAGGCAGTCACTTCTAACCAATTAGAGATGGTATTCCAAATAAAACTTGTTTGTCAGGACTGCCCCATGCAGTTCGAAGTCAGAAGTCATTGTGTCCCTGTTTTTGTGTCCATCTCATGCACCTGGGCCCTGTGCTCATCCTGGCAAATAAAATATTGCATCATCACTTTCAAGGGCAGAGTTCATAGTCCTGCCAGCCATGGTTGGGCCTTTCATACCTCGGGGCCTGTGTTGCTACCCACCTGCCGCTTCACAGCCAGTGTCACAGTAGAAACCGAACCACAACCTTGCAATAGAGAGGAAATGGTGTGACCGTTATGAACTGGGACAACTTAAACCATCCCATCACCTTAAAAATATTTTTTCTGGGACTTCCCTGGCAGTCCAGTGGTTAAGACTCTGCTTCCAATACAGGGGGCACCAGTTCAGTCCCTGGTCAGGGAATTAAGACCCCATGTGCCGTGCAGCACAGCCAAAAAAAAAAAATCTTATTATAAGAGTAATATACTTGCTCACTGTAAAAAATTTAATCATTATAAACATAGGTAGATGTTATATAGGTATATAACAAAGTGAAAGTCCCTTATAATCCCAAGTCTCCAGAATTAATCTGCATTAATAGTTGGATTATGTTTTCTGCTAATACCGTCCCCCAAAATGTTTAAAAGCATGAGATCATGTGCTACTGTTCCACAGCTTGTTTTTTGTTTGTTTTAATTTAACACTGTGTATCTTGTGCATCATCTTTTAAAATTTCATCTCCAAGCCAACTGCATTTTAACCTTTGACCTGAGAAGGGGGTGGCAAGAGTTGGGCTCAAAGGGGGTCTCTGGGAGTATGGGAGGAGAAGCTTTGTTTGCAGCCATTCTGCCTTCCAGGGGGTGGCAGGTTCCTGTCCCATGTTTTGTGAGTAAATTGCTGACTCCTCCTAAACACGAATCACAAAGAAAGGATTGCTGCCTTCTTGCCTCAAAATGTGCTGCTCCTGCTATTACCAGGACTCTGTTGGAGCTCCTCCCCCATATTCTTAGGTTAACTCATAACATTGTGGGTGGAGATTGGTTCTAGTTTGCAGCTGTTTTTTTTTTTTATAATGTTTTAAAAAATTATTTCTTTTTGGCTGTGTTGCGTCTTCGTTGCTGCGCGCAGGCTTTCTCTATTTGCGGAGAGCGGGGGCTACTCTTCATTGTGGTGCACGGGCTTCTCATTGCGGTGGCTTCTCTTGTTGCGGAGCACAGGCTAGAGTGCAGGCTCAGTAGTTGTGGTGCACAGGCTTAGTTGCTCCGCTGCATGTGGGATCTTCCCGGACCAGGGCTCGAACCCCATGTCCCCTGCGTTGGCAGATGGATTCTTAACCACTGTGCCACCAGGGAAGTCCCTGCACCTGTTTTTTTCCTGAGCTTTCTGACCAGTTCATTTATCCTTTTTCCATATTTTCTAAAGTTGGAATGTGTTCAAGAAGTGGCCAGTAGGTAGAACAGCTTTCAGATTGATTTGCAGGTGCTTTTAGCCCAGCCCAGGCCCAGGGACAGCCTCTGTGCTTTCTGTGCTAATAGGATATTAGATTTTTCACTTTCTCAGCTCTGGTTACATGGGAAGGCTGGAAAAGGGCATGTAACTACTGCAGCTGCTCTGGGGTCACCATGGCAGCGGGACTGGAGGACTGACTTGGGGTCGGACTTGACTTTGTATTTCTGGTTAGAAAGCTTTTTCTTCAAGTTTTCATCCATGTGGAAAATTGGTCAGGGCAATAGAGTCGCTGCTCCCCTTTGATAGCAGTGTGACTCCTCGGTGAAGGAGAGCATTGGCCAAGCTAATCTGAGATCTCTGATGTGTGGCAGGAAGTAGGAATATTCAATTCTGGACAGTTTATCTCACTGGAGTTGGGGTGAGGACTTACTTTTAGAGCCTACTCACAATCCTCCTGAGAATAATTTCTCAGGACAAGTACGCTATCTTTACACCTCACTATGGTCACAAAACTAAGGTTTTATACCCCGAGTCTCTGGGCCAATTTTGAGTCAAGGCTTCCTTCTCGAAGCTGGGGGGAGGTATCCACATCCTACAGCATAGAAACTCCCTGAAGGAGCTTCTTCCAAGTGTCCCTCCTCCCCATCCCGGAAGGTCTAGTATCCTGGAGGCTGAATGCCTAGTGCCCTGCTCATCCGGGCTCTGCTGCATGTATTCCCCAGGCCCGCAGCCTCACTTGTCAGCCATTTAACTAAGAAAAGCATTCTCTAGGAATGATTTCTTTGAATAATGTGTGAGACCAGACCTCCTTGCTCCCTCTTTCTGTGATTTTTAACCTTTTTCTTTTGGCAGTGAGAGGGGGCAGGGTGACAGTGGCAAAAATCACTTCACATCGAGCCATCCTTTTCTTAATGGCTTTGCTTACTGAGAGGTGACCAATCCCCAGCACTTCTAGCAAGTGCCACAGAGGGCTGAGAATAGGAGTTGTTCCCAGGGAGAAGTGGTTTCATTTGGACGGAAGGCCCCTCTTTTGCATCTTAAATTACAGTGTATTCAGACTGTACCATATAAATAATTGGTAGGCCATGGTTTTGTTAGTGCATCTTACTTTCTGTTGGTCCCTGTAGAGTGAAAAGCTCCCTGTAGTCAAGGAGGCCTGCAGCTGTTTAAAATAATAATGCCAAAGATGGTCTGCCATCACGTTAACTTTCCCCATTTTCTATTCCTGACACATTTATTTGAGTGCTTGCTATGATCCAAGCATTGTACTGGGCACTTGGCATGTGTGATCTCATTTCACAAGAGATTGTTTTGTTGCTGTAAGAAGCCAGATGTGGGAAGGTGACCCTTGGGAGGCAGTCAGGGTACGACACGGTCTTTTATCACTGCAGGGAGGACCTCGGTGTCAATAAAGTGCAGGGTTGTCTTGGCTGGGGAGAAGGTGGCAGCATTTGTATTCTCTTCCCCTGCTCTCTGGGAGGAATCCTACCCCACAGTCTGGTAACAGAACCAGGACCCTGCCTTTCGAGGCAGTGCCTATGTGGGCACAACATTGCCTCTGAAATTCACATTTATTTTCAAAAGCCCTTTTTTTTTTTTTTTTTTTTCTTGCGTTATGCGGGCCTCTCACTGTTGTGGCCTCTCCCATTTGCGGAGCACAGGCTCCGGACGCGCAGGCTCAGTGGCCATGGCTCACGGGCCCAGCCGCTCCGCGGCATGTGGGATCTTCCCGAAACGGGGCACGAACCCGCGTCTCCTGCATCGGCAGGCGGACTCTCAAGCACTGCGCCACCAGGGAAGCCCTCAAAAGCCCTTTTGCCGGAGGGCCTGGAATCGAACCACACTACCCTGCATTGGGGTTTCAGTGCCTGCACTTAGCAGGCTTTGTATTGCAGATGGGGCTTTTTCTTTTTCTTTTTAAGATTTTTTTTTGATATGGACCATTTTTAAAGTCTTTATTGAATTTGTTACAGTATTGCTTCTGTTTTATGTTTTGGTTTTTTGGCCGCGAGGCATGTGGGATCTTAGCTCCCCAACCAGGGATCAAACCCACACCGCCTGCATTGGAAGGCGAAGTCTTAACCACTGGACTGCCAGGGAAGTCCTGGGAGGGACTTCTTCTGTCTGCCTTCCAGGGGCTCCTTGATGGACAGCAGGATCAGGTCAAGCCTGACCTCTCACCTCTGATGGAGTGGGAAAATCCAGATACAGCACCAAGTGGTTGTAGAAGGAAAGAAATGTCCTGATAAGTCGTTAGTAGGTTTAAAAATATTTAGCTTACCATCTTTTGGTTGGATGGATGGATGGCAGATTCTATTCATTCAGCAGATATTTATTGGATTAATTAATTAATGCTAGGCATTGTGTTGAACTAAAGTTGCCCTCAGGATGACCAGGGGTGGAGGAAATAGACATAATCACACGAATGAATAATTAATTCAGGCAAGGAACATTATTGGATTTTAAAAATCACTGGAGAATAAAACGACTGACAGGACCAAGTGACGATATGGCGCAGTTAGAACCCTCACCGCTGCTGTTCAGGTGAGTAAACAAACTGGTCCATCCATCCCCTGGAATACTACTCAGGGGCCAAAAGGAATGAATTACTGCTACACACAGCAACATTGTCAGGTCTCAGAATCATTATATGCTGAGAGTGATAGAAGCCAGACACAGAAGACTACAAATTATGATTCCATTTATACATGGCTCTGGAAAATGCAAGCTAATCTATAGTGACAGGAGGCAGGTCAGTGGTTATGGTTGCCTAGGAGCTGGGAGTGGCAAGAAAAATTGCTTACAGAGGGGCATGGGAGAACTTTTGGGGGTGATAGAAATATTCCATATCTTGATTGTGGTGCTGATTTTACTCATGTACACATACTTCAAAAGTACAGAACTGTATGCTTTTAATGGATACGGTTTATTGTATATAAATTATGCCTCAATGGTTGATTTTTTAAAAATCACTGAGGAAAGGTGTTGAGGGAACTTGATACTTGCATGGTCTCAGAATACCACCCAGCACATTAATTACTAATTATAAAGGAGAAATGTACCTTTATAATGGAGAGATATGGGGGTTACCACCTTAACAAAAGGTGAACAGCACTGGCACCCCCAGTAGCTGTTCAGCCTGACATTATGTGCCTTGTTGCCAAAAATATTTAATCTGAATCTTATGAGTAGATAATCAGACAAATCCAGAATGTGATACATTTTACAAGACAACTGGCCTAGACTCAATAAAAAGGTCAGTGTCATGAAAAAGAAAAAAGTTTGGGTCTAGTGCAACTTCTGTGTTTATAACCCGAACCCCTTTCCCATTCAGGTAGCCAGGTGTTTAGTCTATGAGCTTTTGAGTCACCTCTAGTGTCCTGACTTTCCCACGCAGTAGCTGGCCTTAAACTGTCTAAGCCTCATTTTCCTGTTCCTTCAAATTGGGAATAAAAATAATAGCTCTTTGAAAGGGAATTTTTTAGAATTAAATGAACTCCTGTTTGTAATGTTCTTAGCATAATGCCTAATACGTAGTAATCACTCAGTCCATGTTGGCCATTATTTTGGTGGCTCATGTTACTGATTTACTGCAGTTGTGGAAACCCAAATAGGACACTTACCCAGAACAGTAATGGATGACATTAGACAATGTCTGTAGGCAAGGTTTTTTTTTTGTTTTTTTAAACCGGGTGAGGAGGCAACAGAATCAAGCGTTTTATTTATTTTTTAATTAATTTATTTTTGGTCACACGGCCTGCAGGATCTTAGTTCCCCAACCAGGGATTGAACCTGCGCCCTCAGCAGTGAAAGCACGGAGTCCTAACCACTGGACCGCCAGGGAATTCCCTGTAAGCAGTTTTTAAAAACTTCTCATTGAAGTATAGTATCCATTAAGAAAAGTGCACTCATCGTAAGTACAGCTCAGTGAATAGCCACTAACTGAATACACCTGTATAACCAGTACCCAGACCAAGAAACAGAAGATGACCAGCTGCCTGCAAAGCTTACTACCCTGGCTTCTGCCCCTGGCTTCTGACAGTTACAGAATAGTTTTGCCTGCTTTTGTACTTTAATAATGGACTCATACCAGATGCATTGTTGTGGTCTAGCTTCTTTCACTCAGCATTATATCTGTGACATTCATCTGTAGGTGGATCTGTAAACTCCCTCGTGGTTGTGTGATGCATTCATTCTCATTGCTGTATACTGTTCCATCATGTGACTAGTCCACAATTTATTCATTCTACTCTTCGTGGATATTTGGGCACTTTCCAGTTTGGGGGCTGTTGTGAATAGTGCTGCTATGAACATTCTTGTACATGAATATTGGTGCATGTATGTGCACTCATCTACTTCAGGTATATACCCAGGAGTGAGGCAGTTTTTAATAATTAATTTTAACATGTTGAACATGTTGGTTTAAAAGATGTCTTGAAGCACATATCAGTTCCTGAAGGGGCAATAAGTCTATGAGGCTGAGAGCTAAAGCAGTAAGAGGATCTCTGCTACCTATTTATGGCTTTGTGTTTCCTATCTTTTAAGGGGTAAGGGGTCGTTCTGGCGAGGGTGTATGTGGGTGCACAGAGCTGTGTCATACATTATTTTAGCAGCTAGATCATTCCCGTTTGCCAAGTGTGCCTGGCTGGAAGAATCTTGAATTCTTCCAGTGCCTTGTGGTGTAGCCCTTTTCTTTGCTGGGGCTCTCCTCGTGGTTCCGAGTTGAGACTGTGGTTAGCACAGATCTTGGTAACCCTATGGTTTTTACTTGATGGGCTGTCATGGGGCATTGCTCCCCGATTCAGTTTTGGCCATTTGTAGCACAGATAAATAGGTGTTCTTATTGACACCTACCAGTAAGACTCTAAAATGAAATGTTCAACCCTGTGGGCAGTTTGTGAGGGGAGGAAGGGTGAGGCAGAGTCTGGAAGCGAAGCTCTTCCCCCAGTGTGTCTGAGTGTGAGTGTGGAGCCCTGCAGCCGTGGCTGGAGATCAGCTTGTCTGCTTTGTTCGCAGGTCAGAGGTGGCCCACGGCTCCTCTGCGCAAATGGAAGCCCTCTGTAAAAATGCTCTTTGACAGAATACTTAGAGCTGTGACCTTCTTCCGGATTGAGCTCGTTTGCCCGGGTAAATGAGCAGAGTGCTTTCTGCGTGGCAGATTTAAATTTCACCACTAATTGAGGGTAGCATCTTTGGGGAGAAGCGCTTGCCATTAGATCAGAGGCCTTTTGGGAGACAGCCTGGCAACAAGCACATCAGGGCAGATTAAGGCAGGGGGTAGAAGATGGAGAGAGGACAGAGTGCAACTGTTATTAGTAACTGGGGGACGGTCCACGGAGAAGCCAAGTGAGAACTCTTGCCATGTGCCTGTGGGGACTGTGCACATATGCACATACGTGATGCATATGTTTTGATGGCCTTTTTCCCCCTTTTTTCTTGCTACTGACTAATCTGTACAGGATAAACCTGGAGCCAAACTGCCTGGATTCGAATCTCTGTTCTGCTGCTTATGAACAAATGTTTAACCTCTCTGTGACTCAGTTTCCTTGACTGTAAGATGGGGATAATGATAGTACTTTGAATCATTGAGGTGATTCAGTATGTTAAAAACCTTATAACAGTACCTGGCAGGTTGTAAATGATCAATTAGCATTTGTTGCTGCTGCTTTTAGCACTGACACTAAAGTGCATCTTCCACTCTAGTTGGGCCTCTCCGCTTGCTGGAGCCTCATTTGCCAAGCCCTGCTGTCCGCTAGGCTTGGTTCCCCTCCCCCTGTGCAGAGGCCCCTCACCTTCAAAGTCCAGCCCGGGCTTCTCCCTCCAGGAAGAGTAGCCCACTGACTCCCTCCCCTTTCTGAGTTTCAAAGAGCTTGATAGCCAGGCGGGTCAAGCATAGACTTTGCAACGGGTCATACCCCGTTCACAATCCCAGCTCTGCTGCCACTACGCTTAGTTTCACCGCTTCACATATCTGGGCTCTGTGCTTCCTCTGCAAAATGCAGCTAACGATAGTACCCACCTTGTTAGGCCTGTGAGGGTTGAAGGAGATCGTGTGTAAGATACTTGGCCTGGCGCATACTAAACACTCAGGAAAGGGGAGACCTTGTCATTTTGTGGTGAAATCTTCAGTATTAACTTCTTGCTTGTCCTCTGATTATTTCATGAGTTGGTTTTGATTCCCTGTTTAGATGTTCACCCCTTACAGTCAGGGATGTTTGTTACATGTTTTAGATCTTCTCCATGCCTACTCGGCCTGTGATAAATACTTGGGAATCTTTTTTTCTACAGAGCCATCTTCACCTCCATATAACCTCACTCTTTAGATAACTCTGTGCATTTATTTCTCTGCCTGATTCCAGAGTGCCAGAGGACTGGAGTGCGTCGAACTGTGAGGATCCTGTCCTTTTCTCGTTCATTCAGTACATAGATAATCGAGCACCTTCTATGCTGTGTGCCGTGCACTGTTCAAGATGCTGATGATACAGTATTGGAAAAAAGAGATAAAAATCCTTGCCCTCATGCACCGTGCATTGCAGTCTTGTGGGGGAGACACTGACAAACAAAATATAAAGAAGCTTAGTGATTAGTGCTTGAGAGGAAAAAAAATGAAGCAGGAGAATGCTATGTGAAATGTCTGGGGTGAGTGTTAAAATTTTAGAGATGGAGGGCTGAGGGAGAGTGCCTTTTGATGCGAACCTGAAGTAAATGAGGGCGGGAGCCATGCGATTACCCAGGGAAGAATCTTCCAGACAGAACAGCGAGTGTAAAATTCCTGAGACTGGAACATTCCTGGTAAGGACCTTGGCTTTTACTCTGAGTGAGGTCAGAAGCCATTGGAAGGTTTTGAGTGAAGGGACAGTAATTGGCCTTTGTTTAATAAAATAACTCTGACCACTGTGTGGAGAACAGTTCTGACCCTTGAAGACTGAAACGCACTTGATCTAGCTGCCTCTCTGCAAATCTTCCTCCGTTCTGCCCTTCCTTTCTCTGCATATGTAACCCAGTCTTGCATTATGCTGGCATGGGTTCACCTAGACCCTTAGTTTAAACCTGAAAGGGTAGAGGTGTATAACTCAGCATAGGAGGGCAGCCTGGATTAGAGCCAAAACTGGAAGAATGCAAGAAATGGTAAGCAGATGGGTTACTCATCTTTCTTCACACTTTTCAGTTTCATGCCTCCATGTCTTTGCTCATCACTGTTCTTACTGACTCATATGTTGTTTCCCCTCCCACCTGACAAATCCCCACTCTTTCTAAACCTTCCCTCTCTAAACATGCCTTTGTCACAGCAGGTTTTCCCTTGTATTAGGGTTAAATGAAGTCATAAGGGTGGGCCCTGTCTAATAGGGTTAGTGTCCTTATAAGAGGAGACATGAGAGAGCTCTCACCAGAAACCAAATTGGCCAGCACCTTCATCTTGGACTACCCAGTCTATGGTATTTTGTCATGGTAGCCCAAGCAGAAGAATACAGATGGCAAGGTGATTGATGCAGGCATCAAAACTCCTGAGATCCTTAAGTTATGGGCTGATCCTTCCTTCATTTATGCATCCCCATGGGGCCTAGCTCTCCAGAGACCTCAGTCAGGGATCTTTGTGTTCACATGACCAGGACAGAACAATTGGGTCAGTAGGAATGGGAATTGAGGCAACAGAAAGTCAGAAGGACTGAAGCTGGTGGAAGAAGACGTGGAAGAATATCACTTGAGAATCCTGGTCTAAAAAGATAAGCTCACTCTTTTGTGTTGTACCTGGCTCTCAGGTGGTTTATTTGTTTGAAATGTAAGATGACTTGGGTATCAGACAATTGAATCCCCCTTTTTCAAACAGAGATGGTACAAGGCCTTGTGATTTCACCCCAGTTTGCGTTCTTTCACCCTTGGCTGGAATCCTTTGTCTGTTTAAATTTGGTGGCCTCCCAACAGTTTAAAAACAAACTCACACAATTTATCTTTTCGGGGAAGCTGCAATTTGGTTGAAACAAGACCTTTCTAGCATGTAGCTCCTGATAACTGCAACTACAATCAGTGTTTCTGTTTTGTGATCTATTTTTTGTGTTTCAAAAGCCACAACAGAAAACTCTTTCTTCTTTGGTGGTTGTCAGGAGCCAGCATTTGGGTTGTGGCAGCAAGAGAGTGTTTTTGTGGAAACTTAATCCGTAATGAGGTATTCCACTTCCTGGCCTGGGCTCTCTGTTAAGAGCATGTATGCCTTTATAACCCATGAAGGGAGTGAAGGACCCCAAATCTGGGTAAATTCAAAATTCTTCTGAGCCTTGAAAAATGTAGGTTATGTAGTAGTTGTTGTTGTTATTGTTTTAATATCACTAAAACCAAATGAAGAAAAACAAGGTGAAAATACCCAATCTGAATTGAATTAAATATAACAATTATTGATTCTAAGAAGCCCCTTGGTTCTAAACTGCCCCCATCCGTGTGATAACAGCTACTGGGGGAAGGATTGTGGGGCAGCACAGTAAGTGCAGGTATTAACAGTAAGTTAGTCTAGTGTGGAAAACATTCAGATGGGCCGAGGTGCACATCATCAGAGGGAAGGAATGCGGTAATGGCTGTCTTAACAGCAATAGTGATGAGGATAATTAACATTGAGGAGGCCCGGTCCTAAGCTCTTTATAAGCATTATTTCATTTCATCCTCTCGGGGAGGAGTTGTCCCTTGCTCACACACAGCTAGCCTTTCAGCAGCCTTCTTGGCAGCAATTACGTAAGGCCGACAATATCTTTCTAATCTGAACATCACTATTTCATATTTCCTGTGTTTGGGGTAAGGAAGCTCTATCCTTAGAGTCATCTTTGAAGGGAAGGACTTACATAGCATTTAAATAATATAAGCAAGGGCTTCCCTGGTGGCACAGTGGTTAAGAATCCACCTGCCAATGCAGGGGGACACGGGTTGGAGCCCTGGTCCAGAGATTTCCCACATGCCGCGGAGCAACTAAAGCCCGTGCACCACAACTACTGAGCTCATGTGCCACAACTACTGAAGCCCACGAACCTAGAGCCCATGCTCTGCAGCAAGGGAAGCTACCTCAATGAGAAGCCACCACAATGAGAAGCCCGCTCACCACAGTGAAGAGTAGCCCCCACTCGCCGCAACTAGAGAAAGTCCGCGCGCAGCAGCGAAGACTCAGCGCAGCCCAAAAAAGAAAAAAAGAAAAGAACAACCCCCTGGAGTCAGTATGCTTGGATGCCAGGCTTAGTCCTGCCACCTCATTAAGCTCTGTGATCTGGGGCAGGTTACTTACCCTATCTAAGCCTTAGTTTCCTCATCTATTAAATGGGGGTGCTGATAAAAACAGTATTTTGATATATCCAAATATTCTTAGTTTTAGCCAACTCTTTCTGAGCATTTGAGAAGTACTTATTTATAGCTCTCAACATACTAATCACCAGTGACTTCTAGCTGTTATTAAAACAGACCTTCTAACACTGCTATTCAGATGGTACCATCCTTCATCTTTTTTTTCCCCAAAAGTCTGATTTAAACTAGCTTAGATGTTTTATTCATCCAAATAGGCTTTCTCAGTTACTTCAGATTTGTGAGGCTGGGCCTAGTAACCATTTTGGTGTGGTGGCAAGGTGATAGATGGCAGGCGTCAGAACATCTGACTCTGAGCTCTGGATCTGTTGCTCACTCATTCAGGCCATGAGGATGTTGATAGAGCATGTTCAGTAATCCAGAAGACAACGACTAGAACATGGCCCCCTGCCGTTAGGAGTTAGGAAATGAGAATGGGGGAGGGATATGCCTGTGTTCAAGACTATGAGAACCCAACAGGGGAGCTGGAGTCACCTCATTTCTCTTATCCTTAATTTCTTCAGTGCAGGATGGAGGTAAATATCTGCCTTACCTATGCTCCATGGCGTGTGATATTGAAGATCAGAGAAGAGACACATAGAAGTATTTTCAGATTATGAAACTTTGCAGCTATTCTTGTCTTGAGGTGTGTTGGTCTTATAATTTGAAAGGTAGGAGTAAGGCCTTCAGTTACTCTTGAATAGGTATGTGCTAGGTGCTGTATCTCATCTAATCTTTACAGCAGCCTTGTGAGGTAGACCATTTAATAATGCCATAAAGATTAGAGGTGGAGACTTCCCTGGTAGCACAGTGGTTAAGAATCCACCTGCCAATGCAGGGGACACGGGTTCCAGCCCTGGTCCGGGAAGATCCTACATGCCACGGAGCAACTAAGTCCGTGAGCCCCAACTACTGAGCCTGTGTGCTGCAACTACTGAAACCTGTGCGCCTAGAGCCCGTGTTCTTCTTTCAAGAGAAGCCACCGCAATGAGAAGCCTGCGCACCACAACGAAGAGTAGCCCCTTCTCCCCACAACTAGAGAAAGCCCAAGTGGAGCAACGAAGATCCAATGCAGCCATAAAGAAAGAAAGAAAGAAATGAATGAATGAATGAGTGTTTTAAAAAATAAGATTAGGGCTTCCCTGGTGGCTCAGTGGTTGAGAGTCCACCTGCCGATGCAGGTTACACGGGTTCATGCCCCGGTCCGGGAAGATCCCACATGCCGCGGAGCGGCTGGGCCCGTGAGCCATGGCCGCTGAGCCTGCGCGTCCGGAGCCTGTGCTCCGCAACGGGAGAGGCCACAGCAGGGAGGGGCCCGGCTACCGCAAAAAAAAAAAAAAAAAAGATTAGAGTTGATTGGTAGCTGTGCCTTCCCAGGTAGGGAGCAAGGTGATCACAACTTCGGTCTTAACATATTGCATATCTTGCCTATTAAGAGGTTGTCAATTTAATCATGATCAGAACTACAGCAGCTCCCAGACTTTTTGATTTGGTGGACTAGTACTGTTACCCTCAGCATTCTGGGGGTGACAGAGGGTTGCCAGCTTTTTGTTCTGCCAAGCAAGGATATTAAATTTTTTTAAAATATCTTTTATGACTGTTATTTCATAAAAGTGAGAATACTTGATCAACCTCGAAGTAGTAGGAAAGATGATTTCAAAATACAAGCTAGCCTTCTATTAATTTTTTTTATCATGTGTTTGGTGTAAAATGCGGGACAGTATGCAGTGAAAAAGTAAGTCTCCCTCTTAGCCTTCTATCCCAGTTCCCCTAAACTAGCAGACTCCCTTTGTCTGTGTATAAGTTGCAGATATCTAATTGTTTGATTTATTTATAATCTTTGTTTTTTATAGAATTCATTTGTTTTTACAGTTGAATTTTTTATTGTTTCTTTTGGCTTCTGGGCTTTTGATATTACTCACTTAGAAAGGGTTACCCCACTCCAAGATTATTCTTGAAAGTCTACCATAGCTTTTTTCTAGTGTTTTATGGTTTTATTTTTATCTGAAATTTATTTTGTGGAAGATGCAACATTATTTCAGATGTGACAGCATTATTTATTGCATCTTCTACTGATTTGAAAGCCACTTGTATATATTACAGTATACACTACTGAATTCCAGTATGTATTGGAGTGTCTTTCTGAACCCTCTCATCTCTTTGATCTAGCTAACTAGCTACCCATACATCCATGTGCCAGAACTACACTGTTTTAATGACTGAGTTTTATAGGTAGCCACTTTGGAATTATCTTGGCTTTTCTTGTTTAATTTTCCGTATGAACTTCAGAATCTGTTTAATTTTTAAAATAAGCCTTTTGTAACCCTTAAATCATGCATTAACTGTTGATATCTTTACGATGTTACATTTTCTTTTTTGTCTCTCAGCAGTGTTTTAAACTTTTCTTCATGTAGCTCTTGGTGGCTTTTTTTTTTTTTGGTTGCACGATGAAATGGACTAATCGGTGTGTGTTTATATAGATGGAGACTTGATTTCTGCATATCAATTTTGTATCCAGACTCCTTACTTGAATATTTTATGGCTTGTAATAGTTTTTCAAATGATTCAGTTGGGTTTATTGAAATGCAATATACATATAATAAAACTCACCAATTTTTTTTTTTTTTTTTTTTGCGGTACACGGGCCTCTCCCTGCTGTGGCCTCTCCCGCTGCGGAGCACAGGCTCTGGACGCGCAGGCTCAGCGGCCATGGCTCACAGGCCTAGCCGCTCCGCAGCATGTGGGATCTTCCCGGAACGGGGCACGAACCCGTGTCCCCTGCGTCGGCAGGCGGACTCTCAACCACTGCGCCACCAGGGAAGCCCAGAACTCACCAATTTTAAGTTTATACCCAATGAGTTTTGTTTTTTTTTAAATATTGATTGATGGCTGCGTTGGGTCTTAGTAGCGGCAGGCAGGGTCTTCATTGTGGCATGCGGGATCTTTCGCTGTGGTGTGCGGGCTTCTCTCTGGTTGTGGCGCATGGTCTCTGTACTTGCGGCACGTGGGCTCTCTGCTTGCAGCAGGCAGGCTTAGTGGGGGATCTTAGTTCCCTGACCGGGGATCAAACCGGTGTTCCCTGCATTAGAAGGCAGATTCTTAACCACTGGACCACTAGGGAAGTCCCACCCAATGAGTTTTGACAAATGTGTATAGTTTTGTAATCATTGCCACAGTCAAGATATAGAGCTTCTTGGGTTTTTTTAGGTAAATCATGACACCTGTAAATATTTGTCATTTAACTTCTTTTCCTCATGTTTATTCCTCTGATTTTTTCCCGCCTTTGAACTAATTATATTGGCCAGTAGTACCTCCAGGACAATATTATATAATGCTAGTAATAGTGGATATCCTTACCTTGTTCCTTGTTGGCTTTGGGATGAGACAGGAAAAATTTTTTTTTTTCATTTTTAAGGACTTACTTATCCATCCATCCTTGTTTACTAAGAGTTTTTTGGTTTATCGAGAGTAGAGTTAAATTATATCAAATATCCTTTGAGCTTTTGTAAAGATGCAGTCATTATAATTTTTCTCTTTTGAACTATTTGGAAATACATTAAATTAGTAATTTTCTACTGTTGACCCACTCCAGGAGTCCTAGAGTAAATCATACATGGTGTGATATACTGGGAAATCGATTATTTGGTCTCTGTCCTCAGGTTCTGGCACACAGCTCCTAAAACCCTTGGAATCTCTGGACAGGTGAGTGTCTTTTGTAGGCTAATGAGATGACTGGTGACTTAGGGGCCCTAGATAGATTCAGGATGGGGCTGGTCACCAGAAAGACCCAGGCAGGACTAGAGGGTTGGAATTTTTAGCCCCACCCCCGAACCTCTGGGGAGAAGCACGTGTCTGGAGAGTGAGTTCAGTCACCAATGGCCAGTAAGTTTAACCAGTCATACCTATGTAATGAAGCCTCCATAAAAACCCCTAAATGATGGAGTTCAAAGAGCTTCCGTTCCGGAGTTGCATCCTTCATAATAAACTAGTAATATTAAGTAAAATGTGTTCTTGAGTTTGTGAGCTGTTTTGGCAAATTATCAAACCTGAGGAGGGGGTCATGGGAACTCCTGATTTATAGCCTGTCGGTCAGAAGTACAGGAGGCCTGGGACTTGTGACCCGTGCCCGAAGTGGGGGCCAGTCTTGCTGGGACTGAACCCTTAACCTGGAGGTCTGCACTGACTCCAGGTGTAGTTAGTGTCAGAATTGAATTGAATTGTTGGATATCTAGCTGGTGTGCAGAGAGTTGGAGAATGAGTTGGTATGAGAAAAAACCCACACACATTTGATGTCAGAAGTGTTGTGAGTAAAAACAGGTCCCTTGGTTATAGAATATTATTTTTAAATGTGCTGTTTAATGCTATTTGCTGATAGTTTTTGCATCAGTGTTTGTAAATGCGGTCATTCTATAGAGATTTTTTTTTCCTCTTGAATGTTCAAAAATGTTAATTGTCTTTATATTTAAACGGCAGTATTGCTGTATATAAAATTTGGTTAGCCTTTCTTTCCTCGAGGACTTTATGGACACAGTTCTGCTATCTTCTAGTGTGGGCTGTGCATGGGAGAAAACTGAGGCCAGCCTGTGTTTTGCCTAAATGCCTTGAAGATTCCCTTCCCTCCCTCCCTCCCTCTCTCTTTTTAAAGTTTAATAAGTTTACCAGGACATACCTTGTTAATTGAATTAAGTCAGTTTTTCCTGGAACATAGTGGAGCCCTTTTAATCTGTATATTGAAGTCATCCTAACGTTGGTTCTACATGTCCCTTACAGGGTTTTCAGCAATGTTGTTTCTTTTTTTTTTTTTTTGCGGTACGCGGGCCCCTCACTGTTTTGGCCTCTCCCGTTGCGGAGCACAGGCTCCAGACGTGCAGGCTCAGTGGCCATGGCCCACGGGCCCAGCCACTCCGCGGCATGTGGGATCCTCCCGGACCGGGGCACGAACCTGTGTCCCCTGCATCGGCAGGCGGACTGTCAACCACTGCGCCACCAGGGAAGCCCAGTGTCATTTATTTTCCATGTGTTTTTGGTTTCTGTAATGGAAAAAGATTTATTTTTCTCTTCTACTTCCCTAGCTCTGCCCTTAAGTGTTTTATCTACTTTTGTTGTCTCTTGTCTTTTCTTAGTGTATCTCTGCTTTACACGCTGTTTCATAGAAGAGATTGTGTGGTTCATTTGTTTTTTATTTCATGGGAATATATTTTCATTTACTAATGGCAGCATTTTGGGGGGGTTTTTTGGTTTTTAATTTTTTGGCCATGTTGGGTCTTCCTTACTGCACGCGGGCTTTCTCTAGTTGCAGCAAGCAGGGGCTACTCTTCATTGTGGGGCACAGGCTTCTCATTGCGGTGGCTTCTCTTGTTGCAGAGCACGGGCTCTAGGCACGCAGGCTTCAGTAGTTGTGGCTTGCAGCCTCAGTAGTTGTGGCTCGAGGGCTCTAGAGTATAGGCTCAGTAGTTGTGGTGCATGGGCTTAGTTGCTCCAAGGCATGTGGGATCTTCCCGGACCAGGGCTCGAACCCATGTCCCCTGCATTGGCGGGCGGATTCTTAACCACTGCGCTGCCAGGGAAGTCCCTAATGGAAGCATTTTTGGATGAATGTTCTTTGCAATTGGTTTTTCTTGTGGGGTTTTTTGAGGTTTTTTTGTTTGTTTGTTTTGTGTTTTTGCTGGTAGTTTTGTGCTGGTTCCTTTTTTAAAAAATTGTGATAAAATATGCATAACATAAAGTTTATCATCAATCATTTTTTAAATGTACAGTTCAATATGTGCTAGATCCTTTTATAAAATTGTCATTCATCTTTGAATGAGGTGATTCCTTCCATTCTAGCAGTCTGTAGAAAATTCTTTTGGGAAGGGGCTAGCCTAGGAGGGGTTTTTCTTGAATATTCTACTAGCCTTTCTTGCCCTCGGACATCTGGAAATGGCAGTTGTAATGCCCCAGGCATTCTCTGTCACCCTACCTCCTTGACAGACTGCTTCCTGTAGGTTTGACTTGTGTATATGATTCTTCATGCCTTACTGGGTCTGAGGAAGCCTCAGTCACCAGTCCCTGAGCCAGTTCCCACTGTTAGAAACAATGGATTGCTGGTATTGCCCCCTTAGAATGAAGCATTTACTTTTTAGAAGTGGACTTGCATGCTTTGTCTGACATCTGTAACAACAGGCGTTCTCTCTCATCGCTTTCCCACACCCTTGTTTGACCTTTACAGCATTTGGTGGTTCTTACTCACATGTTGGGGTTTGGGGTCACAGATGTCTCTAGTTTTGTCAGAGATGTGATGTTTCTGTTTCTCATTCTCCTGGTTGCTTTTGTGTGGTTCTCTAGAGGAGAAAGGGGTAAAGTCTTCCTTCTGCCATTTTTAAATGAAGTGCCAGTCTTCTAACGTGAATCAATTTCGCTTTTCTGAAAAACTCATTTTTTAAACAGTCCTTATTTTTTGCCTGCTCCTGAGAACTTCCTCACTACCATTGGTTGGGAAATTGCTGCTTTTGTGTCATTTAAAGGTAATCTGATCTTGTTGAGGGAGTGGCTTGAGGACTTAGTGAGAGGGATGTGTTTAGACCCTTTCCTGTGTTCTCTCCATTAGCCTATTTCTGTCTCCCTCTGATTTTATGAGCATTTCAGTTAGACCTCTGTGCTCCATTACACATCTTCTTGTGTGTATGTATCGCTCTGCTGAGAAACTTGAGAAAGCTATGTCTCCTTTATGATCCGGCAGTGTGTGCGGCAGGAGTAAATGCCGTCCGGTCCTGTCACCAAAACAGGAAGCTCTGTGAGTTTGTAGGTAACAGACCCACACAGACCCTTGTGGCTTCCTTAGGTCTTGCAGTATGGAGAATTTCGTAGGTTTTCATTCTTTAGTCTACATAAAGAAAGATCCTTTTTATAGAATAGATTTTATTTTTCACCCCAGCCTTAATTTTTGCTGTCATTTCTTTAACTAGATTCTTCTTTTCCAGCTGGCCATAGTATATGCGTCAGATGAGGCCAGCTTACAATTTCAATGGCTTAAAAGAGCAAAGATTTTTTTTTTTTTTTTTTTTTTTTTTTTTTTTGGCTGTGTCGGGTCTTAGTTGTATTGTGCAGGCTTAGTTGCTCTGTGGCATGTGGGATCCTAAGTTTCCTGACCAGGGCTCGAACCCGCGTCCCCTGCATTGGGAGGCGCCCCGCGTCCCCTGCATCGGCAGGCGGACTCTCAACCACTGCGCCACCAGGGAAGCCCAGCAAAGATTTTTTTTTTTTCCCACTCATTTATGATATTTGTTCTGGCAGCTTTGCTCTGCACTGTCCTCACTCAGGGACCCACTGATGGAGCAGCCACCCTCTTGAACGACGCTAGGTGCGAAGGGAAAGAAACTTCTGGAGGATCTCATTCCAGCAATTAAATGCTTCAGCTTCACCTCACTTCTGCTCACAAGTCACTGGTCAGAACTGGCCACATGACTTTACCCAACCACAGTGGGAGCAAAGGAGTTTATTCTTCCTTGTTCCCAGGAAAGGAGAGTGGGACAATGACAGAAGTACTAATTAAGGACAACCATGGCTACCTGTCACTTGTATCAGCAGAGTTGGCAAGTGTTCCATTTAGAATTTCTGGTGCTTGAATTTGTACGTTTTTCTTTTAGCATACCAGTGGATTGGAATGTCTGTGCCCAGCTCTGCATAGAACTTCCTGAGTGATTTTGCAGAGGGAAAAGGTTCTGAGCTTTTCTCTCTTGTGCATGATCTTATTTAATCCCCATAGAGTCTTATGAGGCAGAGACTATTATTTTCCTATTTTAATGGTGAGCTGGTATTGAGAAAAATTAAGTCATTTGCCCAAAAGTGGCTTAACTCATAAATAGCAGATTCAGCTCAAATGTTGATCTATTTAATTCCACAACTCAGGCTCTTAATCTTTATATTTTAAGACCTGAGTGTCCCCAACTTTTAAATGGGAGGCTTATTAGACTATCTTGTCTACAATGGCCTTGCTGACTTAAAAAAATGCCTGCCTTCCTAAAACTAGCAGAACAGCCCTGGTTGTCTGTGCTTTGAAATGCTAGCCCTGTTTACAACATTTGGCATTTCCTAGAAGCAAGGAACCAAAGTCCAAATAATTTTACAGTGGAAGTCTTGATATGGCAGAGAAACACGATTCATGGCAACGCAAACTATACGTCTCTTGCTTGATCGTAGCATGGACCTCGGCAGCCAGCAGTCATGGTGGCTTGATAGTTTCTGATCAAAATGTCGAGGGCCAGCATTCTTCGTGGGTGGGGATATGTGCATAGCAGTAAGTCAGGTGCTTTCTTTGGCCTTCTAAGTAAATCTGGCAGTTGGGAGACCAGCTTTTAAAATAGGTTAAACTTAAGACTTTTTTTCACCAGGTCCTAAACCTAAAGGTTTCTACTCCTTTTTTTTTTTTTAAGTGTTTGTTGTTCTTGTAAAATAGGTACTCCTTGTTAAAAATAATCAAAGGCAGAATGCTTAGAATTTGGTGCACTCGTGTACTGTTGGTGGGAATATAAATAGACATAGCCATTTAAAAAGATAATTTGGCAGTATCTGTTAAAAATTTAAACCTCTTACGTTCTCAGTCCCAGCCACTGGCCCTTCTGGGAATTTATCGTCCTATGGAAGTGTTTGTATATGTCCACACAAAGGTATGTACCAGGATGTCTGTTAATAGAATAGTGCATCTGTACAGTGGAGTTCTAGGTAGATGTTAAAAGGATTAGGTTTATCTAGCCAGTATGGGACTGTATGTCCGTGATTTATTGTAAGGTGGGAAGAGCACGTTGCAAAATTACGTGTGTAGTGTGATCCCATTATAAGGTGGAGTAAACCTGTGCTTATGTCAAGGTATATGCTTATGACTTGGTGTGAAAAATGTCTGAAAATCACAGGGGTTTCAGGAGTGCCTCCCAGGTGGCTCTGGGAGGGGAGGGAGATTTTTGATAGGGGTAGTGTTGGAAAATCGGCCTTTTACTGTTTTACTCTATACGTAATTGCTATATTGTATGAAAAGAAGTTTAACAATAAATGTATATTACTTAAAAAAAATTATACTGTATAGAATTGTTTGAAGTGGAAAAGTAAAGTTGCTTTTTCATTCCTCATAGATATCTGCTGTTAGGAGTTTGAATGGTTCCCTTGCAGAGATTTATTTTCTGTGCATATACATAGACATAATAAGCATCACGTGCACAATTTGTTTACACACAGTTGGAGCAGCACTAAGCATGCTGTCCTATGACTTATTTTTTTCCGCCTAAAAAACATGTTGTGTACATTTCCCCATATTGGTAGGTATAAACTACTTATTACTACTACCACCGCTACTTTTTCCTCTTCTGCTTCTGCTTCCTCCTCCTCCCTTTCACTGCATAGTATTTCTTGGTCTGGATATATCATCATTTATTTGCTGTTGAGGGACATTGTTTCTAGTCTTTTATTATAAACAGTACTGCAGTGGATATCTGTCTATAGGCATGTATATGCACACTCAAACACAGGTGTACAAATAATATCTGTAGGATAAATACCCCAGAGTGGACTGAAGGGTACGTTTTGTGTTTTGATGGATATTGCCAAAATACTGTTCAGTGTATAAGGGTAGCACATGTTTTTAAAATGGTCATACGTTAGAATTTCAGGATGCCTTAAAAATCATGTAGTTCAGGGTCCTGGTGGCACAGTGGTTAAGAATCCGCCTGCCAGTGCAGGGGACACGGGTTCGAGCCCTGGTCCCGGAAGATCCCACATGCCGCGGAGCAACTAAGCCCGTGTGCCACAACTACTGAGCCTGCGCTCTAGAGCCCGCGTGCCACAACTACTGAAGCCCACACGCCTGCAGCCCGTGCTCCGCAATAAGAGAATCCACCGCAGTGAGAAGCCCGCGCACCACAACTACAGAGTAGCCCCCGCTCGCTGCAACTAGAGAAAGCCTGCGCGCAGCAACGAAGACCCAACGCAGCCAAAAATAAAGAAATAAATAAATTTATTTTCAAAAACTCATCTAATTCAACTCTGCGATATGGGTGAATCTCACGAACGTGTGGGACAAAAGAAGCCAGAGACAAAAGAATATATACTGTATGATTCTGTTTATATAAAGAAGAAAAACAGAAAAACTTACCTATGCTATTATAAATCAGGACAGTGGTTATCCTTGGTGAGGAATAGAGACTAGAAGGGGGCTTCTGGAATGCTGGAAATGTTCACTATCTTGGTCTGGGTGCTGTTTACATGGTGCGTTCAGTCTGTGAAAATTTATCATTGTACACTTCTCTGTAAACTTACAGATGTGTATTATACTTCAATGAGAGTTTTTTGTTTTTTAAAGCATCTAGTCCAACTCTGGTTTTATAGATTAAGACCCCAAGAGTTGAAGGCTTTCCTCCCTCTCCTGCCAGATGCAGCTGAGGTTTCCTGAGAGCCTCATGCTGGCTCTGGAGCCCCGACCTGTCTTGCCAATATTGGACTAGTGATGCTGTTGGCACTCGGAAAGGCTGTGAATGTGTGACAGTGTCTCTCACCTTGAGGCCCTTGAAGAATAATGGTGTGTCTGAGAGCCAGCTGCTGTGTCAAATGGAGCTTCTGGTTTTATAGCGCACACTGCTATGTTTGGGAATACCCTAGCACAGGCCTCACACACCCGGTCGATAAGACAAGCTCAGAAGGTTTACAGCTGAGGGAAAGTCCAGTTCTCTGTCATTTGTTTCTCACTCATGATTTCTTTTCCTTGAGCCTTCTTCTCATTGCATCCTAATCTGTACTTTCCACTTCTTATTTCCAACTGTTTTTCAGGCCAGTCCCTATTTTAGATAATTGTATCTTTTTCAGTAAAGTTGTTTGTTTAAAGTAAAAAAGAAACAGATTTCTGTTTTATCCTTCCTGGCCTGCTTTAGGAGGGTGGTGGAGTGGTGGATTCCAAGGAATTGTTTTGTGTGGTGTGTGACTCCAGGATTTTCAGCATCCCGGATTCCTTTATTTTGCTGTGGAGATTCTATCTGGAAACTTTCTGTGAGTCAAAGCATAGTTGGGTTGTTTGAGCATTTCCTGTGGTCAAAAATTTTCCTTGTGGTCAAAAAATTGGTCGGAGATTAAGATGTATTCTGAGCACTTGCTGGCATGCACATGCCTATTGACTTTGCTAGTGCTAGTAGCACATCTGTGTGGGATGTCCTGTTTGATCATGAGTTAGAAATAATGGCTAAATTACAAGAGCCAGCCCTCTTAACATAGTACAGTCTTATTATCATGGCCAAGTCCATGTCCTGACAATACCAAGAGATTGATTTATGCAAATTCAGGTAAGTATGTAAAGTCCAGAATGGCCACCTCTTAAATCTTAAACATCCCTGACACATGGAGGAAATGTTAAAGGTAAGTTACTGATCTATTCTGAAGGGGGCACTGGTAAATACAATGCTGGGGGAAGACATTCCCGGTATGATATTGAAGAGGCACCAAATTGGTAAGTCTTTATTTTGAACCAGACGGGGCCTTCTGTAAGTGGGCCCTCTCAGTAGAAAATTCTCGTTGGACTTCACTCCAAGCCCCTACCCCACCTCACTACTTTCTGCCCTTTTGTTTCCCTTCACCCTCTGCTTCCTTCCTCCACTCTGGCCTCAGCAAATCAATTTGTTATCAGAGATCCAGCTTGAATTATGCCTTCTCACTGGTTGGCCATCCTTACTTCTATTGACCTCGCCCTCCCTCTTCTGGACTTCTGTGCCAGTATTGTCTGCTAGGCAGTCACATGTTCTACCTTACAGCTTATCTTTTATTATCGTTAATTTGATTACACTTTTCACATCTTTACCTTGTCTCCCTAAATTGTCACCTCCTGAAAGGATATGACAGTGTTGGTGATTTTTGTATCCCTAGTGTAGTGTCACCCAGGTAGTGTGCTTTCAGCAATGATTTATTGCTGTGATACCCTGTTGCCCAAATACCACCATGTGTCATATCATCAGAGATGCGATTACTATAAATAGAAAATTCAATTGCTAATTTATTTTGCAAACTTGAGCAGGTGGCATCTTTCTTTGTCTTCCTTTACACCGTAGGTCAGCCTCCACTGAAAAACTGTGTGACAAAATTATTTTCAGTTGCTGACTGACTCAGCTGACCCTCTGGATTTAGGGTAATATTTGCTTGTCAGGGCAGTTTCAGTTCAGCAGAAGAGCTGATGTGGTTTGTTGGAGCTTTTTAGTGGAAGAAGATTTTACCTGGGTTTTAAGATCGATATGTGAATTCTTTGAAAAGATAGAATAGGCGTAAGCCAACATGAACCCAGGGTGAGACTATAAAAGTCTCGAAAACTTGCAGAAATGCATAGTCTTGATAAGTCTTTGGTAGCATGGATCTAAATTTTTATTCAGTTATCATAGTACTACCTTTTGTATCATCCCCTGTGTCTTGTGACAATTACTTTATCAACCATTAAATCCTAAAAATTGGGTCTTTTCTAATATGTTTGTTGTACAGATTTCACTCTCTTCTTTTTACACCAAAATCGTGGTTCGTGAATTCTTATTTTATAACGTGTTCTAATAACTGGTAGAATTAATCATTTTCAACTCTTTACCAGAATATTCTACAGCCTCACACTATCCTAAAAGAGTAATTAAAAACCTGTTATATGCCAGTTCCCCTTAGGTGCTGGAGGCTCAACGATGAATAAGACGGTTCACATTTCCCTAGAAGGGCTCTCAGTCTAGTGAAGATTATAGTCAAGACCAAGTTAGTAAAGGAAGCAGTTGGCGGCAAAGCTTCCATTTTTCTACAGCCCCATTGCCTCGCTTATACGCCCAGCAGCCACCGAGGTCCACAGGGTAACCTTCCAGCCTGCCTCTGTGTGATATTTTTTATGGGGTCTTTTAAAGATAGTTTTGCTATTTTTTTCTTTCTTACAAAGTATCTTAATGTGACTTTTTGAATTATTTTCTTTAGTGCATTTAACCATTGCACTGAGATTTTTTTTTTAAATATTTATTTATTTATTTGACTGTGCCAGGTCTTAGTTGTGGCATGCGGGCTCCTTAGTTGTGGCATGCGAGCTCTTAGTTGCGGCATGCATGTGGGATCTAGTTCCCTGACCAGGGATCGAACCCCGGGCGGGCCCCCTGCTTTGGGAGCGTGGAGTCTTAACCACTGCGCCACCAGGGAAGTCCTCATGCCGTTGAGATTTTTATTTGGTTTATGTTTAAAATGCAGTTCAACATCTTTGTGTAGTGTATGGTCTTTCAATTCAAGGTCATGATGTCTCTGTATTTTTTTCCTCTTCATTTTTCTCATAATTAGTCATTGCAGTTGTTTTTTTTTTTTTTTTAATTTTTTATATTTATTTATTTATTTATTTATGGCTGTGTTGGGTCTTCGTTTCTGTGCGAGAGGGCTTTCTCTAGTTGTGGCAAGCGGGGGCCACTCTTCATTGCTGTGTGCGGGCCTCTCACTATTGCTGCCTCTCTTGTTCTCTGTGGAGCACAGGCTCCAGATGCGCAGGCTCAGTAATTGTGGCTCACGGGCCCAGTTGCTCTGCGGCATGTGGGATCTCAAACCCATGTCCCCTGCATTAGCAGGGCTCAAACCCATGGGCTCAAACCCATGTCCCCTGCAGGGCTCAAACCCGTGTCCCCTGCATTAGCAGGCAGACCAGGGCTCAAACCCATGTCCCCTGCATTAGCAGGCAGATTCTCAACCACTGCGCCACCAGGGAAGCCCAGCTGTTGTTTGTGTTTACTTTCTAAGGTTGATGAGGTCAAGTGTAATGAATTAGTTTGTCAATCTGTAAATATCTGGGCCTATTGAGTACAATGCTGAGGAGAACCTGAGCCTAAGGCCAGGTCCCATTGGAAAGAGAGCTACACGGAAGAGGAAATTAATAGTTAATAGTTCACGGCGGTGAGTTTGCCTCAAGTCCGTGAGGCTGAAACGTTAGGTGGAAGTCGGGGAAGGAGGGAAATCCCTTGAGCTGGCTTGGTACTTGTCTGGGCTGGGGGCTTGGCCTGAAAGATAAGTTGGATTCTGTAACAAAGAAAGGATGGAGAAGAATCTTCTAGGTAGGGAAGGTGGACTGAGCAAGATTCAGGTGTAGAGGTGAGAGGTGCTGTTGACCCCATAGCTCTGTTGCCCTAGAATCCTTTGAATGTCAGGTTCTGGCATTTAGACTTGGACAGGGGTTTTCAGATTGTCTGCCTCGGGTCCCTAGGATTCTAAGGAAGGTTTTCTGTGTGGAAACGGGGAACACAGGCCACTAAGATTCTGGGTCCTTCACCCTTAAAGTTCAGTTTAAGATTTTATTTGCAAAAAGGATTTTGGTGCTCTTGAGAAAGCTTATCAACCCTTGTTATCATCAGTGGGAAGGCAGGGTTTGAAGGTTTTTATCTGAGAGAATTCGCCGAAGCTCTCGGAGGGCACTCCCTTGTTACCTTCCCATATCAGTCAATCTAATCAATCGATGCTGTTGTTTTCACCACTTGAGTGGGTCTTGAATCTGGCCCCTGCCACTGCAATTAATCTCACTCTCTTCCTGGTTTATGATCGTAGCCTCTTGGTAATTGGTCTTTCTCCTTCTGGTCTCATGTCCGTTCAGTCCTTTAGCCACACTGCTGCAAATATCTTTGTAAAATAAATGAGATCACATCACCTTCCCACGTTTAAAATTCTTCAGTGGCTCTCCATTACCTCCAGGATAAAGTTTAATGCTGTTGCCAACAAAACTGGCCCCTGTCCGTCATCTAGCCTCACCTCTTGCCATTTTCATCCACGATGATAAACTTCAGCCACACAGATTAGAACGGCATGCCGCTTCTGAAGCTTTTGTGATATTCCTCACCCGCGGTACCTTTACTCGCCGTTCCCTTTCAAGAGTCCCCTCCTGGCGTCCTTCTCTGGCCTGCCCTCTGATCCAGTGCCCACCACCCTGTTTTCTGTAGTGCTCTGTGCAGTGCTCTGCGAACACTTACACTCTGGACTCTGATTGTCTTCCTTCCTCAACGGATCCTAAGTTCCTTGAGGGAAGGGACTGGGTCTTCATCATTGTATCCTCCAAACCAAGACACAGGGCTCTAATAAACGATTATGAACGAATGAATGGTGTAGAGACATTCAGAAGGCCTCTTTCCTCAGAAGTGCCATTCAGTGGAAACGTGGAATTGTATCTAAAGATAGGGAGAAGTAAAAACATGCATATAATACTAAGGTCTTGAGCAAGGTTGCAACATCTGAGTGAGAACTAATTTCCCTGTGTTCTTAGTGTGCGGGGTAGAGGGTGTATTGCTAACAGTCCAGGGAATGTGAAACTTTCGAGGTAGGATACTTAAATAGAGGGGCGCAAAAGGAAGGGAGCTGCGAGTCAGCAGAGCAGGGTAAGGAAAGCGAGTGGATCGGGCTGCCAGGGCTAATGGGAGAGTTGGTGTCCCGAGGGTGCGGCTGGCCATGAGGATTCAGGTGCACCTTTTCTGAGTTGGGAGAATTGTCTATAAATCACTTTAGAGTTTAGAGTTCAAAAATAAGGGAATTCCCTGGCGGTCCAGTGGTTAAGACTCGGCGTTTTCACTGCTGTGGCCCGGCTTCGATCCCTGGTTGGGGAACTAAGATCCTGCAAGCCACACAGCACGGCCAAAAAAAAAGAAAAAAAAGCTGTTTTAATAATTACGATGATAGGTTCTTTGTGGCTGCCTGGAGGGGTGGGATAGGGAGGGTGGGAGGGAGGGAGACAAAGAGGGAAGAGATGTGGGTGGGAACATATGTATATGTATAACTGATTCACTCTGTTATAAAGCAGAAACTAACACACCATTGTAAAGCAATTATACCCCAATAAAGATGTTAAAAAAATAATAATTACGATGATAATAATAAATGGAGGATAGGTGGATAGATGTTTTACCCCAGGGGATTTGACACTTTAAATTTTTCAGTCCACTGCAGCCTGTATCAATTCAGAGGTCCTTAGAGCAGAGACCTGCTCTGACAAAGATTCCTCGTTACCTGGTGATTTCTCTTCTCCCTGATGCACCCTGGGACTGCTCGAGCTATTGTTCAGCTACCAGGAGCAAGCAGAGGCTGGGCGGAGACAGTGTTGGAGTCTCTGTGACTCTAAGTGAACATTTACATCCAGGCTGATCTGAGCAGCAATGGGCAGACTGTTAGCGAGCACTCTTCCTTCAAGGATGTAAAGACAGAGAGCTTGACTGTCTAAATAACAGTTGAATGAATTGTTGTCTGTGGGGTGTTGTCAGCCTCAAAGAAGCAATCAATTTTCTCTCCTTGCCCTCTGAAAAAGATCTGCTTGTGCCATTGTTAGATCTCTTTGCTACAAGTATTCTTGGGTTGGATTTGGCTTCTGACTTTATCTCCATTTTCAGGAATCCTTCCCTGAATACCCACCCTCCCACCTGCCGAAGGCAAGGTCAGGTGTCACTACTGGCAGAACCAGTAGGCTGTCTACTACTGGTATGCAGCCCTCTTGTCACCACTCCGCATTCATTGTCTTTGTCACTTTGCTGCTTTGTTTCCTGCAACGCTGCTACACTAAGGAACTCAAGAGCAGAGACTGTCTCTTCTTTGCCATCACCTGGTGGCACAGCACCTGACGTGCAGTAGGCACTTGGGTATTTATTGAAGGAATAAGTGGTTTTTTTGTCCCATGTACTAAATTAGTTAGATTAAGGCAGATAGGAAATGGTCGCTAGACACAAGATGAATTCTTGAGGACTGATCCCTTCAAGATCTCTTCTTGGCAAGTCTGTCTACACTTTTGCTTTTTTTGCTTCTCTTTTTCCCAGCCCAGGCTCTTAAATTGATTGCATAAAATTTTGTTTCCCTTTGAATGCTGTAGGGTGCTGCTGCCACAAGAGCGATCTTTGGAGTTTACGTAAATATTTGTTGTTTAAGGGGCCTAGTACGGTTAGAGCAGGGAAATTGGGGAAAAGCAGATTCTCAAACCCCTGGACACTGTGACTTGACGAACTGTGTGGGTTTATTTTTACTTAGGGGCGCATAACCTAGGGACTATGGATAGGCTTCTGGAGGCCTGTGAACCCCTGATTTCCTACAGCTGTTGGTGAGCTTGTATGTGTGTGTATGTGTGTGTGCGTGCACGCACAATGTGGATGCACCAGAATCTACAGCCTTCATTAGGTTATCAAAGTAAGAGGAGTCTCCTCCTCCCAAAAGGTTAAAGACTCCTGTGCAGCCAAGTGTTGGTGGAATACCTGCCATGTGATCCAGAGCAAGCGGGGATGATGGCACACCTTTGTCCTCAAGGAGTTTATGATCCAATAAAGATTAAAAGATTTGACCCTAAACCTCTTAGAGCTGGCAAAAGAGAGATCAGTGAGGGCTGGGAGATAGATTTGTTAGGACTTGAAGGATGAGTAGCATTGAAGTGATTGAGACTAGATCAAATAGTTTTCTCTTCCCAGCTCTCCAAGACAGGAGGCCTCATAGTTTCCCAGTGATTCCATGCAACTTGGTGGCCCAAATTGGTATAGTCCACCTCCGGTTTTACTGTGTGCCCATCCCCTCCCATTGGACCCTTTCCAAAATAGAGAGTCTCTGATCTCCTATACTCACGACAAACAGCAGTAATAGCAGCTAATAAAACTTTTAAAGTGGTAACATTAGCTCCTGGCTTTATTTTCAGTATCTCACCTCCATATTACAGATTGAAAATAGACAGCCCTCCTGGGTGCTGGAGTTTAATAACTCCCTCGGTTTTATCCCTCCCCACAGAGAGATGGCTTAGCACACATCTGTCTCCCTTGTGTGTTCACAGTGACCGTGAGACCCAGTGTCAGTGAGCACTTTGATGTGTGGTGTACCATTCCTCAGAAAACACCAACCCAGTCTTTCCTGGAACTGCCTTCCAAAAAACCCCACCAAACTAGTAAATGGAAAATGGCGGCTAAGTGTTCGGAATAAGTAATATGCATATATTTCAGCTTTATAACTAACTGAGAGCAAATTACAGTGTTGCCCTGATGGGAGACAGCAGGACAAAAGGCCAGACTCTTTCTCGAGCTGATTTCCTACAGTTGTTGGTGAACTCCCAGGCTGCTTAATCTAATTGGGAAATGCTCTTTATTTAGCCCTAGCATGCGGCACAGAGCCTTCTACGGCACCTGTGGGCAGCGAGGCAGGCCTGACCCTCAGTACGTTCCTTACCTTCTCTGAGTCTGTGTTTCCTTGGCTTCCTTGCAAGGGTAGTTGTGCATATTAAGAGAGAACAAGTGCCAATTAGGACCTCACGTTGCCAGGCCCAGTGCTGAGTGTTTCCATGAGTCTCATCCCATTCTCATAGCAGTCTTCTGAGAAGGGTGTAATTTCCAATTTTCTGAAAAGGAAAAGGGGATTCAGAAAGATGGAGATTGGAGCTGGGACTCTAGCCCAGAGCCATTATTACCCTTTTGGCCACATCGCCTCCCTTCACTGGGGTAATTTGAAGCCCAAAGGAGGCAGATCAGTTGGGCCCTGCCAGCTAATGGAGCAATGGGATCAGGCAGCTGATGTCGGACTCTGGTACCCTACACCAATAGCCCCTCTCTAACTGCATGGGACGGTTTTCTTCCCTCCTGACACCAACTGTGTGGGGTCTTTTCCAATACCACGTCAATTCTCCGACACCAGCCAGGTGTCCTGCCACCCAGTTCGGGCACTAAACACCCAGAGTTATCATCAGGCTCTACAGGTTTAGGGCTGAATCCCAAAGAACCGCCCTCACTTCACCACGCCAGTTGCAAGTCCCTAGGCTGTGCACACACTGTCTGACTTGGCCAGAAAGTCGGGGGTTCCCACAACCTCCCCCCAGGTTCGATAATTTTTTAGAACAACTCACAGAACTCAGGAAAATGCTATGCAGTTGTTCCTTGAACAACACAGTTTGAACCGCATGGGTCCACTTATACTCAAATCCTTTTCAATAGTAAGTACAGCCGTACTCCCCAGTCTGCGGTTGGTTGAATCTGTGGATGCTGGACCACCGATACGGAAGAACCGCAGATATGGAGCGTCGACTATAAGTTATGGGCGGATTTTCAACTGTGTCGAGATTCAGCACCCCTAACCCCCACCGTGTTCAGGGTTCAGCTGTCTTACTATTACAGTTTACTCTAAAGGATACAACTCCCGAAGAGCCAAATGGAAGAGATGCCTAGGGCAAAGTATGGGATAAGGGACACAGAGCTTCCATGCCCTCTCTGGGCACGCCACCCTCGATGTGTTCACCAACCTGGAAGCTCTCCGAACCCTGTTGTTTAGGGTTTTTATTAAACCCTAAACAAACAGTAAACAGGCATAATTGATTAATCATTGACCATTGGTGACTGAGTTCAATCTCCAGCCCCTCTACCCTCCCTGGAGGTGGGGGTGGGGCTGAAATTTCCACTCTTTCATCAAGGCTGGGTCATTCTGGTGACTAGCCCCCATCCTGAAGCTATCTAGGGCGCCCCCCCCACC
>NW_006786304.1:574129-631238 GCF_000442215.2 Lipotes vexillifer | reverse complement strand
CCCCCCCTGCCAAGAGTCCACCTCATTATCATAAACTCAGGTATCTGGTAACAAGGGGCTTGTTATGAATAACAAAAGACACTCCTGTCACTCAGGAAATTCCTGAGGGTTTTAGGAGCTCTGTGCCGGGAACTAGGGACAAAGACCAAATATATATTTCCTTTATACCACGCTGTCCCTGCCCTCCCTCCAGGGCTCCTGCGTCTAAAACCTTGCCAGTGGGCTTCCTTAGCCCCTCTGTGGACACCTAGGGCTAAATTGGCCAGTGGCCTCTGAGGCTGGGAAGGAGCCGCAGGAAGAGCCCAACCCTGGGCGCCGGTGTGCCTCTTGTCATGCCGGGAGGACAGTGCTCATGCAGGGCCTTTTCTTCCTAGAGCACCCTACCTGCTTCCTTAGCTACTCGCCCGTGACTTAGAGGACAGCATTAATCTCAAAGTAGCACCAATCCCTTTTTATAGGAGAGGGAACAAATCCTGGAGTTCTTTGGGCAGAGGCCACTCACAGCCATCAGAATGGAAAGGACCCACATTCCAGCCCTTTGTTCTGTGCGTCAGGCTGGTGAAGCTGTGAGCTTTGTAGCATCAGACTGAAACAATTCAGAACTTTACCAAGTTCCTTCCCACTTGGGACTGCCCTAAAAAAAAGCCTCCATATTTCCATCCTCATTTATCATAGCCACTCTCTACAGTTATCATGGAAGGTAATTGGTGGGACTAGAGCTGTTAAATCTAGACAGTTATTTCCCTGCAGTCAGCCTAGGTCTCTGTGATTCTGTCTTTCAGAAAAGGCAGCTAATTTCAGTAGAGATACCCCCATCTATCACTATAATAGTTTAATAGGTGCAGTTAGTTACGGCTCGAATATACCAACGGGCTTTATGTGAGTAACTGCCATATTTATGCTGCTTTGAATTGATGGTAAAGTGCTAAAATATGAGGCATGTGGTTTCATATGCTATGATTTTATGGGGGTTCTGTGTTACTTAATCTCTCCCTCCCCCTATAATTCTAGGTTAGCTAGTTGCTTTCTCGTTATCCAAATAGTTTTAAAACAAAGCTTTCTGCATGTTTTTTGACTACTTACCATGTGCCCATTTCTCACCACCCTGCTGTATTCTGCTTGCTTATAAGTTAAACACAAGTCATTTGCGTTCCAAAAATGCCTTCTTGCCATAAAAGCAGGCAGTCAGCTCCACTCTGGGCTTTTTCAGATAAGCAGCGTTCATGTAGCTTGTGACTCGGCAGTACTAGCAGATTTCCTTGGGACCCAGTGCCCTGATCGGAACAGCACGCCCTGGCAAGCTGCCTGGAGAGCCCAGCAGCCAAAGCGAAGTAAAGCCTGTTTCACAGAGTAAAACAGAAATCTTCCATCCAAGACAGAAATCATCTGGGTGGAAGCCCAAATCCCCAGGACAGTTCCAACAGGCCTGCCTTGCCTGGCTGTTCCGTTGCACTTTCCCTCTCCACAGCAGTGAGCTTTGGTGGACAGGCCGCTCTGCCCTTCGCCGGCGGAGAGATGAGACCGTTTTTGCCCCGACAGGCAGTGCAGCAGGCTGTCCTGTCACAGCAGCCCTGGGGAGCAGCACCCGCTCTCGACTGAGGGCCCTCACTGTCTCCCTCCCTCTCCCTCATGGGGGGCATGTGCGTGCGTGCGTGCGTGCGTGTGTGTGTGTGTGTGTGTGTGTGTGTGTGTGTGTTTCTGTCCAGCTTCTGGGAAAAGGTGCAACCCTCTTGTGGGGGATCCCAGGCAAAGCAAAGCCGTTGCCCTGCTCTGGAAAAGTGAGCCGGCCAGATCTAGAGACCACACGTAGAACAGCAGATGGCTTGCCCTGGTGAGATCAGGAATTCACTCAGTCCCCATGACTTCTCTAGGGAGTAGTGGAGGCAGGGAAACCAGTCCATAAAGGAAGGTAGGAGTTGGGTGCGCTTGTGTAGGAAGCACCTTTTCTGTGCTGGCCAGGCCTGAGGCCTTCCCTCTCCGTATTCTGTGGGCCGGAAGGCCTGCCGGTATGCCTTGAGGCACGACGGTGGTTGAGAACAAACTGCTTCAGTCCGCTTCCTTCCTCTCTTCAGCCAGAGAAACTGCACTTTTATTTTCAGGCATGTGTTCCTCCTTCCCTCCCTTCTGTGGATAGTTAACTGAATGCCTTCTCCAGGCACGAGTTACTGTGCCAAATCCAAGTACATAGAACGATAATCGGAAAACATGCCTGTTCTCTCCTTGGAGGACCAGCATGCAGCGAATAATCACACAGCTGTACAGTAACTTTCAAGTTTTGCCCACTGATATACAGAGAAAGTATGGGGGTAGTGTCGTGCGGTGGTTAGACACAGGCTTTGAAGTCTGTATGGGAATAGTCATAATGGTAGTATACAACTCATAGGGCTGTCGTAAGGGTTTCGGAGAAAATGCATGTAGAACGCTTATCACTGTGCCTGGCCCAAAATATGAGGATTGCATAAATGTAAGCAGTTTTTATTATCATAACTGACTTAATTTAGATCTGGGGGTCAGTGGAGACTTCTGAGGGAGCAATGTTCAGCCAGCCAAAAAGGTGGAGGCAGAAGTAGAAGGAACAACCTATAGGAAGGCTCGGAGGCAGGAGGGGCTCACGCTTCAAGACTCTGAAAGGCCAGCGTGATTGGAGTGAAGTGGGTTGGCGGAGGGCAGCAGGATCAGGCGGTGATGCAGGCCACCCCGGCCACATGTGGACAACTTTGTATTGTATCCTAGATGCAGAGTAACCACGATCAGATTTAATGCCAGAGTGTTAACAGCCTTCTAGCCTATGAAGTGTACTTTCTTAGTGAGGAGAGAGAGGCCAGGAAAGGAGGGACACTGGGCTGTCAGAACCTTTCGTGGTTCATTGGGAATGAGGAACCGGAAAGAAGTTAACCTCTGCCCTCATTAATGCTTGAGAGGAATCTGCCTATGACCTCAAGGGGCTTTACTTGGGGGCCTGCTGTGGAAGGGAAGTTGGCATTGTATACATGGAGGGATGTGTGTTGTACCTGTGTGTTAGTTTGACTGTTTCTTTGTTGGTGGCTCTTTGTTTAGTCAGTGAGGACAACCCCCCCCCCCATTGCAGTGGCACTAGCTCACCTCCGAGTCACACTGCCATCACCCCCGTGCCACTGGGCTTGAGTGTGCTGGCGAAGTCACACTTGGAGCCCGAAGGACGCTCACATTCTTGGCAGTAGGGTCTCCCAGCTGCTCTTGGGTTTGAACATTAGTTGCTGCTTTGCAGAGTACAGTCTGCTCACCTCAGTTATAGGTCGCATTCCTCTCCCCTCCATCCCGTGCTGCCCAGAAAGAGCAGTGTTAACTCTGGGCTGGCCTAAGGTTCACTTTGTCATAGTGGTTTTCTTAAACACATATATTGGGCTATGCGTTTCCTTGAAAGTCAGGAAAAAAACAGAGCCCCTCATATGGCTCAGAGCAGGGTCCAGAAGCCCTCTTTCACAGTTAATGACAGTAAATACATGGGTAGCTTATAAAGGATCAGCCAGATGCTAGAGCCATATGATGCCCCAGACTTGGTGTGATATTTTCATCTCTTCCTTTTCAGATCTCTTCTCTCCCTTCCTCCTCAGCCTTGAGATTTATGACGCGGCTGTGTGTACATGCAGTGGCGTTGGAAATTTATAAAGCCACAATGCCTAGTTGTGGGGCTAACACCCGGTCAGGCAGTCATAATAGAGTGCTAGTGGCATTCTGTCATGGGGAGAAAGGAGGTCGGGCATTGCCAGAAACAGATCTTGATGGGCGAGGGAATTACCGAGGGAAGACAGCTAACAAAGGGGCACTGGAGGGGCCAGAGTGACCCTAGTGTTCAAGTGATAGAAGAGCCAGAAAATCATTCCAAGCACATCCAAAGCAGGAAGGCAACGGGGAGATCTAGCAGGGATTCTGTAATGTTATCAATAGCAGAGCTTCACCATAGGAATAAAGCGCGGACACTGTCCATTGGCTGCTGTCTGTTGAGAGAGGAGGCAGCACTTTTTCTCTGGCTCTCCCTGCTTATCCTCCAACTGACTGATGAGAACACTGAGTGGGGTGTGAATGAAGAGATGAATGCGTATAAGTAAACAAGGGAGGAATGGAAAATCCCTCTAACCCGTAATGAATCTGGCATTTATAGGGTAAAGCCTACATGTAATATTTAAAGGATAAGGGAACAGGGAATTAACATTGGAGGGAGTAGCATGATGTTTTAAAAGCACAGTCAAGGTGGGAGGGAGGCTCAAGAGGGAGGGGATATGGGGATATATGTATGCAGATAGCTGATTCACTTTGTTGTACAGTAGAAACTAACACACCATTGTAAAGCAATTATACTCCAATAAAGATGTGAAAAAATAAATAAAAATAAGTGCACAGTCATCCAAGACAGAGACTCTAGTGAGCCAGTTCAGGGCCTGCTCCCCCCACCATGTACACACAGCTCTGTGGCCTTGGGCTTAGCCTCTCTGAGCCTCTATTTGCTCTCTGTAAAATGGGAATAAAAATAATAATATTTACCTCAAGGAATTATTGGGTGGATTCACGATGATAATTCTAGTGCAGAGCTTAGGAAAGTGCCTGGCACATAGTAAGCCCTCAGCAAAAGTTAACTGTTATTATTATTGTTTTATTATTATCATTATTATTTCAGTGTGCCAGCCATTTGTATTATTTGCTTTCATATGTGTAATCTCAGTATTCACAACATCTTGATAGTCATTAATAAACAACCCCGTATTTGTTGAGGAACCAAGGCTTTGAGAGGTGGAGTGATTTGTCCTCAGTCACCCAGCAGCTGTAAGAAGACAGAGCCAGGATCAAAACTGAGGTTACTTTGGTGTCAAAGCCTGTGTGTGTTTTTAATATTTTTCTGCCAACTGGCCTGTTTTGGCCGAGCCCTCAGAGCAGGCCATGCCTACAGGGAGGCGCTGCTGTTGAAGCTTGTTAAAATGTAGAGAAAGGAAGGGGAGGGGAAGGCATTATGCTGTGGGCTTTACGTAGGTTATCTCGTTTGTTCCTTGCAGTAGTCTAAGAAGGTGGGGGTTGATCCACTGTAGAGTCAGATGTGCAGGAGTTAGAGTCAGGATCCGAACCCGAATCTCCCTGACAGCAAAATTCAGGTGCTCCTCCACTTGCCAGCTTGCTTTCCACTTAGATCGTTAGGATAATAGCTGCTCCCTTAGCCCTGTGCTAAGACCTCGTTCAGTGCACCCCACCAAGGGTGTACAGTGGGGACTGTCCTACGTTGTGCAGAAAAGGAAAGGAGGCGTGATTGCCCAGGATCTTAGAGCCAGTAAGTGGCTTGTGACTCCACGCTAAACGCTCAGCCACACCCCAGCCCATTCTCCTTCCGTCATGGCGGGGGTGCTGCAGTGTGACCCTCAGGAGGAGACAGACTGCAGTGACATTGTTGGCATTTGACCCAGAGAGGTCGGCCCCCTTCAAGACAATTTGGACTTTATGCTCGACGGGGTTTCTTTTTCTCCCAGAGTTTTCAGCACCCCTCTGGCCTTGAAACTTAGCCTGCCTGAGACTTACCTCTGGGATACAGGAAAGGAAAGAAGAATGGCCTATTAGATGCATTTCCTTAAAAGTTGACAAAAGTAGTTTAGTAGTTAAAGCCTGTCTGATGTGGGGTGTTTTACAGCACTGGCAGCACCAATTAAAAAAAAATTTTAAGGACTAAAGTGCTGAGTTTTATATCTAAATATAGAAAGTGAAAAATAAGTCAGAGTTTGTCTTGGAGGAAGTATTGATTTGTTGCTAGAAAGGAAACTTAGGAGGAACTGAGTCCTGGTGTGACCGAGCAGGGGCAAAGCCTGGCCGGGGCAGACTACGGAAAGACTTCAGGCCAAGAATGCCGATGCCTAGAAGTGGTGCTTGGGATCCAGGAATAAAAACTTCTTTGGACGTTTCAGAAAATCAGACGTGTACCAGAGCAGAAGGTGGTTCTCCTCTCGGTTTCCAAGCTCCTGCAGGTCACCTGTCCATTCTCCTGGGGCCCCTGGTGTGGCAAGTGCCACAGGCATCTCTCGGACGCTGTGATGGGGAAGTCAAGGGTAAAATATGCCAGTTCTTAGCGCATAGGGAACGCCTCGTGGCTGGCATTGCTGGGTCATCTAGCCTTCTGTCACCAAAACAGTTTTGAGGAAGACCATAGCTGAAGGCTCTGTGAAGGATCTTATCTGCCATGTTGGGTGCTCAGTAAATTTTTTATTTATTTTATTTTTATTTTTGGCCGCGTTAGGTCTTTGTTGCTGCGCACGGGCTTTCTCTACTTGCGGCGAGCGGGGTCTGCTCTTCGTTGCAGTGTGCGGGCTTCTCATTGCGGTGGCTTCTCTTGTTGCGGAGCACAGGCTCTAGGCATGCGGGCTTCAGTAGTTATGGCTCGTGGACTCTAGAGTGCAGGCTCAGTAGTTGTGGCACACGGGCTTAGTTGCTGTGCGGCATGTGGGATCTTCCCAGACCAGGGCTCGAACCCGTGTCCCCTGCATTGGCAGGTGGATTCTTAACCACTGCGCCACCAGGGAAGCCCAGTAAATATTTATTGAAAGAAAAAATAAGGCCTCTTTGCTTTTCTATTTTTTAATGTCCTTTTGAAAAATGACACGTGGCCGTGGTTTAAATAATGTGTTGAGGCTTGCTAACAGATAAAAAGCACCAGTTTTAATACTTTTTGGAGATGCTTTGTTCCTAAAGTATCTGGTATTTATTTTTCCTTGTGTATTGCCCCCCAGTTTTATTGAATCATAGGTCTTAAGAGTCAGAGGGACCTTAGAGGCCTGGACTATCTTCTGGAGTGGTGGCGGTTCTCACAGTATGGTTCCTGGACCAGCTGCGTCAGCGTCACCTGGGAACGTGTTGGAAATGCAGATTTTTGGGGCCCACTCCCAACCAACAGAATCAGAAACCCTACAGTTGCAGCCCTGTAACCTATATTATAACCAGCCCTCCAGGTGATTCTGCTGCACGCTCAAGATTGAAAACTGGTGATTTAAAACGCAGTAGGAGAGGAACACAGGCTCTGGAAGCAGATGGGCTGCAGATTGCAATTCACTAGCTCTCTGACCTCGTGCATGTTCCTTTACCTCTTAGCCTCTGCATTCCCATCTGTAAAATGAGATTAGTAATAATCTCTCTGAAGGAGCTATTGTGAGAACTGATGTAAAAATGCACGGTAAGGACTTAGCATTATGTGCCTCACACATAGTAAGCATTCAATAAATGGTTTATTACTGGTGTTATTAGCTGTCTTCTCAGACCAGGTATTAATCTTTTTAAACAGCGTCCCAGACAGATGGCCATCCAGTGAGAAGGGAGTTCAAAAACTCTGACTCTTTATAATGAGTGACAGGCTGTAGCTACTATTATTTTATATATTGAGAGAATATTTGCCTTCCTGTCATTCCCAGTCTAGTCATAGCTCTGTTCTCTAGAGCCATCGGAACAAGACTGTTCTACATAGAAATTGTTTAGATTTTTGAAGGTAGCAGCCTTGGCTATTCTGAACTCTCTTGTTCTATTCCCACATGTTAACTTGTTTCTCTTGTTCTATTCCCAAAGATTAAAAGATTCCCAAAGAGATCAGTAGGGCTCTGTAAAAAAAAAAAAAAGACCTATTGCCGAGATTCTGCTATGGTAATGGGTCTTTGGAGATTTCTGGTATGTAGAGATGCCTCATAGTTTAAGATTGAAGCTTTCTCGGCGGGGCCTCTAGCCATGGAACAGATCTTGTGGCTGGGGGGTACTGCTTTCTGCTGGCAGGGTTGAGCCAGAGTCAGACCCTGAGTGTTTCTGTGTGGGTCTGTGGGTCCCAGGATGCACACCCCTTGGAATCCAGCATCTCTGCCTAGGGGCCTGCTCCAGGCCCCCAGCCCTTTCCCTGCTCCGGTCCCGGGCTCCTTGGCAAAGCTGCCCTTGCTCTGTCAGCCATCCTGGTTCTCACCTGTGTTGCTCTGTTTCCCGAGCAGCCTGCAGTTTGCAGTCTGCTCTAAGACTTTTGTTTTTATTTAATCGTTGTCTAATTAATAGTTGTGAAAAATTGTACTGGCCAAGCAGATGATACCTTTCCTAAATTATGCCATGTTGTTGTGTAGAGCGGTGGCAGAATTGCTATTTTAAAGTGGGATTTCGTAATATAAACCCGTGTCCAGATTACAGGAAATACTAAGTTGCTGATTCATTGATGCTGTGGAGCCGGCCTTGTGCTTCAGATGCTTCCATTTTTGTGATCATCCATCTAGTGAGGTCTCAGCAGGCCCGCGCCTCCGATAATTTCCGATAGCTAACTTGCAGTTTGTTTTCTGCCCTGTGATACCGGGGCAGGTGGCCATTAGGAGACGTCAGGGTTGCCAGAAGATGGTGAATGGCCTGAGGCTGTCAGGATCTTCTCCAGGTCAGAGAGTGCCTCTCCACACCGGGGCTCAGGACTCCACACGGGGGCTCAGGACTCCACACGGGGGCTCAGGACTCTACACGGGGGCTCAGGACTCCACACGGGGGCTCAGGACTCCAAACCGGGGCTCAGGACTCCACACCGGGGGCTCAGGACTCCACACCGGGGGCTCAGGACTCCACACGGGGGCTCAGGACTCCGCACGGGGCTCAGGAGCTGTGGACATTGCTACTTCATCGAGGACCTGTTAAGCTCCTGTCGTTTGCGTCATTGTTTTCTTTGCGTTAGAGAGCAGCTGATATTCAGGTAAAGAGAAAAGTGTAGTGATTTCTTTAAACCTAGGGCGTGAAGATTTGTATCTGTTGACACATACCCAGGGCTTGTCAAAACGTGGGTGATTTCATGTGTAAGCATGTGACGTGTTACCCGAGATGTGAAATAGGTAGAAAGTTTAAATATGTCTGAGAATAGAAGAGTCACTGAGGAAAGAGACCACTGTAAAATTACTAACTAGGGATGGTGAACAGGTGCCATCCTGCCCTCTAACTTCTGGAGGTTGACAGCAATAGAGGGGATGGACCATCTCAAGATTGGCTCCCCAGGGTACTGAGGGCCAGTGGGTTTCACCCAAATGTGGTGTTTCTTTGAGGGGATTGGTCGGGGCGGGAGACTGTGGTCTGGACCCCAGCCTGATGGTGCATGAATGTCAAGCATCTTCTGGAACAGTGTGGAGGCAGAAGAGTAGCAGAGGCCCTGGACTTAGACCACTCTGCCTCTTACCAGCTATGCAGTTCAGGGTGAGGACTTCATCTTTCTGAATCTCCCTTTTCTCATCTGTATTCTCTCTCCATCCAGTAGCCCCACCATAAGGGGTTGAAGATTCGATGGCATCATCATTCATCTAATAAATGAGTGGTGGATGTGGGAAGGCATGTAGCCCAGTGCACAACATGGTGACCATGCAGGAAACATTAACTCCAAAAGGGAGGGCAGTGGGAAAGGTCACCACTGGGCTGGGGTGTGTCCAGGGCCTCAAGTTTGGATAGTGTCTGCACTTCTTGTGCCGAGTACAGCGATGGCGCGGCTCCTTTGTAGCTAGGCATTGCACAGTAGGGCGTCCTTGAGGCTGGTCTGTTGACCCTCTTTTCTCTGGGGTGAAAGGGCCCATGTGCAGTTAACAGCTTTTAGGCTATAGGGAATTGATGGCTTCTGCTTTGATGTTCTTCACAGTTCACCTGCCACCAATCCGGGGCTCCAGAAACAGGCCGACTGCGTTTATCTCGCCTGATGGGTGCCTCTCCAGAGGCATCAATTAGGTGATAACTGACGTTGAGACACTTGGCTCTCAAGAGCCTCCTAATGGACTTCAGGGCCTAGTCCTCTCTCCACTGTCCGCACTGCCTTCTGGTGTTCAGTGGTGGCTCCAGGGTGCTTCCTCAGTGCCCCTTCAGCTGGTCAGAGTTGCTCAAAACCGTGACCTTCAGAAGGGAACCAGGGTTGGTTTGGCCATGAGATCCCATCTTGGTTTTCACAGTGACGTCATTGTCCTTTAGACCCATGGTCTTAGGGCCGCAGCAGTGGACTTTCCTTCCTGGAGAGGAGGACAACCAAGTTGAGAGACAGAGCTTGGAGTCCAGTGCAAGCTGCACAGTAGTTCCTGTGCCAGGGGTGGGAAGTGAAGGGTGGACGGAGTCATTCTCTCACTTGGTACTTTATATCCTCCCATGTTATTATTTAATTGAATTTTAGCATTGCTTTTTTCCTTACCTAACACTGTACACCAAGTAAGTTCCAAAAGAATCGCAGGGTTAAATGTAAAAAAAGAAAGAGTTGTAAAAGAACAAGAAGGAAGAAATAGAAGAAATAGAGAATATCTGATCTAGGAACAGGAAAATCCTCTCTAACCATAAAAACAGATAAAGACATCATAAAGAAATTGATGGGTCTTGAAAGCCTAAAAGTTTTGAATTACGTACTTCCAAAAAATTCAGTACACAAAATTAGAAAACAGATAACAAAAGGGAAAAAATGTAAAGATGTATAACATTAACATAGTCAGTTCCTTAATATTCAAGTACAAAATGAGAAGAACCACTCCTATAGGAAAATGAACAAGAACATGAATAGGAAATTCACAGAGTAAAGAGATACACACGGCCAAGAATCTTTTAAACTTAACTAGCTATCAAAAGACATAATTGTGGGTTATTCCTAACAGTGAAAACTTGGAAAAACCTAAATGATTAACAGTAGATTGTTTTTAAGTCACTGTGTATTTTGATGTCTTTAAAATCATGTTGTAAAAAAACAGTTAATGATTTACATTCACAACATACTTTGTAAATGAAATGGGTGGGTTAAAACAGTATTCTCTCCATTTTGGTAGAAAAATAACTGAGATTCCAGAGTATACATCAAAATGTGGACAACAGATATCTTTGTCTGATGTGCTTCTGTATCATTTTAATTTTTACAAAAAACAAATAGTTTTACATTTTGAAGTGAAAAAGAAAATGGGCAGAAGTGGGTTGAATCATCTAGGTAAGTCAAGAGTGCTTCAGCCCTGTTCCTGTCTCCCAGTGGGTGCCTCATGGACTCTCCCCTTCTTTCCTCAAGTGCAGTCCTCCTCGTTCTCTGCTCTCCACTTCCTGCTCCTAAGACACCTGCTTGTTTCTTCTCAGGATTGAGCACTGAAGGCATCTACCGGGTCAGCGGGAACAAGTCAGAGATGGAGAGTCTGCAAAGGCAGTTTGACCAAGGTAAGGCCACAGCCCAGCCGAGCACCAGAGGCCAGCCAGGGCAGACGCAACAGCCGAACTGCCACCGGAGCCCCTCGGGGGTGCTCCTGCCACACAGCCCCAAAGCCAAGGGGTGCTGGCTGGGTGACTGAGAAGGAGAAAATGTTTAGGCCCCTGTCAGCAAACAGAAGTGTCATCCCCACCAAACCTGCTTCAGCCGGGCTGCTCCCGCACCCCACCATCCAGGCGCTGTTCCAGCCCGCCCCGGCCCGCGCCTCGCTCACCAGGAAAGGGCCTTGCTTCCCTTGGACTGGGCTGTGCAGGGGTTAATCTCAGGCACATGATGTAAAGGTTGGGTTGAGATGACAATCCCCTTTTCCCAGGGCCACAGGAGTACCCTCCTCACAGAGTCCCTGCAGGAGAGAAACGAAGCAAGGGAGCCTTTTGTGATGAGCTGAGCCTTGGGCCCCAGACTCCCAAAGCTGAACTCTCAGGAGTTAGACTGGCTCTTGGCAGGGACTTCTGTCTCCTAAGCTAGATCAGGTCTGAGAGGCCTAGAGCCAAATGGCCAAATCTATTTCACCCTAACCCAACAGCCAAACTGTAACTCTTAGAACTGAACACCCACCAATGCCAGAAGCAAATGAGCCAAAGCAGTAAAAATTCACAGATGTCACTGACCAAAGAGGAAAGGAAGCTGGGGATCAAAGTAGGGTCCAACTTAGCATGTGACTGGGCCTCAGGAGACCAAGGCAGGCAGCCTGTGCGGGCCTGCAGGAGCAAGCGGCTAACCCTTGTGCGCTGGGAGCAGGCACCCTACCCCAGCACCCGGGGGCCCATAGCGCTTCGTAACACCACAGTCAGTCTCTGCTGGCTGGCAGCGGGAGAAGGTGACCCAGGAGAGAAGGAAAATGTGCGTTAGTTTTGCAGGATAGGAAGCATGAGGTCAAAGTGAGGGTAAAGCCACCCTTGGGTATACACTTGATTATGTGCCAGAATCTGTAACATAGGTTACATACAACCCCCAAATAGAAACAGCTGATATCTATCAGTAGATGATTTGTTACGATCAGAAATGCAATAAAGTATGTAAAGAAAAATTAGAGACAGAGGTCAGAGGTATCATAAGCTGGAAGGGACCAGCAAGGGGAAAATAAGCCTCGTTGCCCGATCACCACAGGAGCAGGGACGGAGATGGTAGCCTGGTTGTTGGTAACATTTTTGTAACCTTCCAGGGAAAGGGAGCTGGCCTTTTGGGAAAGCCTCCTCCTGTTTTCCCTGAGTGTGAGGGTGTCAGGAAAAGGTAGCACATTCAGGCCAAACAAGGGGAGTTGGCTGGCACAGAATGGGGGGTGCAGCTCCTCTACTCAAAGGCTGACCTTGGAAGATTGGGTGTCAGCCTCTGTCTGTGAATCTCAGAACTTTCTTTTCTTCTTTTTTAGCAGCACCCAGGGATGCCACCTTCTGTCCAGTCTGTGATGATCCTGAGTCCCTGCCCAGGCTCCAGGACTGCCCTGGGCAGCATCCCTGGGTCCTCGTTTCTCTGCTTATCCCCAGTGCTGAGTGTTCCTTGCTTCTGCCCAGCTTAGATTGATCTGGCCTCACTCTCCCAACTTCCTTTCAGATCACAACCTGGATTTGGCAGAGAAGGACTTTACAGTGAACACTGTGGCAGGGGCCATGAAGAGCTTTTTCTCAGAACTGCCAGACCCCCTGGTCCCATACAACATGCAGATTGATCTGGTGGAGGCACACAGTGAGTAGTGGCAACCGTGTGTAGCTTGTGGGCCCCTGGCAGCGCCCCAGGTGGACTCTGTGTTGGGCAAATTGAGGGAGGGGGTGCTGCACCTTAAGAATGGGTCCTGCCCTCAGAGAGCTGACATTTTGACTCTTGGAACTGAGATGTGAAGGATGTAAGGAAAGGGAGCTAGCAAGGTGGCACCGAAGGGGCTGACACATTAGGCCCCTGCCTTGGTTGACCAGAGGTGCTTCTCTGAGGGTTCCGTCAAGAAAGTTGCAGGTGGCCCCAGAACTCCGTGAGCTGAGAGCCTGGTTTTGATGTCGGACTTGGGGCAAATCTCTGCTCCGTTGCTTGTTCACAGTGTGTGCATGGCCAGCGTGACCTTCCCTGGCCCTTAGTTGCCTCTGTTACCATCCCTCCTCGTATTTATTAAATGAGATTCAGAGAGGTCTGGAGGCAAGGCTGCGTCACAGACCTGTTAAAGTGGTAGGTGTATTACTTTCCTTTGCCCTCCTCTCGCTCACCCCTCTTCTCCCAGCTCTCTTAGAAGGAAATTAACGTGTGGTGCAGAGCCAGGTAGCCTCTGAGGAAGCCATCCTCTTGAGGGAAGGGGACAGCTCCGATGGCCCTGACCAGATGATCACTTGAGGCTGCAGCAAGTTAGCATCTCTGGTTTTAATGGTCACCTTGCACACCATCCTGCCTGCCCCGAGAGCTCTTTCTGCCCTGGCTTGCCTCTCTCCGGAGGCATTTGTCCACCATGTGGGAACCTTCCCACTGGGCAGCCTTTCCTGGACTTCATGTAGGGCTCTAGAGGGGAGCCTGACCTCTCCAAGCTTTCCACGGGGTGACATTTCTGAACTTCTTGAGCCAAAGGCAGCCTTCTACTTTGTACCTCTGGTGGGGTGGGCCAAGACCCCAGAAGCAGCCGCTGCCGTGCAGCTACAGAAGGGAGTGTCTTTGCCAGCGACCAAGGGGGTGGGGAAGTGGAAAGGGAGCTGTGTTCCTGGGACCCCAGCACATTAGTCTTATCTTGCCACTGCCCAACTCAAGAGAGGGAGTTTTAAGCAAACACGATTTACTCACAAAGCTGATGGTGTGGGCAAAATTCGGGGGGCTGTCACAAATTCGCAGGACTTTTAAGATGTGGGTCATGGACTTTTAGTGGCTTCGGGAAATAGAGGTGCTGACAGAAGCCCAACTATGGAGGGGTGTCCCTGTCAGAACCTGACTGCTGTCAGTGCTGCAGAGCCCCCAGAGTCACTGTTCTGTGGTCTGCCTTTCCCGTGATGTTTGTTTCCACAGTCTAGGTGCCGCCTTCACCACCATATTTTCCGCACAGCGTCTTAGCTGATGGAAATTGTTCCCATCCCCAATCTTATCCAAGCCCACAGGGGTGGGTAGAAGCACCGGCAGTTTCTGGGACTGTCATAGGGTTCCGTGGCCTTCTTTCCCATCTGCCTTCTCAGGACAGGAGTCTGGGTTTCTCCAGATGACTTAGGGTGTGGGGACAGGTGCCAGCTTCTGCTCTGGTCCTACCATCCAAAGATAGAGGTCCTCCCAGCAGTCACTTCTCTAGCAGGCTCCAGGCTGGCTCAGATGTGAAACACATGGGAAATCTCCATCCAGAGCCAGCTTTCTTTCCATCTAAGCTAAGCTTGTCTCCGGGCAGAAGTTAGGAAGAGAAGGTGTGGGCTGGTACCCAGCTTGCTGGAAGCCCAGAGATTCCTGACAGCGTTTTTCTTGACTTGGCGCCATCTAGAGGCTTGTAGAGTCCTGGCACCCCGCAGAAAGAATCCCATTGTTTCTGCGGGAATTGCTGACATAGCGTCTTTTTGTTTGGGGAGGGTCATGGGGGGCAGGAGAGGAAGGTGTTATTGATAGGGAATCAGCTGCCTTCCTACAGCAGCTTCCGCCGCCTGTCCCTGCTGAGGAAGGGAGCTGCTCGCTGCCACTGCAGCCTGGAAAAGGGCGGAGATTTTCCGCTTCCTCTTCCCATTGTGTGTTTCCTGTGCCCCAAGCTAGTCAGCTGGACCCGTTGTCTTGAACCTGGCAGAGAGAAGTGTATCTCACTGACATGGCGCCTCTCACGGCCTTAACAGTTGCGTGAAGAGTGAGGCTGTGTGTGCCAGAGCTTAACTGAGCTAGAAACACCAACCAGGCACTGCCAAAGTTAGTGTTAAGGGACATGATGGAACAAAGATTCTCATGCCCAAAAGTAGCTATTCTCAGCCTGGCTGGGTTTCCATGGCAACGTCAACTTGACCAGTTCTTTCCACGTAATACCTAAGAGCTGCTTTGTCTGTGTGTGTTAAGGGCTTGGAAATGGTTTCCGATCCCATCACAACAAATATCAAGGTCACTATCAAATTGTTTTGTAAGCTCCAAGATTTCACAATAGTGAATATTGCTGAAATTGTGCCTACAAATTGAGATTTTTGTGACTATTCACCAGTTATTTTCCTACCACATTCAAGGTGATATGTGGGAGATTGAGAAATGAATAGCAGCAGCCGCAGCCCATACTGCGAGGGAGCGGCAAGCTGGGTGTGACCTGTGCTGAGACGTTGTTCCTGCCCTCCCGGGTGCTCATTTAAGTTCTCTGCCAGACAGCGTGAAGCAACCTGAGCTGGAAGTGCAGAAACGCAGTAAGGAGAGAGGAAGGTAGAAGGCCTTGTGGAAGAGACGGCACCTGAGCTTGGCTTCAGAGAGGACCAGGATTTCAGGAGGCAGCTAGAGGGGGCTTGAATTCCCCGTTCTGTCTCGTCCTCACGTTTCACCCCAGCCTTCAAGAAACAGTATCATTTATTCTTGCCCTGCATCTTCTTTCCCTCTCACAGCCCCCCCAAAACCCCACCACCACCTACCTGGAATCCCTCTGGTCCAGCAGTCCCCGCACACCCTGTCCTATGTCTTTTGTGCCAGGAAAGGCCCTAGAGCTGCCTCTGTCTTGGTCCAGAGGCTTTGAGCCTCGTTAGCCCCCATAAGCTGCTTGGGAGTTCTGTGTGCGCATTTAAGGCTACGGAGGAGACCGTGGCCTTTCATCAGATTGTCAAAGGGATGGGAGTTTCCTGGCAGTCCAGGGTTAGGACTCCACACTTTCACTGCCAAGGGCCCGGGTTCGATCCCTGGTCAGGGAAATAAGATTCCACAAGCCACACAGTGTGCCCCCCCCGCCAAAAAAAATAAAAAGATCATCAAAGGGATATATGAGCCCAGATGGTTCAGGATGCTGGCTTATCGTCTCACCCTTTCCATCTGCAGATGAGACAACTTAGGGCTAGAGATTAATAAGAGACTGACCGGCGAGGTCGCCAGGTGGGCCAGTCTTGCTGTTCATTGGGCTCTTGTTCCCATGCTGCCTTGTGATGTTGCTAATTCTGGGATCCTGCTTCCTCTTGTCTGTCCAGTTAGCTGCTTAAGAGCACGGGGGTGTTCCTCATCTCCTAGCATGTGCCAGGCCCTGTGTGGGACAGGGACAGATGGCAGCAGACAGACAAGTGTGTAGTCCCTGCCTTCATCTGGTGGGTAAGGAGACACGGCACAGGTTACTGCAAGGTCGTACCTCCGGGAGAAGGACACCCTGAAACTTCCATTCTGGGCCCAACAGAGTGAGAGTTCAGCCTTGGGGTCATTTCCCACCAGAAGGACAGGTGGCAGTTGCATGCCGTGTGTGCCTGCATGCATCACTGAGCAACTGTGACCTGAGCCGGTGTTTTCCTTTTTTGGTGGTGCAGGCGTGCAAGGTGGTCAAAATCCATCAGGGATTTTCCTCTAGGCACTGAGCTGAGCGGTAGCAGATCCAAGCCTAGAGCCTGGTTGACAGCCGGGGTACCAGAGATGGCAGCAGAGTGACACAGCCAGGGCAAGAACAGTGTTTGGGATTAGGGCCCCTGACACCAATTTGTGTGACCTTGGACCAGCATTCTTACTTCTTTGGGCCTTGGTTTATCTCTGTACTGTGAGGGGTGGAGCAAGCTAGCCTCTGAGGTCCCCAGTGGCCTCTGGCTATCCTCTCCTCTTTTTAAATTTATTTATTTATTTATTTTTGGCTGTGTTGGGTCTTCGTTGCTGCACGTGGGCTTTCTCTAGTTGCAGCGAACGGGGGCTACTCTTCATTGCGGTGCGTGTGCTTCTCATACCAGTGGCTTCTCTTGTTGTGGAGCCCGGGCTCTAGGCGCGCGGGCTTCAGCAGTTGTGGCTCGCAGGCTCTAGAGCGCAGGCTCAGTAGTTGTGGCGCACAGGCTTGGTTGCTCCATGGCACGTGGGATCTTCCTGGACCAGGGCTCAAACCCGTGTTCCCTGCCTTGGCAGGCGGATTCTTTTTTGTGTGTGTGTGGTACACGGGCCTCTCACTGTTGTGGTCTCTCCCGTTGCGGAGCACAGGCTCCGGACACGCAGGCTCAGCGGCCATGGCTCACGGGCCCAGCCGCTCCGCGGCATGTGGGATCTTCCCAGATTGGGGCTCAAACCCATGTTCCCTGCATTGGCAGGCGGATTCTTAACCACTGAGCCACCAGGGAAGTCCTGTCCTCTCCTCTTGCTCCAAAGTTCTTGGGACCTCAGTTCCAAGTTCCCTGGTCTGTATCCAGTTTTTTTTTTTTTTTTTTTTTTTTTAATCTATCTATCTATCTAGTTAGTTATTTTGGCTGTGCCAGGCCTTCGTGCTGCAGCACGCAGGATCTTCGTTGTGGCGTGCAGGATCTCTTAGTTGCAGCAAGCGGACTTCTTAGTTGCAGCATGCGGGATCTAGTTCCCCGACCAGGGATTGAACCCAGGCCCCCGGTATTGGGAGCACGGAGCCTTACCCACTGGACCACCAGGGAAGTCCCCAGACTTCGTCTTGATTCAGCTGACCTCAGATGCCTCTCCTGAACCTGTATTGATGTCTCAGTTGACAGACACATGGTTTTAAAGGTATGGTTTTTGGGGCTTCCCTGGTGGCGCAGTGGTTGGGGGTCCGCCTGCCGATGCGGGGGACACGGGTTCGTGCCCCGGTCCAGGAAGATCCCACATGCCGCGGAGCGGCTGGGCCCGTGAGCCATGGCTACTGGGCCTGCGCGTCCAGAGCCTGTGCTCCGCAACGGGAGAGGCCACGCAGTGAGAGGCCCGCGTACCACCAAAAAGAAAAAAAAAAAAAGTATGGTTTTTTAGCTGAGGAGGCCTGAGCCCTATAGAGCCCTTCACCCCTTTCAAAGAGGATTATTGAAGCCGGCGAGGGCTCTGAGCATGGTGGCAGGCAGGTGATCCAGAGCATGAGTGCTGGACTCGGAGACAGAGCTTGGTGCCCACCCCTCCTTCCGCTCACCAGCCTTGTGTCCTTGGTGTTGCCTCTTGAGTGGGTCTTCTCAGCCAGCATGTGGGATAAACCAGCCCCACCTTCCCTCCGGTGGTGGGAGGACTGCACAAACAGCAACTGTGAAATTGCCCCGCTGACATTCCTGCACTCTCCAGAGGTAAAAAGTCACTGGTGTCGTGACTACCATGAAAAGACTGCCAGTTTGAGTGGGTCCCTCAACACTGGTGGTGGTTTGCTTGCTGGAGGAAAATCAGGACAGAAGGACAGTTCAAGTCAGAAGGCTGTGCGCAAGGTGGACCTTGTTCTTCATGGGGCTTTACACCGGGAGGCTTTCGGTTGTTCCCTTCGCCGCCCTCCCCTCCGTCTAGGGCCTTGTTAGGCACCTTGCTGCTGTGCTACACCGGGACGGGGAGAGAGGCTGGCATGCCTGAGGGTGGCCCTTGAATCACACTGTCCGAGCAGGTTCTGTAATCCCCCTGGCCCACCGCCCGGAAGAGAGAGACGGAGCAGCCGTCCTTGTTGCTCAGCATATAGGAAGGAGAGGGGCCATCCCGGGCAGGCAGTGCCATTAGCAGCCCCATTTCCTGCGTCCAGCCAGGAGGACGGGTGAGGCTGGGCTCTTACGTGAAGGTGCTGCCGTTCATACACAGCTGTGTTCTTGTGGTGCAGGCGCCTAGAAGAGGCCTCTGGAAGCCCCGTCTGGAAGGGCACAGCTATTTTAAGTGAGACTCAGCATGCACGTGCTTCTCGTGTTTTCCAGGACAGTTGTTCATCCCTCCACCCCTGCCCCCACCCTGAGCAGTTTCCTTCTTTTAAGTAAACTTTTTACTGAAACATAACAGTAAAGGATTTTGAAACTCAAGGCCAGACAAAAAGTGTGCCCTTGAAGTTGAACCCTTAAGATAAGTCTTGGGTTCAGAGAAATGAAACTGATAATGGCGCCACATAATTAGTTCCTGTGGTGGGGGTTGTAGTCATCTTCTAACAGACAAATGTTACCAAAACACTGTTTTTATCAAGCCACGCTCTCAAGTCAAAACATTCACCGGTTTCATGCTCATTAGCCTGCCAGCGAACACTCTCAGCTCCATGCCTGCCATCTTTGCGGCCACCTCTTCCACTGGTTCCCTGAAACTCAGACTTGCTCCCAGGTGCTTGTTGTGTGTCTGGCTGTGAGCTCTTCATTTCATGGTGTGGTATTGCCAAGTAAAGAAGGCACTGTCATGAGCCTCTTTTATGGGCAGGGAGACTGCCGCTCAGATGTGTCACTCCCCCCGAGATCACACAGCTGGTTGGTCTCAGAGACAAGATCTAGACCACCACACAACCCTTCCTCCCTGTACCTCCCCACACCTCCCCACCAGCCGTTTATGTTCCGTCTGTCCTTCTAAGTCTAGCTTGAGGCTCCCAGACTGTGGTGACCCTCCAGGAACGTCACCTCCTACAGAAGTTCTTAACTAGGAGGCCGCAGGCTTCCTAAAGAATACGTGGGTTTGGGAAGTCTGTGAAGCTCCAGGAATCATAGACAGGGCTGTACCCAGTTTATTTGTGGGAGAGGGTCCAGAGCTTTCATCTATTCTAAAGGAGCCCATGTCCCCAGACCAGTTAGGAACCGTCATATTTCTTAATGAACCCCCTGTCCCCATACCCCACAGCCATCAGTTGTGGGAGAGCAGCCATCTCTTCATGGGATCCTCCTGTGATTTTTATGAGCCTTGGAGTCCTAGAGATAGCCTTCAGTTCCAGCAAGTGGCCATAGGGATATCTTCCCATGCTCAGAGAAATCTCTCGACCAACTGGTTCCAAGTGGTCTCTGGACCATTTTTGTCCCACTAGCCCAGGGCGGCTCTCCCAGACAAGGCAGGCCAGGTCTACTGAGGAAGGGGAGCCAGGGCCCCAGGGAGCACAGCGGTCCTCACTCAGACTCTGAAGCCATCTGGAGAGGGTTTGGTTCCCAGACCAAGAGGCTGATGTCTATAACCTCTCTGGGCCTCAGATTCCTTATCCTTGAAGTGGGGTGATAACAGCCCCAGCCTCGTAGGATTGTGAGGACTCGCTGAACCAGGCCTGGCATGGATTAAGCGTTTCATTTGGGTTAGCTTATTTTCCCTCTCTCGGTACATTAGGATTCCGTGATGGGCAAACTCTGGGCGGTAGTGGGGGAAGTGGGTATGTCGTCCCTTTGATGAACTACATAAGAATTCCCCCACTGTTTCCATCGGCTCCTCCAATGGGGAGATATGTGGAGGGTCCCTGTGACTCCAGGAAAAGGACAGAGCCCTGGTCTTGTGACAAACTCCCTCCCTAGACCGTCTGTTGGCGTGGGTGGGTGGCAGCGCTCACCCGTCTGGTCAGGAAGCAGGCAGGCTTTCTGCATTGGGATGCCTGTCTCCAGGGGCAACCGGATGAACAAAGAATGGTGTTCTTTATGGTAGATTCTCTCTGGATCGTGGAGTCTCGGGTGGTGGGGGGGGCCAGGAAGCCCCAGGCGTACAGCGCTCCCCTTCAGCAGGGGCCTGGGACACGGAGGTGGGCCTGACCCCTAGCCCCATGCCACTGCCAGGTGTGCCAGCCTTGGGCACCAGCTTGCAGGGAGAGGATGGGGTTGGCTTCCCTCAGAGAAGGTAGAGTATACAGCGTACTCTTCCCTGGCCGCCAACCCACCAGTTTGACCAGCTGCCCAGGACCAGTATCTGCTTTGAGCCCCAGGCCCACCAGCCTTGTCTTGGTTTTCTCTTCCCTCAGAAATCAATGACCGTGAGCAAAAGTTACACGCCCTTAAGGAGGTACTCAAGAGATTCCCGAAGGAAAACCATGAAGTCTTCAAATATGTCATCTCTCACCTGAACAAGTACGTTGCAGGGCTTGCTGTTTGGTCTTCCCTCCTTTGAAAACCTCCAGTCGGGGCCAGTTGGCTGTAGAATGCGGCTGAGCAAGGCTCCGTCCTCAGCCTGCTGGGCTGCTGGCTCCTCCACCTCGGGTTCTTGTCCTGGTTCTGTCTGAGAGAGGCCTGCATGGCTCCCCGCACACCCAAAGTCCTTTCTCCAGGATTCGTGTTTCCTGACTGGCGTGACAGAACGCTGGGCCGAGACAGGTGTGCAGTGTGAAAGAGTGAACTGCAGTCAAGCAAGTGCAGGGAGCCACAGTCAGGAAACCAGTTAGCTGCATGGTTCCCGCATTTACTCACACACGGAGTAGGTTTGTTTTCCAGCCAGACCTATTCCTCTCCTGACAAAGTGGTGTCTTGTGAACGGTGGCTTGGGATACACATGCTGCTTCTCTGTACAGCCAGAGCATTGCCCCGCTTTGGGGGCCTGCAGGAGAGTCCCTGAGGCATCCTGCCCACCCACGGGGCTGGGGGTGGGGACGGGGTGCCTCCCGTGAGCTGGGCCTCAGAGCCGCGTGGAGGCACTGGAACAGAGGACGGGGCGTGGAGGGGCTCGGGCCTCAACTCGCAGGCCAGGGCCCTGGAGAGCTGTGCTGGGGCCTTTTCTGTTCTCGGGCTGTGGGTGGACGGGCCAGGAGAGCAGCTGGCGAGGCAGTGACCATGAGCACAGGCGGTCGAGATCCTCGACCAGACCTGCTACAGGGCTCTGACCTTGAGTTTGGTGTCGCCTACAGAGTCAGCCACAACAACAAGGTGAATCTCATGACCAGTGAGAACCTGTCCATCTGCTTCTGGCCCACCTTGATGAGACCTGACTTCAGCACCATGGACGCCCTCACGGCCACACGGACCTACCAGACAATCATTGAGCTCTTCATCCAGCAGTGCCCCTTTTTCTTCCACAACAGGCCCATCAGTGAGCCTCCCGGCGCCACGCCCAGCTCCCCCTCTGCCCTGGCTTCCACCGTTCCCTTCCTCACCTCCACACCTGTCACAAGTCAGCCGTCACCGCCCCAGTCGCCTCCGCCCACCCCCCAGTCCCCGATGCAGCCACTGCTCCCCTCCCAGCTTCAAGCCGAACACACGCTGTGAGCCCCCGAGGCCCAGGGCGAAAGGAGACACGGTCTTCTCTGTTTGTCGGGGTAGCGTTTGGCCTTGAACAAAACCGGGTCTGCTGGGGGCGGGGGTGGGGAGGGTGTCCCCTCTCTCCTCTCACCTTCTCGACATCTCAGCGATAGCACCACCAGCCAACAGTCTGCCAGAGGCTGGGCCGTCCAGTGCCCTGAGCCCCAGCACTGCAGACCTGGGGCTGGCTGCAGGCCACAGCCGGGGCCCTGCCCTTTGACTTGGACCCTTTTGAGGACTGAACTAGCCAGGCAGCGACCCTGTGGCCCTCCGCACGCTCACTGCTCCCCGGACCCCTCCCCCACCTGTCTGCGCACACTCAGGGCGTCGGGGCGTCCGCCCACTGGACAGAGCATATGGGCTTTGGCCAGGGGAGTCGGAGATCTGGGGCTTCAGGCTGCCCCAGGGCGGGGCCAGCGGCCCCGAAAGAGAACACTTCCCGTCTGTTGCCGCTTCCCACCTTCCGCCTCTGCACCTCACCCCCGTCGCCCGTGCAGCCTGTCTAGCAGCCTCCTTGGGATCATGTAGGCCACGGCTCTGCCACCCCGGGGTACAGTGCTGAGGGCATTCGCGCTCAGCACAGATCAGAACAGAGGGAGGGTAGCTTTGTGCCTGCACCGAGAGGGGGTGTCGCCGCTTCCACCCCCCACGCACCCCCTCCTCGCTTCACAGGCTTTGGGGATACGTTCCCTTTAAAACAAAGGAACACGAAGAAAAATGGGAAGACCCCCCTCCAATGATTTTTTAAAAGAAAAGGAAGAAAACTACAGACGTCGAGATTTAACTCTCCCCCCACCTCTGCCAAGAGGCAGACAGGTGGACGCGGACCCCTGTCTTGGTGACAGCAGAGCGGGGGTGGTTGCCCGAGAGCCTTTTGGGGTCCCACTTACGTCCTGTCACTAGATGCCCCCCACCACCCCAAGAAGACAGTTTGAGCCCTTGGTGGGAAGAGCTAGGGAGACCAGCATAGATACTGGTCTGCCTTGGAACACACTACAATGCTACAGAAACGCTGCTGCTGCGTGCGTGTGTGCATGCGTGCGTGTGCGCGCGCGCGCAAGGTTGGGGTGGGGGCAGCTGGAGGGTGCCAGGGTGCACTTGGGGTTTGGTTCAGTGTGTTTGGTGTTGAATCATTTTCATACTGCTCCAGCAGGGGTATTCGTGGGAAGGGGGCTGTGTGTGGGGAACTCTGAAGCGCGGTGGTCTGCTGGTGCCGTGTAGGGCCATCCTTCACACTCCCGGGCTGTCAGAGCCCAGAGGAGCTACAGGTACAAAGACCGTGAGAGTCGTGAGGAGGGCATCGTGCCTGCCTGACACCATCCTCCTCCCGTGGCCTTCCCCCGCCCTTCCTGGCCTTTCCACTGGCCCCCGAGAACCCTTCTCATTCCCACCTCCGCCCTCCAAACACAGCAACCCTGCTAAGGCTGCTACAGATACTGGCGGCCCCCCATTCCCCGTGGCTGGGCCATGGCCTCTGCAGTGAAGAAGCCTGACACTAAGGTACCCTGGGCGTGGGGTGGAGGCCCACACGCTGCATAATCCTCTGGGGTCTCTTTGCACTTTAAGAAGCAGCACCTGTGGTATGTTCGAGGATGCCCTGGGTTGCCTCAGCCGGGTGACCTGACAAAGTAAAAGAGGCCTCGGAACAATCCCAGCCACTCCCAGCCCCAAACACTTCCTGCTGGCTGTTGGAGGGCGGGGTAGGCCCTTTGCTCACTGACTTCTCTGGATAAGCTGGATGTCTCACTGTTTCTAGTTGTTTGACAAAATAAGGTGCTTGGAAAAACTAAATTATCCCTGCAAGTCTCACTGCCTCCTTAGGGATACAAGTCAAAAAACAAATCCAAGGTACACGAATGTCTTATGTAAACGTTGGGTGCCGGATTTCTTCTCTTCTGGTGGATCTGTGCTTCATGCTTTATAGGTCGGGGCTTGGCTGGAAGGCAGCGTTTGTGTTTAGTTTTGACTGAGGTTGTCAGATTCGTGCTTCTCTGGCCCTCCAACTCCCTCAGCTCTGAGCCCCAGGCAGGTGAGGAAATTACTCCCTTAATCTCTGCCTTTTCTAGGTCATGCTCACCTACTCCCAGTCAGCCCCAGTTTGGGGTGGGGGTGGCCTGGGGCCACTGTCCCATGTATGAACTAAAACAGAAGTGGCCCGGATCCCTCCCACTGCCCAGTCTACACTACCACCCCTTTGTGCTGGCACACTGGGCTAGCTGCAACCTTGGCTTTGCACCAGGAACTTCACAAGCCCCGAGCTGACCTGCATTCCCAGGCAACTCCCACCCCTGAGACTGCACAGACCTTTAAGTGGTAGGTGATTTTTCTGGATGGGGAAGGGGCATGGTAAGGGCAAACACCTGTGCATTGCATCGTTACCCATGTGGGAGTAGCAGAGACCAGGCTTCCACAGGTTAGCCTCCGGTCCCACAGTGACCCTGGGCAGCTGCAGGGACCCCCTCACGTGCCTGCCCCCAGTGTCCAGCCAGGGCTTTAACTGTGCAGGTGCGGGCTGGTGGCTCATACCCCAAAAGCCACAATTGGACAGGAAGCTCCAGGGGTTCCTCTTTGTTTCCTTTGCTAACTCAGTTACATCATCTGCTTCTCGGGCTGGAGGACATTCATTCCGAGTTGGCATTGGTACCAGCAGCAGTGCTCTGGCCCTGGGCTTTGGCCTCTGGGGGTGGGGGTGGGGTCATCATTTGGACCAAATGGGCACTTGGAGGGGACCCAGGAAGGCGAGTGTGGGAGTGTGTTGGGGCAGGCTCCCCGTAACTGGAATGCTTCCCACCCCCCACCTCCCCTTCATCTAGTGTGTTAAGCTCTGGAAAGTTATCTGACAAGTCATTCTCATGTGAGCTGCACCACAGCTCTAGGAATTGAGGGAGTGGTAGGCACTAATTATCCTTTGCCAAAATGGGTAAAGCATGTCCATGGGGGTATGGGGCTCGTTCGGTGCCTCACAGCAAAATAGCGGTGTGCCCGGAAGCTCTCGCCCTGTCCAGTGTTATCCACAAGAGTGTAGGCACCAGGAGCTGGAAATGAAACAGCCCTCGGTTGTAAGTAAAAGGCTGATTCTGGATCTGCAACAGCGATGTTTCCACAGAGGGAAGTGGTCCAAGGTTAGGAGGCGTGGCTTGTGAATTTGCCCTTAGTTCTTGGTTGTGTTGCATGTGGGTATCACAGCACATTTATTCCTGCGTTGTCAGGTTCTTCCCATCACTTGGCATTTTGAAGAGGAATGTGAAATACTGAGTACTGTTTCCTGGGTTTTCCTACATCCACTGCCATCTTGGTCTTCCTGCTTAAAGCAGAATGCATGCTGCAGGTGAGATTCTTCTAGCAGAATGTGTGTGTCCTTGCCAGGGTGGACAGAGGATGACAGCATAGGGGCAGCACACCGGCCAGGAGGGGCTGGGAGAGCACGACTTCCCTCGTCCCTGCATCTTGGCTGCTCCGGGGGGGGCGGGGGTGAGTGGGGGGACCTGGAGAGACGCCATCCCCTAGGCCACGGGTGTTCTGGCCTCAGCCCTGAAACAGCTGCATTTGTAATCCAGGGTCCTCTCTATCTGTGCCCTCCCCAGTCCCCTCCCGCGAGGAGAACCACACTGGAGGTGGGGGGGGGATGTTTGCTGGAGGAAGTGTTGGCTCTGCCACTGAGGGCTCTACTTTTCCAAGAGAAGGAAGCTCCAGGCATTTGGGTGGGTTGCTGTGGACCAAGTTCCCTCACTCCACCTTCCTCGTGTGCGATGGGCATGGTGTGCCGCGGGGCCTGGGAACGGGCCCAGCTTGATGGGGACAGTTGCGGTGCTCGTTCCCTGGCACTGCTGGTTTCCGCAGACAGTGGACGGAAGAGTTGCCCTCACTCCAGTTGCTGGGCAGGTTCAAGCCGCTCGTTTGTGCTTAGGTGAAGGGACGACTGAGTCGTGTATGCCGGAAGCCCAAGTCACATCCGTGACTGCTGGTGACCGTACCAGAGAAGGCCTGGCATGAGAGGAAGGGCCACTCGTCTAAGGTCCTGGGCTGGGCCTGCCGCCGCTGTCTTAGAAGGGAAGGATTCTCACCTCCTTCTCAGAGCCATCTTTCAGCCGGCCGCCCGCCTGCAGACTCCTCGAGGGTCAGAGGCGACTGCTTGCAGCTCCTGCCCAGCAGCCCCCCCCTCGGCAAGCTCCAACAGCAGTGATGTTACACTTCAATGTAGTCGAGACAGGGCGTAAGTTATTGTTTGCATAAAAAAGAATCATGTTCCCTGTGTACATTTAAAGAAATTTTTAAAAAGTCTGAATTGTTGGGAATAAAACTTGTTTGAAAATTCGGAATAGTGCTGCTGCCAGCTTATTTTTCTGGTACTTGTATTTTCACATGTTAAATGATCTTTATATATGTTGAATTAACAAATATTTTGAGTTTCCTGAGGGGGGGGGGAACCTTAATGGTATTGAAATGTGTTAGTAGTCTGGCTGTGTGCCCAAAATTCTGTTTCGCAGCAAAAGTGGAGAACTGTATGTAAAGAAAGTATAACAGTTATTTCTTTGTATTTTAGGGGCTTTAACCAGGACATCCTCTAGTTGGTATTAGGAATGTTTGCTTAATTTCCAAACTTCTTTTTTAAACACGTGGGTTTTTTGAGGCTCCAACCTGATTAGTGCATGGTCAGCCATCAACTAAGGCTGAGGCATCTCTGACTGAGGTGTTTTTGTTTGGTTTTGTTTTTTAAAATCATGTATTTGCTACAGAGTATTGTACTTGTCTCAGTGGGAATGGTGTAAAAAACTGAAAAGGCCTTATGTGACATGTATCATAGTTAATAAATCAATCTTGTAAAAAACCAAACCTGAGAGAGATGAAGGTGGCCCCTCCTCCCCGGGCCCTGAGCACACCCACCCCGGGCAGGCCAGCAGGCCAGGCTCCCGCCCCCTCAGGCCCGTGGGGATGCTGGCTCCATCCTCAGACCCTCAGGAGGAGCGCGGTGGGTCTCTGGCCATGGAGGGAGAGGGTCCCACAGCGCCCCTGGGAGCAGGCATTCTCCAGCAGAGCTGGGCCACGTGGGGAGCTGCTGGCACCTTCCGCCTCCATTCCTGGGACTGCTGCCGGGAGCTCCCGCCTGCACAGGGCCAGTACTGGCCTCTCGTCCTCTCTCCTCTCCTCTCCTTTAGCAGAGCGATCTGCTTCCCCCCCCCCCGTGTCTACAGTCACCCCTGCAGTTTAGGTCATCATGCGAAGCACCACCCAGAGATCCCTGTGGCCACAGGGACCCAGCAGGCCAAGGAGACACCGAACGGCAGTTCCTGTCCTTCCCCGTCACTCCCTGTTGTCTGAGCGGAGGCCACGCCAGTGGCTCTGGGGTCAGATGCCAGGGTTTACCCCTGGGTGACCCAGGAGAGTCAGCCTCTCAGGACAGCAGCTCCAGGGATGGAGGTTGACTGCCTCTCAAAGACACCTCAGCCACTCAGACTCGGTCCGCTCTATCCCTGTTCCCTCCTCACCGCTCCTTCCTTCTAGGCTCTCTAGGTCACCTCCCAGATGCCACCTGCAGCCGTGACCTCTCTGTTCCCACCGCCTCCGTTCTGGCCCAGGTCCTAATTCTGGCTCACCTGGACTCTGATGGACACTCCCACACCTTCAGTGACCTCCCCGTCCTCAGTCTTCGTACCCCGAAGTTAATCCGGAAGGAAGACCTGCCTTTGCGTTACCTGCAGCAGCAGTGGGGACTAGTCACCGAACGAGATGCCTCTACCCTCCCGTGCCCGTGGCAGGCGCAGTCATTGATCACAACCCTCCCTCGCCAGAGCTCGGGGCCCTACACGCCCCTCCAGGCAGTCGCCGCCCATCGACAGGAGTCAGCAGTCACTCACAGGTCTACGGCGGGCCAGCCAGGGGCCCCTCCCTCGACCCAGCCCGCCCTTCTCTCCCACTCCTCCAGTCAGACTCCCAGCATCTGTCAAAATCATATCCTCTGAATGCACTTTGCTCCTTCCGGCTTCCAAGTCTTTGCTTGTGCTGTTCCCTCTGCCTGGAATTCCTTCTATCCACACACCCCCAAACCTCAGTTCTGCCCATCAGGTCCTCTCCTGTCCTTCCAAGCCAGTCTTCCTCTAGAAATTCTTTTACACATTGAGTCACCCAACAACCATTTGCCTGCTATGGGGATTCGTGCGACTCCCATAAATGCTTCAGCATTTGTTCTTTTTCAAAACAATTTATACAGTATACAGCTGGCACTCAATATGTGTGCTGACATAAACCTTTGTCTCAAGTCATGTGTACTTGTATACTTATACCTCTCAGCCCCATCCACCCAAGTGGAGAGCTTTGGGGGGGGGGCAGGGCCTGTGGCTCCCCCATATGTCCTCTCAGAATGCCCACCAAGGTGCCTTGAACAAGGCGCCCACCAAGGTCCTAGGTCTGTAGAACGCAATGGTCGGTCTCAACCTGGCCCTTGACTTGAATCTATAAGCCGACCTCTCCCATGTGACTCCAGCACAGACCTCCGCTCCGAGGGCCACATTCCTATCCACCTGCCTGTGACACTCCACTTGCTGACCGTGACATACCCACAGCCACACTCCCGACCCCTTTCTCCAAACCTGTTCATCCCCCATGCTTCCCCAAAGCCAGAGACCCTGGAGACCTCCTCAGGGTGTTACTCTCTCCCATCAACCCGGCCCACCTCCAAGTTTCATTTTACCTTCCACGTAGCTCTCAGATCCCACCATTTTCCTCCTCATTTCCTGCCACTATCCTGATCGAATCTCACCAGCTTCCTCCTTGGCCTCCTCCCAGGTCTCCCAGCCTCCAGTCTCACCCCCTCCCTTCCATCTCCCCGTGGCAGCAGAGCAAGCTTTTCAAAACAGATCTGGCCCTGCCACCCCTCCCTTAACACCTTCTGGGGTTCCCCAGTGCCCTCAGAGGCAAACTCTTCAGCAGGTCCTGTGAAGCCCCCGCCAACCCCCCAGGGAGTCTTACCTTACACCCTTCGGTCCAGCCCTCTGAGTCCTCAAGGGCCCGTCCACCTCAGGCCTTTTGCACATGCTGTTCCCTCCTGGAACACTGCCCACCCCTCCTTGCTAACTCCCTCCCTAGCCTTTAGATTTCAGGTCCATGGACTCTTCCCTGGGAAAGTCACCCCCTCCCCCCAGACCAAGATGAACTCCTTTGCTTTCAAAGAAAAAAAAAAAAAAAAAAGTTTTCTTCAACAGCGCTTTTCTGTTACTCGTTCAGATTATATTCGCCCACTTAACCCATATTTCCTGAGTGTTTACTCTGTGCCAGGCCCCCCGGGATACAGCTGGGAGTTGAGCCCTAGTGGAACAGACACAGTAAACAGGCGAAGAAATGAATGTATGCCATAATGTCGGGTGTAGATAAGGTATTAAGGGGGAGCGGGGATGTTATCTGGGGTGGTCACGAAGACCTCTCTGGGGATGTGACATCATTGCAGCAGGCAGAGACCAGGATGACTTGCCTTGGATACAAAACTTAAAGGGGCACAAACTCAGTGATCAAGATAAAATATATTTCAATCCATGTTTTAAAACATCAAAGTCAGCTCCCCAAAATCCATGATCAAAATTTTAGGTAAAAAAACAGATTCAGTAACAGTGCTGTGAAGGCCCAGTCAAAAGGAGAAATCGATAAGACAGCCGGGAGTGGGGAGGAAAGCGATGGTGGATGAGACCAAAGCCAGGACAGTGGGCGTGGAGAGAGGAGGTGGGAGTCCGGATATCTTAAAGGTCAGGGCGACAGAATCTGCTCAACATTGCACGTGTCTGTGAGAGTGAGGAGATGGGACGACTCCAGGGCTGACACAAAGTGTATCTAATCACCGTCTGTTCCCCGAGTTGCAGCCAGCACCGAGCACCTACTAGGCTACTAGGCTCTCACCAGCTCCAGGCCGACTGCCCGGAAGTGGAGAACGCGGCGCGTTACTCCATGCGGCCACCAGGGGTCAGCAGAGCGCCGCCCTGCCCAGCCGTGGTCGGGCCTGGGAAGTGTTGGAAGCCCGGTCGGTGACGTTTTAAGCTAGGGTGAGAACGGGGTTGGAAGTGTCCCAGGAGCAGGCTGAGAAGCAGGGGGTGAGCTACTCATCCAACCAGCCCTCCATCCACTTATTCAGGGCGAGGTAATAAGCTCAAAGTTTGTCCTGGGGAGCCATGGGGTAGTTTGAGCATGGGAGAGACTGCGTCGGATTTGCAGGAGCTGAGGAGGAGGGAGAAGAAAGCGGGGATTTGAGAGATAACTGCTCACCGGAACTCTGCCTCCTAGGTGGGGATTAAAGAGCATGCAGTTGCCACAAATGTTAGCAAGACAAATCATATTAATAGAAGCTAAAAAAAAAAAAAAAAATAGAAGCTAACAGGGAGTTTGGGATTGACATGTACACACTGCTATATTTAAAATAGGGGGGCTTCCCTGGTGGCGCAGTGGTTAAGAATCCGCCTGCCAATGCAGGAGACACGGGTTCGAGCCCTGGTCCAGGAAGATCCCACATGCCGCGCAGCAACTGAGACTGTGCACCACAACTACTGAGTCTGCGCTCTAGAGCCCGTGCCCCGCAACAAGAGAAGCCACCGCAGTGAGAAGCACGTGCACCGCAATGAAGAGTAGCCCCCGCTCGGCACAACTACAGAATGCCTGCGCGCAGCAACAAAGACCCAACGCAGCCAAAAGTAAATAAATACATACATACATAAATTTTAAAATGAATAAATAATAAAATGGGTGACTTCCCAGGTCTCAGTTCTCTCATCTCTAAAATGGCAAAAATATTAGTCTTGATCTAATAAAGTTGTCATGAAGAAAAAAAAAAAAAAAAAAAAAAAAAAAATGGGTGACCAATAAGGACCTACTGTAAAAATAATTAATTAATTAATTTTCAAAAATAAAAATAAAAGCTAACAGTAAATCAACCGTACTTCAATTTTTAAAAATTGATTAAAGAAGAAAAAAGTATCTTAAAAAAAAAAAAAGCTAACAATTTTTGGACATTTACAAGGTATCAGGCCCTGTTTTCTTATCCCCACTTTCCAGATGAGGAAACCAAGGCACAAAAGAGCCAAGTGATTTGTCCAACATCACAAGCTAGTAAGTGGGAGCCAGGATTTGAACCCCAAAGCCCATGGCTCTTCCTGTGGCTACTGTAACAAATGGCTGAAGACTGGTCATAACAGAAATGCCTCCCCTCACAGCTCTACCAGCCAGAAGCCCCAGATCAATGTGTCATCAGGGCTGTGCTTCTCCGAAGTCTCTAGAGGAGAGCTGTTCCTCGCCTCCTCCAGCCTTTGGTGGCTCCAGACGCTCCTTGGCCTCCCTCTAATCTCTACCACAGTTTTCGCATGGCCTCCTCTTCTTTCTCCCTGTGTATTTGTATTTCTCCTGGGCATCTCCTCTTCTTTTTCATTTATGTATTTATTTATTTTGGCCGCATGGTAGCTTGTGGGATCTTAGTTCCCCAACCAGGGATTGAACCCGGGCCCTTGGCAGTGAAAGCAAGGGAGTCCCAACCACTGGACTGCCAGGGGACTCCCTCCTCTTCTGTCTCTTATAAGGACACTTGTCGCTGGAGTTAGGGCCCATCCAGAAAATCCAGGATGATCTCATATCAAGATCCTTAATTACATCTGAAAAGACCCTTTTGCCAAGTAAGGTCACGTTCACAAGTTCCAGGGTTAAGACATGGACATATCGCTCGGGGTGGGGTGGGGTGGGGGCACTACTCAACCCCTACAACTCCCTTTTGCCAAGTAAGGTCACGTTCACAAGTTCCAGGGTTAAGACATGGACATATCGCTCGGGGTGGGGTGGGGTGGGGGCACTACTCAACCCCCTACAACTCTTCCCCATGATACTATTTTTTTTTTTTTTTGCGGTACGCGGGCCTCTCACGGCTGTGGCCTCTCCCGTTGCAGAGCACAGGCTCCGGACACGCAGGCTCAGCGGCCGTGGCTCATGGGCCCAGCCGCTCCGCGGCATGTGGGATCCTCCCGGATTGGGACACGAACCCGTGAGCAGGCAGACTCTCAACCACTGCGCCACCAGGGAAGCCCGAATGATACTATTATTCTTATTGTTGTCATCGGTATTGTGCTTATGACCTTGAAGGGCAGCTCGGGGCTGGAATAAAGTCGGAGACGCCCAAGTGGGCGGTTGGGAAGTCAGGGACGATGAGGATCAGGCACATTTAATAATTGAAGGGGCTTCCCTGGCGGTCCAGTGGTTAGAGCTCCGCGCTTCCACTGCAGGAGGCTTGGGTTCGATCCCTGGTCAGGGAATTAAGATCGCGCGTACTGAGCAGTGCAGCCAAAATTTAATTAATTAATAATCATAATTGCAGAAGTATCTCATCGTTGCTCCACCTTCACCCTGCTGCCTCCCCAGCTGCTGCTCGGCCTTTTGTCCCTTCTCCAGGGGACTCTGCAGTGTCAGTAGTGGAGAGAGTCCCTTTCTCTCCGGTAGGAGCAGCCCTTGGGCTGGGAGAGCAGTCAGCCGAGCTCCCCGGGCATCCCCACAGGTCCTTCCTGGGTAGGCAGGACCACTGGCCCACTGGCCCAGACACTGAGACCTCTGTCTCTGTAGCTGGTTCCCTAAGCAAATGAGTAAAGGTGACAACAGAGTGACCACCAGGCACTGCCCCATCCCTAGGGGAGCACACTGGCTAGTTTGCTGCTTGCTACTCATTTAGAGCTGTAGCCTCCACCTGGGTCCATGGCCTTGCCTGGTGTCCCTTAGGGGCAGGGGACCAGCCCAACAATGCCGACGCTCCCGCTGTGGGCTGTGCTGTAACGAGCATCTCTCTCTGTTCCCTGAGGCTTGCTGTCCTCTTTTGGTACCTATGGACAGGTGACAGGTAGGCCTTGATGTCTGCTGTGAGGTTAGAGTTCTTCCCTGACACCTTGGGTGGCCTGAAGAGGATAAGATGGGGCTGGAAGATAGGAGGCGCCCGGGACAACACCCAAGTGTCAGACTGGGTGACACTTGGATATGAGGCTATGTATCGAGTTGATGGGTGATGTTTTCTTTCATTTCCCCACTTCCTTTATTCTCCCCAGTAATTGTCAGTACTTTACTAGCCTAAAATCTAAAATCGCGCGCGTGCACATATGCACACACACTCCCCTGCTTTATTTTTCTCTAGCACTTAGCTCCATCTGATGCAGATATTTTCTTGTTTTATCTGTTGTCTGACACCCCCACCTGGATGCGAGCTCCAGTGACAAGAATCTCTGCCTGTTTCTTCCCTGCTGGATCCCTGGAGCTTCTGACACACAGTAGGTGCTCAATAAATGTTTGCTGGCTGGATCAAAACCAAAAACAGAACAACTCTGGGGCCACACTGGGCTGCCTAGTTCTCAAGTGACTCTTCATCGTCCATTTAATGTGCTTTAAACGAAAACAGTTTTACTCTCAGACCTGAGCACGAGCTTCTCCGCTCAAGGAATACACTCCTGTGGTGCCGTACCCCATTAGCACCCCTGGTGGTCAGGGGAGACAGCTCCTTGACAACCTGACTCTCAGAATCCTAGCCTCCAACAAGGTCTGGCTCCAGGAACTCTCACTATAAGCTTGCAAAGTGCAGGAGTGAAAGCAGGAAAGATGAAGGAGAGATGTGTGGTAGGACTTTCCAGAAAGTGAAAGCCTGGAGTATGCTGGAGATTCAGGGAGTCACAGGTCTGTGCCAGGAGGTCTCAAGAACAATGAGACTCAGCTTTGAGGGATTTCATTCGCTATAACCCCCTTGGGAGCTCAGACCCAACACCTGTTTCCCCAGCCCTTCCTGCTTCATCTATTCAAGGGCAGCTCCATCCTCCAGGCCCTTGATCCAAAACCACCACATGCCCTTGACTCCTCCTCTCTTTCTGTCATCCCCACATCTGGTCGCCAGCCAATCCCGGCAGCCCTGCCTTTGAAATATCTCCAGTATCCGACCATCTCTCCCAACCCCCACTGCCTCCCTGGGGGCCACCATAACCTCCCACCTGGACTCTTCCAGTCACCCCCTCAGCTGGGCTCCCGGCTTCTGCTCTCACCCCTTACACTTCCTTCTCCACCCAGTAGCCCAAATTGCCTTCAAAAATAGGAATCAGGGGGACTTCCCTGGTGGCGCAGGGGATAAGAATCCATCTGCCAATGCAGGGGACACGTGTTTGATCCCTGGTCCGGGAAGATCCCACATGCCGCGGAGCAACTAAGCCCTTGCGCCACAGCTACTGAGCCTGCACTCTAGAGCCTGTGAGCCACAACTACTGAACCCACGCACTACAACTACTGAAGCCCGTGTGCCTAGAGCCCGTGCTCCGCAGCAAGAGAAGCCACTGCAATGAGAAGCCCGCGCACCGCAACGAAGAGTAGCTCCCGCTCGCCACAACTAGACAAAGCCCGCATGCAGCAACGAAGACCCAACGCAGCCAAAAATAAATAAATAAATAAAATGAAAATGATAAAATAAAAATTAAAAAAAAATAGGAATCAGTCTTTTTCATATATTCAGACATATTTTTATTACATTAAATTTGTACCCTATTTAAATGAATAGTATCGAAATCAGTTTGTAACATGAGTTTCTTAGAGGTAAAATAAATGTCTTCATCACACTTAAAAAAAAAAAAAAAACAGGAATCAGGACTTCCCCGGCGGTCCAGCGGTTAAGACTCTGCACTTCCAATGCAGGCGGTGTGGATTCGATCCCTGGTTGGGGAACTACGATCCCACATGCTGCACAGAGAGCAGCCAAAATAATAAATAAATAAATAAATAAATAAATAAATAAATAAATAAATAAATAAATGGAATTAGATCAGGCCCCTCCCCAACCTAACAACCTCCAGTCCCAGTGAAAACCAAACCCCTCCCCAAAAGTCCCTGCCCACTGCAGCTGACCCAGATACACGCAGGCTTTTTTATTTTTTCTCCCTAGTTCCTCCATTCCACCTCAGGGCCTTTGCACTTGCCATTCCTCCTGCCTGGACCACTTTTCCTATAGATTCATCTCATCTCAGGCTTCCCAGCAAATGTCACCACCCTTGAGAAGGCTTCCTGTCACCATAACTACCCTCCAGTCACTCTCTCGCCTCACCCTGATTTATTTCCTTCACAGCACTCAGTATGAGCAGAAATCATCTTTTTAATTTACTTGTTCACTTGTTTGTCCCCCATATACACACATAAGGACCTTGTCTGCTTTGTTCACTGATGTTTCCCCAGCCCCTGGCACATAGTAGGTATTCATACCTTTTTTAGGATTGAGGAATTGCATTATGTTTACTTATATATTCTCGTCAGACGCATACATGGTTTAAAATTAAAGAGAATTCTGGGACTTCCCTGGTGATCCGGTGGTTAAGAATCTGGCTGCCAATTCATGGGACATGGGTTCGATCCCTGGTCTGGGAAGATCTCACATGCCGCGGGGCAGCTAAGCCCATGTGCCACAACTACTGAGCCTGTACTCTAGACCCCACGAGCCACAACTACTGAGCCCACGTGCCACAACCACTGAAGTTCATGTGCCTAGAGCCCGTGCTCTGCAATAAGGAAGCCACCGCAGTGAGAATCCCGTGCAACACAATGAAGAGTAGCTCCCGCTCAACACAATGAGAGAGAAAGCCCACGCACAGCAACGAAGAAGACCTAACGCAGCCAAAAATAAAATTAATTAATTTTAAAAAAGAGTATAGTTTTTTAAAATAAATTTATTTATTTATGGCTGAGTTGGATCTTCGTTGCTGCACACGGTCTGCGACGAGCGGGGGCTACTCTTCATTGCGGTGCGCGGGCTTCTCATTGCAGTGGCTTCTCATTGCAGAGCACGGGCTCTAGGCGTGCGTGGGCTTCAATAGTTGTGGCACGCGGGCTCAGTAGTTGTGGCACACGGGCTTAGTTGCTCCGCGGCATGTGGGATCTTCGCGGACCAAGGCTCGAACCCGTGTCCCCTGCATTGACAGGCGGATTCTTAACCACTGCGCCACCAGGAAAGTCCCTAAAAGTATACTCTCTTAATAAGGAAAAATGAGACTGTTTAAGGAGAAGTCATTGGAACCCTCCAAACACACACACACACACACACACACACACACATTCATGTTCTTTTTTTTGTGTGTGTGGTACGCGGGCCTCTCACTGTTGTGGCCTTTCCCGTCGCGGAGCACAGGCTCCGGATGCGCAGGCCCAGCGGCCGTGGCTCACGGGCCCAGCCGCTCCGCGGCATGTGGGATCTTCCCGGACTGGGGCACAAACCCGTGTCCCCTGCATCGGCAGGTGGACTCCCAACCACTGCGCCACCAGGGAAGCCCCATCCATGTTCTTATTGCCTACTAAAATCCTTGTACCTCTCCTTGATTACCCCTGGTTACAGGGAGCTCACCACCTCTCAAGGACATATACCATCCTTCCCCATCTCTTCCACCCAGGCAGCTTTGGGAGTGGTGGGGTCTCCAAGCTTTGATAGGAAACATCTCCAAAGCTGAGGAAGGCCAAGGAGAGCTGAATGCAGCTGAGCAGCTGAGAACCCAGGCTAGGGCAGGAGGTGTCGGATATGAGACCATGAAGTTCTCAACTGCCACAGTCCCAGGGTCCCTTAACAGCCCCCTCCCTACCCCTTCAGGCCCCAGATGGTAACACCAGCCCTCCTAGATTTCCCCCAAACCTTTGTCAAGTGTCCTTTTTTTGAAATGCCCCTCGGTTCCCAGCTGGAGGGCCCCAGGTGTCTCCTCCTGGGGCCCAGCCTGATGCACACTCTGACCCAGAAGCTGTCCTATTTTTTCCCAACTGTATTACCAGAGCTGCAGAAGGGCACAGACATCACAGAGCAGCCGACCCATTTCACTGATGGGAAGCTGAGACCCCAAATGGTGTGTGTTTTTCAGTGACTCCCTGAGTGGTGTAGAGGTAACATGATTTGCGTCTGGTTATATGAGGGCGATGTGTCTTTGGATGTACATATCACAACTAGCATATTTAATGCCTGGCTCTATTCTCAGCTTCAAATAGCTTAACTCAGCGATTCTCAGTTTTTTTGGTCTCTTTACATTCTTAGGGAAAACCAAAGAGCTTTTATTTCTGTTTCATAAGCCATATCAGAAGTTAAAAGTGGAAGTTCTTGGGACTTCCCTGGTGGCGCTAGTGGTTAAGAATCTGCCTGTCAATGCAGGGCACATGGGTTCGAGCCCTGGTCCAGGAAGGTCCCACATGTTGCAGAGCAACTAAGCCCGTGCGCCACAACTACCGAGCCTGTGCTCTGGAGCCCATGAGCCACAACTACTGATCCCGCGTGCCACAACTACTGAGGCCCGCGTCTAGAGCCCACGCTCTCCAACAAGAGAAGCCACTGCGATGAGAAGTAAGTGCACTGCAACGAAGAGTGGCCCCTCTGCTTGCCGCAACTAGAGAAGGCCCACGCACAGCAACGAAGACCCAACGCAACCATAAATAAATAAATAAATAAATTTATAAAAATAAAACTGGAAATTCTTGAAGATGATTCAAAATTCATTTTTAAATAGCAATAATAAACACATTACAGGCTAACATAAATAACATATTTTATGAAAAATTTTAGTGAGAATAATGTCATTATTTTTTACTTTTGCAAACCTCCTCAAAGTCCAACATAACAGAAGACAGTTGGATCCTCCTGGCTGCTTCTGCATGCAGTCTGCTGTGATATCACATGCTTTGCAGCTTCTGGAAAAGAATGAAGTGATAAAGGCAGAAAATGTCTCGGTATGAAAATTTGACCTCGCGAACCCCCCGAGATAGTCTCAGGAACTGGTGCCCAGGTCACACTTCGAGAACTGCTGGCTGAACTTATTTAATGCTCACAATGATGCTAGGAGGTGGGTACTAAAATGAAATTATCCCCGCTTTACAAGGGAAAAGGCCCAGAGTGGTGATGTTACTTGTCCAAAGTCACACAGCAGTAAGGGGTAGAGCTGCAGTCTGAACCCCAGAAATTAGGCTCTTAACCTCAGCAAGATCTCTCTCTCTCTCTCTCTCTCTCTCTCTGTGTGTGTGTGTGATCATAAATAAATTGTATAGTATGAGTGCACTTCTCAAGGCCTGGCGTGGCACCTGCCCAGGCCACACAGCCCGGAAGTAGCATCAGGAGTTAAGAGCCAGTGCTCTGAGCTTGAATCCCTTACCCTGACACCCTAACAAGTCTCTCTGGGAAAAAAACAGGAAAATATTATTGGCTGACAGACCATCACCAACAGGCTGTCTGGTCTCTCTATGCCTCAGTTTTCCTAGTAAAATGGGCTTAGTAATAGAGCCCAGCTCAGACCCTTGCTGTGGGGAAAAAAATTAGCAGAACATAAAAGATTAGTTCCCAAGTTGTTCAGTGTGGTTATCCAGAGCCACTTGAAGAGAGTTCCCATCAGCCAGTGCACATGAGGGTTCAGAGGTGTGTGTCTCGGTTCCTCTGTCCAACCAGACAGAGGAACCCTTGCTCTCTGCCAGCCTCCACCCTCCTGCCTCTCCTAAGACGCCTGTCCCACCTCCATTAGTTGCATTGTGGTCTCCTAGGAGCACTTAATCGCCTGGAAACCCCCATGCCAGGCTGCTGAAGGGGCTTGGGAGAGAGAGGTGTAGTATCTCCTACCAGAGTGGGAAAGGCCTGGCTCAGTCACCTGGGTCCCCATTTCTCTGTGGGAGGTGCTATAACTCCTTAGTTCCCATTTATGGTCTAATGGGAAGCTCTGATGTCGGGGTTGCCGTGGGAGCCGTGGTGGGTATAAGACCCCAGGATCCTGGTCTCGGAAGTTCCTCGGATACCTATGTCCCAGTCCCTGGGAGGTCCAGTTGTCAAATCCTGCTCTTATAAGGAGGGGGGCAGAGCTTGGGTGCAAGGTCACCTCCTTGTCCAGGGGGTCTTGCTGACACCCTTAAATTCTCTCCTGGAAGAGTCTCTAACACCTGGATTTGCGCCCTTGGAAGGGGCACCGACGTCTGGGTCTCCACCCCTAAAAGAGACTCAGGTGCAAGGTGCCCGCCTTATCCCGAGGGGCTGCCGGGGTGCCGGGTTCTCTTGGGGAAGATGGGATGATAGTCCCTCCCAGTGGGGTATAGAGATGGTGCCTGGACTCTGGTGTTCTTCTCTTGGGGTGGGAAAGCTGACTTCGACGTTCTCGTTCTGGTGGGGTGAGGGGAGTCGGACACCAGAGCAGCCCGAGACCCCCTTGCTTGGAACCCCCTACCACGTAAAAGGCCAGAGTGGCTGTAGCTGGGCTGGACCCAAGGGCGGAGAGTCTGTGGGCGGGGCTCCAGCAGGCCCCGCCCCCTCCCGCCAGCGCTGTCCCCGCATCTCGAAGTCTGCGAGGCCTCGGTGGGCGCTGAGAGCCTAGCGCCACAGCCCGCGCGACTCGCCGAGCCCGGCCCGCCCCGGGGTCTATGGGGCCGCTCCTCTGCTGCGCCGCCCGGCCGGCCCCACGCCGTGCCCGGAGCCTGACCCGTGGCCAGGTAACGAGGCTGTGGGTGCTGCGGGTAGGGAACGCCTTGGGGGCTGGCATGAGAGGACAGGGAACTCCTGGGTCCTGGAGGAAAAGGGGACCGGAACTCCACTGTGCTGGGAGCTAGGGCATCGGAACGCCTGTATCCCGAGGCTGAGGGAGGGGGCGCACAGATGTTGGGTCCTGGAGAAATCGGGGGCTGGGGGATCTGGACGCCAAGGTCTAGGGCATCGGGACACTTGGTTGGGGAGGCTTGGGGGCTGTGTGGATATGGGGAGCGGGGGTGGATCCTGAATGCCTAGTCCTGGAGAAATGAAGACCTAATTCAACACGTTCCTTGTTCTGGGGTATCTGGATACTAGGACACTTGGGCCCCGAGTGTCTGGTCCATCCTGGGGGCGTCCTCGGGCTGAGGCTCTGGCATCTGGGGTTGAGGCTCGCACGTCCGGGCCTTCAGGGAGGAAGTTGTGGTTGCGGAGATTTGGCTGCCCAGACACGTGGCATCACCCCGAGGGGCTGGGGGTGGTCCTTGGGCAGAGCATAGGGTGGGGTCCCTGGCCTCTGTCCCCCCTACCTCCTTAGCCCAGCCCGGGAAATAGGCGCACGGCAGATGCAAGGAACCGGACTCCTGGGATGGGCTTCTGGGGGCGGATTCCCCGGGGCAGAGGACTCTGGGGGCTGCAGCCGGGCGCGCCCGGGCCCCGGCGAGGCGCCCGCCCCCCTCCCGGCTTGGGCATGCTTGGCACGCAGCGCGCGGGCCGGTCGGATCCGTATGCGCGCCGCGTGCGCCTATTGGTATGCGGGAGCCGGCCCGGCGCGGGCGTGAGGCGGGCGCTCTAGCGGGCGGCGCGGGGGAGGCGGCGGCGGGGCACGTCCTCGTCCTGAGCTTCTCCCAGAACCCGGCGCGGTGAGAGCTGCGGACTGTGTAGCGGGGCCCCCAGGGAGGGGAAACTGAGGCAGCATCTAGCCGCAGCTCCTTGCTGGGACCCTGCGCCCCACGCGGACCTCGGTTTCCCTAGCAGGTGCCCCACCTGCCCCCTCGGGCGCTGAGCGCTGCCTCCCGCTCCTTCCCGCTGCAGGAGACGCGGCTCTCGAGTTCCGCAGGCTGCTCTGAGCCCGCCTGAGCGGGTCTCCGCGGAGATGGCGGCCCCCTACCCCAGCAGTGGCGGTGGAGGCGAGGTCAGGTGCGGGGGAGGTCGCGGCGGCAGCGTCCCTTGGGACTTTCTGCCGGGGTTCGTGGTCAAGACCCCGCCCGGACCCTGGTGAGCAAAGCTCCGCCCCTCGGGCTGTGGTCCCGCCCCCAAGGCGGTGTCCCGGGAGGATTCACGCTCACCTTCTGCCCCGCCCCCTCGGGCCAGAATTTCTTACCCGGAGTTGCTCCACTGTTGTTCTGTAACACCCACCCCACACACCTGGCGTTCTGTTCCTAGCCCCCTTCCTCGGAATTCCTACCCAAGATTCTTATCTCTCTCCTCTTCCTCCTCCTTCCCCCAGAATTTACACCCCAGGTTCTGCTCCACGGCCGGGTGTAGAAGTCACACTCAGGCTCTGCCCCACCTCGCGAGTGTTGAATCCACTTTCAACATCCCGTCCCGTTCCCGAGGCCCCAAGAGGCGAGGCTCGTCCCCCAACCCCAGACCCCTGAGTCCCCGGGCCCCGCTGACGCCCCCTCCGCGCCGCCCGCCCAGCCTGCAGGCGCAGCGCAAGGAGAAGTCCCGTAACGCGGCGCGCTCGCGGCGCGGAAAGGAGAACCTGGAGTTCTTCGAGCTGGCCAAGCTACTCCCGCTGCCCGGAGCCATCTCCAGCCAGCTGGACAAGGCGTCCATCGTGCGCCTCAGCGTCACCTACCTCCGCCTGCGCCGCTTCGCCGCTCTCGGGGCGCCACCCTGGGGGTTGAGGTCCGCGGGGCCGCAGGCTGGCCTAGGTGAGTGCGCATGCGCGGGGGTGGGGGGTCCAGGCGCGCTCCCCCGGTGCAGGGCACCCGGTATCTGAGAGTGCGCACCAGCTGTCTCCCAGCTCCTGCACCCTGAGGGAGTACAGGATTTGGAGTCAGACCTTTTGTGTGTTCCTATCAGGCGGCTTCTACTGTCCAAGCCTCAGTTTACTCATCTCTAAAACGGGCTCACCAGGTAGGGACGATTTCATGAATTCTGGCCTAATCACGGGCCTGGCCACACTGGATCATACAACCAGTTAATGCTCTTATTGTTATCAGGGAAAATGAATCATTATTATCACAAAGGAGATTATCACAGCACCATGGGCGGGACAGGGGGGACCCAGCCTGGGCCTCCTATCCACTAATGGGCAAGAAACTCCCGCACTCAGACCTGAGGGACCCCAGAGGGAACCTCTAGAGTCTGAATTCCCAGTTTGGGATGCGGGAGGGAGACAGGATAAATATGGCAGGTAAGATGGCGAACTTCAGAAAGACGGGGGTCCCTGTCCCCACTCAGCCACTCCCCACCGTTGTGACCCTGGGCAGGTCGCCTCACCTCTCTGTGCCTCACTTGTGAAATGGGAATCATGATGAAGCCCCTCCCCCACCCGCAGGGCTGAGAAGAGAAGATCTACCAGGTAATATGTGTATGTGTAAAGACCCTAAACACACCTGGCACAGAGTAAACGATCAACGTCTAGCAAGCACTGTTATCAATGGTTACCTGCAGGTTTATTGACCATCTACTGTGTGCCTGCTACGGTTCTGAGCCCTGGAGATCCAGCAGAAAACAAGCTGCATAAAAGTGCCTGCCCTGGACAGGCTGACATTCTACTGGCCAAGACACAATAACGAAATGCAATCAATAATATGTTAAAATATAGAATATGTAAAACACAGATATATAGATAGATAGATATCTACTTTCATTATTATTCAGACTTCATTATATAGAAGTGTTATGTTATTGTTTTTACTTCTATTTTATGTTTTATTACTTTACTCTTATTACGAGAAGAGAGCGAATCGTCTTCATCTGAGGTCGCAGGTGACAGGGACAGGGCACCCTAGGCTACTTTCACCCCCCCCCCCAAAGGCCTTAAGGGGGAGAAGAGAGCGAATCGTCTTCATCTGAGGTCGCAGGGGACAGGGACAGGGCCCCCTAGGCTACTTTCCCCCCCCCCCCCAAAGGGTTGTCCTTAAGGTGGGGTTGGAGGGGCTCCAATTCCCCTCCTGCCCTGGTCTCGGGGGGAGGGGGGAGAGAAAATAGCATTGATTAAACTCGCAATAAATCACCATTTAAATTTAAATAATCCGGCTTCCCAGGCGGTAATTAGGCGAATTGACTGGCGCGGAGAGAATGCGGCATTAGCGCCGCTGATTACTGTCATTACCGCGAACAACATGTGCGCCGGCGGGGGATAAACATCTTGTCTATTGTCCCCAAGCCCCGGGGAGAGAAAGGGGAAAGACGCTGAGAGAGCCTCACCGGCGTCCGGCCTCCCCCCTCCGTGCTTGCCAGGATGGCTAATTCAAGACCACTGACCTCAGCAACCTCCCTGCCTGTACGTGGGAAGGGGGAGGGGCAGGACAGTGTGCGGGGGAGGAACTGCGTGGACTCCCGCTGTACCCACAAAATTAAGAAATTGGGAGCATTTCCTGCTCTCCCGGGTCCCCAACAAGAGGCCAAGCACCTGCTTCAATAGTTCAGATGGGAAAACTGAGGACAGTGAATTAGCTGCCGTCAGAGAGCAAAGCATTCTGCCTCAAGCTCTCTGTAAAGGAGGGGGGCTCCCGCGTTCTCCTCAAAAATAATAACAGTAACATACCAGTCAGACACGGTGTTGAGTGCTGCATCCAAATTCACTTGCTAATCCTCTCAAAAATCTTCGGAGGGAGGCAATGCTATGTTCCCATTTTACAGAAGGGGAAAACTGAGACCCAGAGAGGTGAAGCTCTTTGCCCAAGGTCACACAACTGAGAAGGGGCCCAGCTGAGATTCAGACTCAAGTGGCCTGGCTCCAGAGCCCACCTTCTCAACCACCATCCTTGGCATGCTTGTGGGTCTCCAGGGATGGGTCCTATGTTGCAGGTCTCGGCCTCTCTCTGGGCCTTACTCTACCATCAGTGAAATGGGATGACAGATGTTGAAGTCTAGCCAGGGGGCTCTAAGTCTGGGGAGGAGACAGCCTTGATCTCCTATCAGTGTTTGTCATTCATTCAACAAATGCCCAATGAATACCTTCCCTGTGCCAGGCACCATTCTAGGTGCTGGGGACACAGCAGGGAACAGGACAAAGTCCCTGCCCTCAAAGGTGGGCCTACACACCTGACATGGTAGGTCCCTTGCCCCCCACCTCCCTGATATCACCTTTCCACCCCTCTGGCCTCTTTAACCCCCTCCCCCACATGGGCCACCTTGCTGTTCAGAGAAGCCTGTTCCCACCTCAGGGCCTTTGCACTTGCTGGGCTTCCACCAGGAATTCCCTTCCCTTAGAATGTGGGCTTTTCAGTCAAGCCTTCCCTGACCACTCTATTAAAAATGACAACCCTGGGACTTCCCTGGTGGTCCAGTGGTTAAGACTTCACCCTCCAGTGTAGGGGGTGCAGGTTTGATCCCTGGTCAGGGAGCTAAGATCCCACATGCCCAGGGCTAAAAAAACAAAACATAAAACAGAAGCAATATTGTGGCAAATTCAATAAAGACTTTAAAAAGAGAGAGAGAGAGAATAGTACGTGGCATATAGTAGGTGCTTAAAAAAAAAAAAAGACAACCCCCTGCTCCCAGCATGTCCTATCTTCCTTTCCTGTCTTACTTCTTTCCATAGTACTAATCATCATCTAATACTATATATTTTTTATTTCTGTTGTTTATTGTGTTTCTCCCCTACAGCACCTTGTGTGCTGAGCCTAGAATAGTGCCTGGGGCACAGTAAGGGGTCACTAAATATTTCTTGAGTGACTATAGAACTGCGTGAGGGGAGGAGGGGGGACATCACAACTCACAGGTCAGGCACGACCTCTCTAAGTGACCTTTGAGCTGAGACTGGAAGGAGGTGAGGGAGCAAAAGCTAGGAGAAAAGCTGGGAGGAGAGTTTTCCAGGCAGCGGGAACAGCAAGTGCAAAGGCCCTGAGGCAGGCAGCAATCAGCTTGCTAGATGCAGGCCACAGTTGTGAGGTCAGGGGCTCCAGAGAGGAGTAAGTGAGGCAGGAAGTGGTCAGCGGGTCAGGGGCCAGGTCCTGCAGGGCCTGTCAGGCCGTGGTGAGGACTTTGGCTGTTACCCCGAGTGAGATGGGAGTTGCAGAGGTGGCGGATGTGAGGGCAGAAGCTGGGAGCCCAGTGAGGAGGCAAGTGCAGTCGTCCAGGCGGGAGGTGGGGCAGCTAGACCAGGGTGGGGGCAGTGGGGTGAGAGGTGGTCGGATTCAGGTGATGCAGTGAGGGTCCAGCCTCAGGACTTGCAGAATATGGGTGAAGGTGTGGGAGAAAGCGAGGGTCAAGGTGGATGGTAAGGAAGCCTCCCCAAAAGGTAGAGGTGCCTGAAGTAGAGCTTATTCTGAGAAGAATAGTGCAGGACTCACCTATTGTGTACCTGGCTGTGTGCCATTTGCATGCATGAACCCATTCAGCTCCAGCCCTAGACCCATTTCACAGATGCAGCTGAGGAAAGTACAGCCAGAAATGCACCCACTCCAGTCCTCAGGCCTGCTCCCAGGGAGCAAGGCACTCTGATTATGGCAGGGGGCTCCCTCTCCCAGACTTCCAAAGCTAATGAAGTCCCAGCCCTTCATTGGTTGCCCTAGCCCAGGGCAGCAAATCCCTCAGGGCAGTTGAGAATGGGAGGTGGAGGGGGACCCCTGGGAGAAGTCTTGGCTTCTCCCCTCGGCCCCTCAGCGCCCCCGCTGTGTGTGGGGGAAGATGAGAGCTGGGACAGTTTTGTTCCAGCAGAGGCAGGCTCTGATAAGAAACTCAGCAAATGTTTGTTGAATGAGCGAATGGTGGTTGGGGTCCGGATGTGAGGAGGGGGCAGATCTGAGAGTAGGGAAGAGCCCACAGCTGAATCTGGTGGACACAGGAGTTGAGGTATTTGTGGGAGCGGGGAGGAAACACAGAGAGAGGAGTCAGGGAGTTGGTGGATTTGGGGCAGGGGGAGGCTGGGGGTAATAAGACACATCAGTCAGGGATGGGGACAGAGGCCTGGGAAAGGATGAGGGAACAGCAAGTGGCTGAGCCCTCCCCCTATACACACTCCGCTCCCGACGTGCCCATTAAGGCTGTTAATTGCAGCCGTTCAGTCTGACCTGGGCTGATCCTGTGAGAGGGAAAATGAAGGAATTAGCAAAAATGACAGGGGAAAATTGCGACAATTAGCAGGCGGCATTGTTCCCGCCTGTCACCCGGCTGGTTCCCGCTGCATCTCGGGGGAGGGGTCCCAATCACACACACACCCCCGTTATTGTTCCTGGAGTTCCAGGCGGGGGTGGAAAAAGGGTGTGAACAGCCGTGGGGATGCTGGGGGTGCTCCTGGGAGAGGAGGCGTGACCAAACATTAAGGGGCTGGGGGCGGGGCTTGGGAGCTGCGTCCTGATTGGGGGGGAGGGGGTGGCGTTTCGCCGCCTGGTGTTTTGATGGTCTGGAAATAACAATAGTAATCACGCTATTAATACTGATCCCAGCTCTGTTTCAGAGCACCTGCTGCATGCGGGCGCCTGGTAGGCCCTTTCAGTTCCCTAAGCCAACTGAATGCTCAACACCCCTGCGAGATCAGCTCGCTTAGCAAACCCACCTGACACAGGAGGAAACTGAGGCACAGAGAAGTGAAGGCACTGGTCCCAGGGCACACAGCCAGGGAGGAACAGTCCTGGGGCTTAACACCAGAACTGGACCCTCGGCCCTGCAGGAGCCAGGTGCTTGGGGACCCTCGAGGTCACTGGCTCCCCAATCTGGGCACGGACCCCTTGCGGGGGTCGTTCTCTGCAGGGTCAGGGAGGGCATCCTGGGTGGGAACAGAGTCCAGGAACACAGGGCCTCTGCCCAGGCCCAGCATGGATGTCTGGAGCCCTCTGCTCCTCCCTGTGGGGGGAGGGGTCGGCCTGTGTCTCTGTTTTCTGTCTATTTCTCCATCTCTGTCTTCCTGCCACTTTCTCTGTATCTGTCTCTGTACATCTGTTTCCCTCTGTCCCTCCATCTCTTTATGTCTCTCTGTCTTTACCTATCTCTGTCTCAGTTTCTCTGTGTCTATATATGTCTCTACCCCTCCCTCTTTTTAAAAAAATTTATTGGAGTAAAATTTATATAACATGAAATTCACCGTTTTACAGTGTGCAATTCGGTGGCACTTAGCACATTCACAATGTTGTGCAACCAGCACTTCTATCTAGTTCCAAAACATTTTCATCACCCTCCAAAAACCCTGTCCCATTAGCAGTCCCTCCCCATTCCTCCTACCCCTTCCCCCAGCCCCTGGCAACCACTGATCTGCTTTCCATCTCTGGGTTTGCCTCTTCTGAACGTTTCATATAAATTGAATCCTACACTGTGTAGCCTCTGTGTTCAGCTTCTTTCACTTAGCATAATGTTTTCAAAGTTCATTCACGTCGTAGCATGGATCGGTACTCCATTTCTTTTTATGGATGAATAATCTTCCATTCTATGAATATAGCACATTTTATTTATCCATTCATCAGTTAATGGACATTTGGGTTGTTTCCACCTTTTGGCTATTAGGAGTAATGCTGCTATGAACATTCATGTACAAGTTTTGTTAGAGCACCTGTTTTCAATTCTTTGGGGTGTATACCTAGGAGTGGAATTGCTGGGTTATATGGTAATTCTATGTTTGACTTATTGAGGAATTGCCAAACTATTTTCCAGAGTGGCACATCGTTTCACATTCTCACCAGCAATGCACGGGGGGTTCCAATTTCTCCACATCCTCGCCAACACTTGTTTTCTATTTAAAAAAAAAATTCGAACCATCCTAGCGGGTGTGAAGTGATCTCTCACTGTGGTTTTGATTTGCATTTTGCTAATGACTAATGATGTTGAACATCTTTTCATGTGCTTATGGGCCATTTGTGCATCTTCTTTGGAAGAATATCTGTTCAAATCCTTTGCGCATTTTTGAATTGTGTTGTTCATCCTTTCGTTGTTGAGTTATTTCTTTCTCTATTTCCTTATATCTCTCTGTCCGTCTATTTGTCTGTCTTTGTCTCTCAATGTCTCTTTCTCTGTCTCTCTGTCTCTCTCCTTTTCTGTCTCCTATCTGCCTCCTTCTCACCCTTCAGGTCTGAGCTCAAACACGCCTTCCTTCAACAGGCCTTTCCACATGCTTCTTCTTTCATTTATTTATTTATTTATTTTAAATAAATAAATAAAATATTTTGGCTGCGTTGGGTCTTTGTTGCTGCACGTGGGCTTTCTTCAGTTGCGGCGAGCGGGGGGCTAGTCTTCGTTGCGGTGCACGGGCTTCTCATTGAGGTGTCTTCTCATGTTGCGGAGCACAGGCTCTAGGGGCGCAGGCTTCAGTAGTTGTGGCACACGGGCTTAGTTGCTCCGCAGCTCGAACCCATTTCCCCTGCATTGGCAGGCGGATTCTTAACCACTGCGCCACCAGGGAAACCCCCCATGCTTCTTTATTTCACACCACCTATTCGATTCTTCATAGGGCCAACAGGCCCTGGCCTCACCACTCCCTCTTCCCCCAGCCCCAGGCCGCCGGGGCCCCGTGGCCCTGGTCTCCGAAGTCTTCGAGCAGCACCTGGGAGGACACATCCTGCAGGTGAGGCCCCTTCCCTGCCTGCTGCTCCTTGCTGCCACCTGGTGGCCGTCTCCGGAGAACCGCACCCTTTTCTCCAGCATCAGTCCCGTAGGGGAGCCCCAGAACTGGGAGGCAGAATGCTCAGGCTCCCCCTCCTGCTCCCCGCAGGGCCACTGAAGCGCTTTACCCCAGAATAATCCATCCCAGGAGGAGATCCAGATTTCAGAACCTCTTACAGATGCCAGGCCCTCCTCTCCCCCACCCCGTCTCTCCCCACTCTAGTCCCTGGACGGCTTCGTGTTTGCCTTGAACCAGGAAGGGAAGTTCCTCTACATCTCAGAGACAGTCTCCATTTATCTGGGTCTCTCACAGGTAAGGGGTCCGCAGCAGCCTGCCTGGACTGGCTCAGCTGCCATCTCCCTTGCCGGCCCTCCTCTCTCCTGGCCTCACCGTCCCAGCATGAAAAAAAGAAAAAAAGGACTGGATCTTTGGTTCCCAAAGTGTGTTCCTTGGAACCCCACATGGCACCTAACATGGCTCCTCCTCCCAGGCAGTGGAGGGTTATTAAAGTAAGAGGTCGATTTGGAGAAAGCAAAATAGCAGAAAGATAAATTTACCTATGAGTGCTTGCCATCTGTACCGTATTTACCAAAACTTGTTTATTCTTAACACTTTTAAAGGATTACAGCAATTCGTACCAGAAGGGCTTGGGTTTCCCAGCTTGGAAGATTTTCTGTGGCATTTTAGTTGACTAGTTTTCATTTTGCCTTTATTTCAACCCACTGTTTCTGTTCCAGCTCCTGCAGCTGGTGGCTGAAAGGTAAAAGGAGGGCAAAGAGAAGCCAAAAGCCCCCATCCCTGGAGTCTTGGCTCCGTGCAGCATCTTAGGCCTTGCCAATCCAATCAGTACAAATTTCTGTCAACTTTTATCATTTTTACAAAGATTTTGACAAATGGTAAATTTAGAAAATTCAGTGCATTGGTATTTGGCCTTCGTGAGCAGCTCTTCAGTGAGTTGTTGGAGGTTCCTGGAGGAGGAAGACCCTGAAGGGAGAATATGGACAAGAGGAAGGGAGGGAGGAAGAGTGGGGGGAAAGGCTCAAAGCTGGTGTGTGTGTGTGGGGGGGGGTGTTTAATGAGGGATAGAGGGAAGCATGTGACCCCAAGCCCAGGGGCAGTGGGAGCCATGGGAGGTTACTTTTCTTTTTTTAAAATTTTATTTTATTTATTTTTATTTTTGGCTGCGTTGGCTTTCCGTTGCTGCGCACGGGCTTTCTCTAGTCGTGGTGAGCAGGATACTCTTCGTTATGGTGCGCAGGCTTCTCATTGCGGTGGCTTCACTTGTCGCGGAGCACGGGCTGTAGGTGCATGGGCTTCTGTAGTTGTGGGCTCAGTAGTTGTGGCTCGCGGGCTCTAGAGCACAGGCTCAGTAGTTGTGGCGCACGGGTTTAGTTGCTCCACGGCATGTGGGATCTTCCAGGACCAGGGCTCAAACCCGTATCCCCTGCATTGGCAGGCGGATTCTTAACCACTGCGCCACCAGGGAAGTCCCATGGGAGGTTTCTGAGAGGAGGAGGGCCATGGTCAGGGGAGTAACTTAGGGAGGGGTATGTACGTGGGGACTGAAGGCCAGAAGACCAGTGAGGACGCTGGGACAGAAACACAGCAGGGAGAAGATGGGTGCGGGGACTGGGAAGGTGTGGAGATAAGGGCACTACTGTGAGAGATTTGAGGGATGAATTGAATGTAAAAGTCAGTTTAATTAAAAGGTTCCAACTCTTTAAAGAGTTTGAAAGCCATTCCACTGCTTGTGTCCTGATTTCCATCCTGTGAGTCATTTCAGGGCGCAGTTGTTTGCTGTATGGGGGTGAGTGAGTAAGCAAGAGCTGCGTATATGAAGGCTTACGACACCCCCATCCCAACCACATACACAGCTTCTTTATACTGTAGGCAGGGGCAGAAAATCCTTAGTAATCTCTGGGTTTGAAGTGGGAGGGCACGGGAAGCGCCTAAGTTTTTATCCTCCTTTAAAATGGTTTAAATATATATATTTATTTTCTAATAAAAACACACACCTGCTTGCAGGCGGGTGAGCCTGTGGCAGAACAGGCGGGCGAGTGACTGCGCGCGCACCTTACCCGCCCCCTGCATTCCCTTCCTTCGCCGGCAGGTGGAGCTGACGGGCAGCAGCCTCTTCGACTACATTCATCCGGGGGACCACTCCGAGGTGCTGGAGCAACTGGGGTTGCGGGCCCCGACCCCTGGGCCCCCCACCCCGCCCTCCGTCCCCTCCTCTTCCTCCTCCTCGTCCTCGTCCTCCTCGCTTGCGGATACCCCTGAGATCGGTAATTCTCAGCATCCCCAAAGAAAGAGGCCTGAGGGTAGCTTAGGGGATGCTGGGTACAGTGTATCCAACTATGTCTCCTTTATACAAAAACACTCTTGTTAGAGTTTTGCAAGCAAGTTTTTGTAAAATGAATCAGAGTCTAAATTGAGGTAGCGAGACGTGGCTCCCTAAGATTGCCTGGATCCCCAAGATTTGAACTTTAGAAAGACCACTCTGGCTGCAGAGTGGAGGTGGGTGCCTGTGGGTGACAGATGGAACCAGGCTTTGGTAAATAATAACAACGTGTGCTTATTGGGCATTTACACGTGCCCTGCCTTTAAGTACATAATTTTATTAAATCCTAACCACAAGCCCACAAAGCAGGAGCTATGACTATCTCCATTTTACAGAGGAGAAACCTGGGGCACAGCATAGAGAGGTTGTGTCCCAGGTCAGCTGTAAGTGATTGAGCTGGACTCCAGCCCAGGCTTGTCTGATTCCAGCGCCTGTGCGGCTACTCCTCTCCAGTGGAAAATTCCGCTCCATTTTGGGGAGGGTGTTGGAGATTACCCTTTTAGCTCTGAGATATTGGGGGACTGAGTTTATCTTTCTCATAAATAGGCTTTTCTTATATGGGGTTTGCTTAATACCCAAACCATCTGAGCTATCAGCAGTGCTTGAAAGCTTGGGGAGATGTTTTTGACACGTGTGGGACTGTTAGGGAGCGTGGTTATATTTACATCTCAGTTTGAGGTACAGGGTCATCTGGGTGTGAGCATATTTATAAGACAATTTCACAGGGTTTATAGAATAATCTGTATTTGTGTGGCTTATTTGTTGCTATAGCCCCAGCCCCCACTCTGTGCTCAGCCCTCTGTTGGGCAGGGCTGGGGACACAGTGGTGACAAGAGCCCACCCTCCCGGGGCTCACAGTCCAGTGGGGGAGATTGACCCTGTCCCCAGACAGTGATGACCCAGAGTGGGCAGGGCTGGGGTAGGAGACCCCAGAGGGGCAGCTGACCCAGCCTGGGGGTCAGGGAGGACTTCCTGGAGGAGATGTCTGATCTGAGACCTGGAGGTTGTGGCTAGAGATGATGTCAGCAGGAGGCAGGGCCTCCTTTGGCATGGCCAAAGTTTTAGGCCATGGTGAGGAGGAGCTGGGCTTTCCCCCAAGGGTACTAGGGAGCCATGGCAGTTCAGAGCAGAGGAGGGATGGGGTCAGAAAGACCAGGCTGGGTGCCATGCTGCTGGGAGGGGAGGTTGACGTAGGATGTCAGCGGGCTTGAAGAACCAGTAGGTGCGTCTGTGTGACTGTGGCCATGACCCTGTGTCTGGATAGCTCTGTAGAGGGCAGGGGCGGCCCGTGTGTGTCCTCTTCAGGACCCCATAACCTTCCTTCACTCTTTCGTCCCAGAGGCCAGCCCCACCGAGGTGCCCCCCTCCTCCCGGGCCCAGGAGCGCTCCTTCTTCATCCGCATGAAGTCCACCCTCACCAAGAGGGGGCTGCACGTCAAGGCCTCGGGGTACAAGGTGGGTGCGAGCTCTCCGCCCCAGCCCCTGACTCCCGGGTCCCCTCCCTGGCCCAAGGAGAGCGCCTGTATTCACGCCAGCTCTGTCCACGGGCCCCCCTGGTCCTCCCGCCCCACGGGCCCCGCCTTGCCCTCCTCCGATCGCGCCTGCCACCTGCAGGTCATCCATGTGACCGGTCGCCTTCGGGCCCGCGCCCTGGGCCTTGTGGCCCTTGGCCACACGTTGCCCCCGGCCCCACTGGCTGAGTTGCCGCTGCACGGACACATGATCGTCTTCCGACTCAGCCTGGGTCTCACCATCCTTGCTTGTGAGAGCAGGTACCGGGGTTGGGGGCTGAGGTGGGAGGATGGGGGCGCACGGGAGAGGGGGGGTAGGCAGGAAGTCAGAGGAGCTCGGGGGCGGGGCCTGGGGCGGGGCCTCTGGGATGGAAGCGGGGCTGTGCTGGATTCCGAGAGACCCAGGCCCGCCCTTCAGCAGAGCTCCGCCCTTCCCTGATCCTATTTCTCTCTGCCTCTCCAGCCTCTCATCTCTCACCCACTCTCCCGCACCACGCAGTGGGGGGAAATTAAATAGCGAAATAGTCTCCAAGCACCGAGCGCCTCCGGAGTGGCCGGGCCACCCCACACCCAGGAGTGCCGTCTGACTGAATGCCCATAGCTGCCCGAGGAGGGAAACTATTTTAAATATTCTCCCACCCATTTTACAGAGGGAAAAACCGAGACCCAGAGCACTCCAGAGCCAGGGTTTGGACCCTGAGGGATTCCAGAGCCAACCCTGCCTCTTTCTCCCCACCCCATGGTCTGGGACCCCTTCTCCCCTCCTCTCTGTTGCCCCCTGCCCTCAGAGTCAGCGACCACATGGACCTGGGGCCCTCGGAGCTAGTGGGCCGCAGCTGCTACCAGTTTGTCCACGGACAGGATGCAACCAGGATCCGCCAAAGCCACCTGGACCGTGAGGACCCCTCACCCCAGACCTGAGCACCCCCACTGCCCCACTCCCTGGAAGTCCTTCTCCCCGGCTGACCACAGTCCCTCCTGCTGCCACCTCCGGGGGCTCCACTCAGCATAGGAGGAGCAGCAAGGAGACTCTGAGCAACAGCTCAGGATGGGGGCATGGGGAGTAAGGGGAACCGTGGGGTAGCTCTGACCCACCTTTCAAAATCCAGGGGCCTTGATGCCGGGTTACTGCTCCGTCTCTCTGACTCGGGCTCTCTCTGCCTCCCTCTCTGTACTTTGCCTTTCTCTTCTCCACACCGTCTCTTCCTGTTTCCCTGTTGCCCCCTCTCTGCCCGTCTCCCTGTCCACCTCTTTCCCACTGCCTGTCTCTCTCTGCCCCTCTCACCTCATCCCGCCCCTACCCCATCCCTTCCGGTGTCTCCGGTCCCTGGGCTGGGCCCAGTGCTGGACAAGGGCCAGGTGATGACCGGTTACTACCGTTGGCTGCAGCGCGCCGGGGGCTTCGTGTGGCTGCAGTCCGTGGCCACCGTGGCCATGAGCGGGAAAAGCCCTGGAGAGCGCCACGTGCTCTGGGTCAGCTACGTGCTCAGGTGAGGGTTGCGCCCCTCTCCTCTCCCACGGGGAGCTCAGAACTCCCTCCAGAAGATTCTGCCAGCTCTCCCCACCTTTGGGTGGGGGCTCTTCAGGGAGGGCTTCTAGAAAAGGACAGATGTGGGCAGTGGTGGTGAAAACATGAAGGGGAACAGGGTCCGGTGAGAGTAAAGGCCTGGACGAGGAATGAGCTTGCAGGAGGCCAGGGGTGCGTGGCGGAGTGACAAGCGCTTCCAGGGAGAAAGAGGCAGATGTGAAGTGGCCTCAGGCCCAGGGTGCTTCTGGGGCACTGGGGAGCCACGGCAGGCTCTTACCAGGGGAGGGCCACCACAGAGCAGAGCAGATGATGGAAAGAAGCTGGAGGTGGGAAGGACGTTCCAGGCCAAGGGCACAGCACAGGCAAAGGCTCAGGGTCACAGCCGGACCCATCTGAGGAACTACAGCGGGTGCTCTGGGCTGGAGTATAGAGTCTCTAGAGACGAAGCTTAGGACGGTGGTGGGGGCACTGGGGAGCCATGGAAGGGTTTAGGGCTGGAGAGAGTCACAGTCAAATCTGCTTCTTGGAAAGACCGCTCTAGCTGCCATGTAGAGGGAGGTCTGTGGGACAAGACAGGGATGGGAGGCCAGGGGCAGGTCCTGGGAAATGCCAGGCAGCACAGGTGGAGGAGGGGAGGCGGCCATCTGGCCATCTCTGGCTTTGCGGGGCCTGGGTCTGAGCCTCTGAGAGGAGCAGCAGGTTTGGAAGAAAGATGCTGAGGTCAGATGAGCATGAGGTACCCGGGGGACACTTAGGTGGTGACATCCAGGTGGCCACGGGCTGCAAAGGTTTGGCCTCGGGTGACTGGGCCAAGCTGGGCTAGAAGCCAACTTGGAGTTTGGGGTCCAATGATGAGTCCTAAGTGCCTCGGGCGGGGGCGGGGGGAAGTGTCTACACTCAGAGTGGGAGGGGAAGTCTACACTCACAAGACTGGCAGGCAGGAGGGAGTCTCCCCTCACCAGAGGCTGGGTGGCCCGGGATTTGAGCTCCCAATCCCATCTGTCTTGTCCCAGTCAAGCCGAGGGGGGCCAGATACCTCTGGACGCCTTCCAGCTTCCGGCCAGCATGGCCCATGAGGACACGTCCAGCCCGGAGCCAGCACCCACAGGTGAGCCCACCTCCCACCCCAGCCCCTGGGAGGCTCCGAGTGGCCTCTGGGACCTGTGCTGTCTGGTGCGGAAGCCACTAGCTTCACATGTGGCTATTTACAGTAAGATTAAAATTAAAATTCCATTTCCTTAGTTGTACTCGCCACGTTTGAAGAGCTTGGTGGCCATAGGTGGCCAGTGCAGATATGGAACTTCCTTCCAGAGGACAGCCTGGGTCCAGACCAGAGCCTCTGACATCTGGGGCACGGTCACGCTTTGTGGTGGCGGCCGTCCCATGCATTGTAGGGCATTTAGCAGCATCCCTGACTTCTACCCACTAGAATCCAGGAGTATCCTCCTCCCCAGTTGTGACAACCAAAAATGCCTCCAGACTTTGCCAAGTGTCCCCTGAGGGGACCAAACCCCTCCAGCAGAGATCCACAGGTCTTGACCACGGGGCGCCGCTCTATTCCACAGATGGGAAGGCTGAGGGCTGGGGACGCGCACACACGGAGCCCTTCAGAATCTTCCTCTTGCAGAGCCAGAGCCACCAGTGGAAGGAAAGCAGGCCGTCCCCCCGCAGGAGGACAAGGCCCCCCAGCCCCGGGGCAAACCCATCAAAGTGGAGCCTGGCCCAGGGGAGACTGAAGACCCGGAGGACAGTGGGGATGAGAAGCCGTCTGGCCACCTGGCCCCAACGAGGCCCGAGTTCACGTCAGTCATCCGGGCGGGGGCGCTGAAGCAGGACCTGGTGGGGCCGTGGGGCCTGGCGCCTCCTGGGGACCCCCCACCTTCCCTCCTGCACACTGGCTTCCTGCCCCCCGTGGTGCGGGGCCTGTGCGCACCTGGCACCATCCGCTACGGCCCTGCCGAGCTGGGCCTCGTGTACCCGCACCTGCAGAGGCTGGCCCCGGGCCCCACCCTCCCCGAGGCCTTCTACCCAGCGCTGGGCCTGCCCTACCCGGGGCCCCTGGGCACCAGGGTGCAGCGGAAGGGGGACTGAGGACTGGAACAGCCCCCCACGTGGCCGGACCTGGGGGATGGGTGGGGACCAGGGCTCTGAGCCCCGGTGAATTAAACGCCTGCTCCCGCTCTGTGGCTCCTCTCTGGGGTCAAGGAGCTCCTCTCTCCTTTTCTTCCTTCTTAGGTATCTCCGCGTGCCCCCCAGCGCCTTCCGCCCCTACCCTCCTCCTTCGCTCAGCATCCCCGCAAAAGCAACCACCACTCAGAATTGGGAGCAAGGGAAGGGTCAGGTTTTAATGTCCCGGTCCTCAGGCCCCAGCAGTCCAGCGCCCGGCCGTTCCCCGCGGCCGCGGCCCTGCGGCTCACTCCGGTGGCGGCCGGCCCGCCTCATCCGGCCCTTCCGGTGCGGCGGTCCCGTCGTCTTCGGGCACCAGTTCCACGTCCAACTCCAGCTGGCCCATGTAGAGGCCGACGGCACAAGCCCAGAGCAGGCCGGCGGCCAGCACGGCGCCCACGCCTGCGGCCGCGCCCCCCAGCGAGAGCTGCATGGGCCCCCGCAGCGCCGCCAGGCCCACCACATAGGAGGCGCCGCCCCACACCACACACAGGCCGCCCAACAAGAAGAAGCCTGTGGGACAGAGTGCGGGCCGGCGTCAGGGAGGCTGATCCTGGGGACCCAGGCCATTCACGGGACTGAGGTGGCGTTAGAAAGGGGATGGGGCACACTCAAGAGAGGGGTAGGGGTCAGGGACAGTACAGAGCCAAGGTCGGGGACAGGAGAAGGAATCGGAGGGGTGGCTAGGCTTGGAGGTGGGGGGCTGGTCTGAGAGCACAGATAAGGTCGGAGGGGCAGGGGCAGGACCAGGCTGGGGGTGGGGCTGGGACAGAGACCCTCATCTTTGTTGAGAAGTTAGATTGGAAAGGATGAGAACCCACAGCCCTGCCCTGAGCCACCCCCTCTGGTGGGTCCAGTGCCCAGGAGGTAGGGATGGGGTGGGTAGAAGGTGGACACTCACAAGTGAAGGTGAGGCAGCTTCCGGTGGGGGAAGAATGAGGGGTTCTAGCGACGTTTACTCTGGGGGGCGGTGACGGGATGGGGCAGGAGTCTACCTTCCCCAGTGGGGGAGGGAGCGCCCCACTCCCTGGTGGGGGCGACACTGGGGTCTGCACTCACCGTAGGCGGCCTCCCGACCCATATCACTCTGCATGAAGGAGATGACCCCGATGCCTGATGCCAGGAGGCCATTGCGGAACCAGGAGAGGAAGGCTGGAGGGGGTGGGGCGGGGCGGGG
>NW_006786304.1:544670-574112 GCF_000442215.2 Lipotes vexillifer | reverse complement strand
GGGGCGGGGCGGGGCGGAGAAATCCGTGTCAGCTCAAACCCTGATCTGCAGCCCCCCAGCCCAGACAGTCAAACTGAGGGGCGCCTCTTCATCTCACCACCCAGTCTGGCCCCAAATCCCCACCTTGTCCTGGCGGTCCGCCTACCAAACCCTATCCCCCCCAAACCCTCTCTCGTCTCCATCTCTGAGCCCCTCGCCACCCCAAACTCTGCAACACCAAAGATTCAAGACAGTCTGCAGAATCTGGCGGAGGATCTAAGATCAAAATTGCAGAACCTAAATCTGAGGACAGGAAGGTCCCAAGAGGTCATCTTGGTCAACGTCCTCCCCACATGTGTATCCCCAAGGGGTGCCCCCTCACTTCTTCCTCAGACCTCCCGACAAATTGCTACCCCACACACACACACACACACTCCCCCAGGCCTCTCTCCAGCCTCCCCCTTCAGTTTTCTGAAACCTCACTATCTGCTCCTGGGTATGCTCTTCCTTGGTGTCATTCACATCCATTCAAGTCCTTGGTGTGGCACTAACGGGGACTAGTCGGGTTACAATACCCCACCCCTACCCCATCCTGTACCTACAAAACCAGTCCTCTCCAATCCAGACTCCCACCGCCCACATGAGGCCCCGCCCCCTGCAGCCAGGAGCAGCACGCCCTCCAATCAGCCCAGAGATTTTCTTCTATTGGTTGTTCCCTCTTCTAATCCGCAACTTCCTCCCTCTTCTGTGGGGCTCCACGCTCTCGCTTTATGCAGAGTGGTCGCCTCTTTAATCTGAACTGGTCCCTCCAACGAGGCCCCCTCTTGTAGGCAACTCCCCCGCCCATAGCCCTCTTTGGAAGCCTCTCCCACCCAGACAGCACAGTTTGATAAGGCTGCCTGTCCTGGCCCGACCAACCTCTCCAATCCCTACTGCACCCCATAAACCGGACCCACGGTCCCATCCACAAGCCCTTCTGTGCGGACAGACTGCGCTCTTGCAGCCTGCGCTTACACGGAAGCCCTTCTCCCTCCTGAGCCGGGGCCCCGTTTCCAGCAGAAATCCCACCACCATCCTCCACTCGCACGCGCGGAGAGCTCTGCTATGCGGAACCCCCTCTCCCATCCGGGCCGACCCCAGCCACAGCCCCAGACCTGTCTCATGAGCCTTCCGGAGGAGCCAGGCGTCTGCGCGGTCCAGCTCGGACACTGGGGGCGGCGAAGCCCCAGCGCGGGGGCCGTGGCCAGGAGCAAAGGACCCCCGGGCGCCCCCGCTCCGGGGCCGCGGAGGCGGCAGCAGCGCCCCCCGGAAGCGGAGTCGGGCAAGGCGGGCAGCCCGAGCCCACCACCAGCCACCTCCCATGGTTCGCACTACGGCCGCGGCGCACCGCCCCGCCCCATGGGCCGCCCGTAGGCTGAAGCGCACGTCACTCAGGCTTAGCCGCTCATCTATTGGTTTTGCGTATGCCACTCAGGTCCGGTGCGCACTGTCCATTGGTTGAAATACCGGTGATCCCTCCTCTGTCATCTGTGCCGGTACTGTGCGTCCCACCTTGCTTCTGGGGCTGGACTTCGAATCCCAGCGTTCATTGCGCAGGGGGAAGGCTGGTCTTCAGAAGTCGGAGGCGCGATGTCTACCGGGACTTGTAGTTTTTGTTAATAACTTTACTAGCCAAAAAACAAAACAAAACTCGTGGTGCTTAATGTAGAACCTTTGCAAAATATCGAAGAGCCCAGAGGAGAAAGTAAAATTCAACATTAATCCCACCAATGAGCGGTTACTGCTAATATTTTGTTGTACCCCTATTCCACCTTTTTTCTAGGCAGGTGTAAACGGTTGCCGTTTGAAAAATTAATTTTTTTCATATGGTAGCAGTCAATCGTGAACATTGACCGGTGGCACTGAATATTTTTCCACAGCATAATTTTTTTTATTTTAAAATTTTTATTTATTTTGAACATGGTACAAGATGCAAGTTACAAAGTGGTCTAATGAAAAGTAATTCACATCTGGTGCCCCCGCCTGTCCCCATCCCCTGTTCCGCAGCAAGTTTAAAGCTTCACACTGATGCATTATAAGGACGTACCACAAGTTACCCCAAGCCCTAGATTGTTTCCAATTTTTCCTGCTATAAACAATTGTTTCCTTTTAGGTCTAAGCCAATGTCTGAGTTGAGAGGGACCTGATCTAACTGTCAGATTTCAGCAGCCAGCTTCTGCCTCTGGGTCCACAGATGGCTTTATATATGCCCTTATTACACTGTGTTGTAATGATTTCTATACTTATCTGTCCCTGCCATCAGGCTGTGAGCTTCCAGTGGACTGGGTCCTTGATCAACAGATCTCCATGTCCCTCCATTCAATATAGGTAGGGGACTTGGTAAATAATAATAGCAAACATTTATTAATGACTTCCTCTGTGCCAGGAATTGTGCTAGGCACATTATGTGCATAATGTCATTTAACCCTATCATAACCCTAGGAGTTAAGGATTAGAACATTCCCTCTTTTAGAGAGGGAAAAAACATAAGGCTCAGAGAAGTGAGGTAATAAAAGTTAATGTTTGTTGAGCACTAACTATGTCAGACACTGTGCTCTTCCTTTACATGGATACTCTCATTAAATCCTCAACCCTAGGAAATATGTACCATTATTATTCCCATTTCACAGAGAAGGAAGAGGAGAGGTTAAATTAGTTGCCCTAAGTCACACAGTTAATTAAAGTTCAACGCCAAATTACTAGCTACCGTGACATGCATCTTATACGCATTCATTCGTTTAACAAGTGTTTACTGAGAAATTGCTCTCTGACAGCATTATGCTACACATTTAGTATAAATCAGTGAACAGATAAAATTCTCTGCCCTGAACTTCCTCGATCTGATAAAGGCCATCTACAAAAAAACCTACAACCAGCATCATTCTTAGTTGTAAAATATTTACTACTTTCCCCTTAAGATTGGAAATAAATCAAGGATTTCCACTCCCACCACTTCTGATCAAAATTATATTGGAGATCCTAGCTAGTGCAATAAGGCAAGAAAAAGCAATAAAGGGCGTAAAGATCAGATGGAAGAAGTAAAACTGTCAATATTTACATGTGATGTAATTTTTTTTTTTTTTTGGATGCTCATCTTGTGGGATCTTAGTTCTCTGACCAGGGACTGAACCTGGGCCCTCAGCAGTGAAAGCATGGAGTCCTAACCACTGTACTGTCAGAGAATTCCTGTGATGTGATTGTTTATATAGAAATTCTAAGGAATCTAAATAACTACTGAAACTAATAAATGAATTTAGCAAGTCTGCAAGATACATGATCAATATAAAAAATCAGTCTTATGTTAATGTACTTGCAGGAAACAATTATAAAGTGAGATTTAAAATAATTCCCGTTACAATTAGCATCAAAAACAAAAATACTGGGACTTCCCTGGTGGTCCAGTGGTTAAGACTTCACCTTCCAATGCAGGGGGTGCAGGTTTAATCCCTGGTTGGGGAGCTAAGATCCCACATGCCTCGCAGCCAAAAAACAAAACATAAAACAGAAGCAATATTGTAACAAATGCAATAAAGACTTAAAAAAAATGGTCCACATCAAAAAAAATCTTTAAAAAATACTTAGGAATAAATTTAACAAAAGATGTGCAAGATTTCTATACTGAAAACTACAAGATACTGTTGAGACACATTAAAGAAGATCTAAATAAATGGACATGTATATACCATGTTCATGGATTGGAAAGTTCCTTGCTTTCACGGAGCTTACGTTCTAGAGCAGTGATCCCCAACATTTTTGGCACCAGGGACCGGTTTCATGGAAGACCTGTTTTCCACAGACAGAGGCGGGGAGGGGTGGTCCAGATGGTAATGCGAGCGATGAGGAGCAGCAGATGAAGCTTTGCTCGCTCGCTGCTCACCTCCTGCTGTGCGTTCCTGTTCCTAACAGGCCACCGACCGATACCAGTCCATGGCCCGGGGGTTGGGGACCCCTGCTCTAGAGGGGAAGGCAGAAAATAAGCAACAAATATGCTAAATAAGTAAATTCTAGGGAAAGTCTGGGACACTAGAGGAGTCCAGATAAGGCAACTAACCCTGCTTGGATGTGGGGTCAGCAGGGGGTGCCTAAGTTTAAACTGGAACTATGAGTAGGCATGGACCAGGTAAAGCATGATCAGAGACTTGCAGAAAGAATCTGGGGCCCAGGAAAGATCCCTGTGAGTGTAGGAAACTGAATATAACAATAAAATAAATGACGATTACTTACCATCATGAGAGAGTTTCCTTAGTTTCTTGTGGGCAGCTGTGATAATTATATTATCTGAGATGACCTAGAGTGTGTAGAGATCTTTTGAATCCAGAAAAGCAGCTCTCTGCTCTCCTTAACCCCAACCAGAGCAAGGCTTCGATAATCTTAATCCTCCAAAATCACCCCATTTAGCTCCTGGGTCACCTTTAATTCCTGATCCTGTGCACTAGGGAGCTATGGCACTATGGGGGGAACAGACAATGTTTAATTTATCTGTTAAGAAAATCACTCTGCCTCTCTTTGGAGGATGGATTGTAGCAGGGAGAGATCAGAAACTTGCAAGAGGACAGGTTACCATATCAATACCTATCTATTTCTCTCCAATCCTTCCCTAGTCCAAACCCTTGTTATCTTTCACCTGGACACCTGAAAAAAAGCTCATTCAATGATCTAAAGACCTCCCCTAAAGTAGATTCTCCATTTATTAATTCAACAAATATTTATTGATTACTTACTATGTACCAACCTCTGTTTGAAAAACTGAGGATATAGCAGTGAACAAAATAGAAAACTGCCCCAGCCCCTATGGACATGACACTATTGGGGAAGGGAGACAAAGGAATAATTAATGTAATTTCAGGTAGTGTCAAATCCATGAAGAAAATAAGTCAAGGTGATGAGCTAGAAAATGAGACAGTGTGGCTGCCAGCCTCTAAGATGATCCAGTGATCTTCACACTTTGTATAGTCCTTCTTTGTTAAATTTTTTATTTATCTATTTATTCATTTATGGCTGCATTGGGTCTTTGTTGCTGTGTGCAGGCTTTCTCTAGTTGTGGCGGGCAGGGGTTACTCTTTGTTGCGGTACGCGGGCTTCTCACTGCGGTGGTTTCTCTTGTTGCGGAGCATGGGCTCTAGGCATGTGGGCTTCAGTAGTTGTGGCATATGGGCTCATTGGTTGTGGCTCACAGGCTCTAGAGCGCAGGCTCAGTAGTTGTGGTGCATGGGCTTAGTTGCTCTGTGGCATGTGGTATCTTCCTGGGCCAGGGCTTGAACCTGTGTCCCCTGCATTGGAAGATGGATTCTTAACCACTGTGCCACCAGGGAAGTCCCCTGTATAGTCTCTTGCCACATCCAATCAGGACTGCTCTGTGTGACCAATAGAATGCTGTGGAAGTGATAGAATGTGTCTTTCAAGGCTGGATCCCAAAAGACATTACGACTTCCACCTTGGTCTCTTGAATCACCTTTTCTGTGGGAAACTGGCTGCCACATTGTGAGGACACTCAAGCATCTTTGCGGAGAGGCCCACGTGGAGAGGAACTGAGGCCCTAGCCAACAACCAGCAACAGCTTGCCAGCCACACAAGTGAACCTCCTTGGAAGTGGACCCTCCAGTCCCTGTCAAGTCTTTGGATGATCACAGCCCCAGCCCAAGGTCATGGGAGACCCCGAGCCAGAACCACCCAGCTAAGCCACTCCTGTAGGATTCCTGACCCACAGAAACTATGTGTGATAATACATTTATTGCTTTAAATCGCTAAGTCTTGAGGATGTGACATGTGAGTAGTAATCTGAGTAACAAGAAGGAGTCAGCCATGAGGTCATGAGGAGTGGGGTGCTCCAGTCAGAAAGGATACAAGTGCAAAGGCCCTGAGGCCGGAGCATGCTTGACACGCTGGGGAGATAGCCAGGAGGCCAGTATGGTTAGAGCAGAGCTAAGCAATGGGGAGATTGGGAGGAGAGGACGTCGGAGAGAGAATGGGGGGCAGGGGTGGGTTATTGGGGTCTGGTGGGCCATAGTGTGTGATGGGAGCCAGTGGGAGATTTTGAGCTGGGGTGTAGCATGATCTGATGTATGTCTTTTGAATGTGGTGCTGAGGGCTCAGTAGAAAACGGACTTAGCAGGTGGAAGGTTTTTTAATTAATTAATTAATTTGGCTGCACCGGGTCTTAGTTGCAGCACATGGGATCTTCATTGCCATGTCTGGGAGCTTTGTTGCGGCATGTGGGATCTTTCAGTTGCGGCATGCGGGATCTTTTAGTTGTGACATGCTGGATCTAGTTCCAGGACTGGGGATTGAATCCAGCCTCCTGCACTGGGAGCGCAGAGTCTTAATCACTGGACCACCAGGGAAGTCCCCGGAAGAGGTTTTAAATGAGCATCAGGTGATGTTTCTCCCCAGCTTAAACCCTCCTATGAGGGTGAAGATCTTCCACAGCTTTCCATCACCCTCCAGAACCATGGCTGCAAGGCTGGCTAGGCCAGGCCCCTGTCGACCTCTGCTCCTTCCTTTCCTACTGGGAAGAGCTTGGATTTTATGGAGGGAGAGGCAGGTTGGGGGGTTAAACTTGGGGAGGGAATTCAAACGGGCTGTACTAGATAGTCCGCCTGAACGCTAAGCATTAAATGGGCTTAAATGGGAACTGAAAATATTTGAAACACATTTTTCACATTTTTGGCTGATGAAAGGTTTTAGGCAGATGAGAAAGGAGAGAAAAAAAAAAAGATTAAAGGGTCATTGCAGAGAAAACAAATCCTCTTTAAAGAGACAGAGCTGGCCAGTTGCCTCTGCCCTTGTGATTCTTCCATCAGTGGTTCTAAAACGAATCAATCGGGAGCTTTAAGAAAAACATTAATGCTCCAGCCCCATCTTGGAGCAACATAGTCAGGACCTGCGGATCGGAGGGTGAGATCAGGCACTGGTATCCTTTTACAGTGAATATATTTTTATTCATCACAAGAAAAGAAAATATAATTATGTGATGCGATGGAGGTGCTCCAACACTGCAGTGGTAATCATACTGCAATATGTAATTGTATGTATAGATCAACGTGTATCAAATCATCACAGTTACAATACAAACTTATACAGTGTTATAGGTCAATTATATCTCCATTTTTAATTTTTTTTTTTTTTTGCCATGCCACGCAGCTTGTGGGATTTTAGTCCCCTGACCAGGGATTGAACCTAGGCCCTCGGCAGTGAGAGTGTGGAGTCCTAACCACTGGACCACCAGGGAATTCCCTAAATATTTTTTTAAAAAATATATTTTTATCAAGAACTGACTAGATGGGGACTTCCCTGGTGGCACAGTGGATAAGACTCCATGCTCCCAATGCAGGGGACCTGGGTTTGATCCCTGGTCAGGGAATGAGATCCCACATGCATGCTGCAACTAAGAGTTCACATGCCACAACTAAGGAGACTGCCTGCCGCAACTAACAAGCCCACGTACTGCAACTAAGGAGCTTGCCTGCCGCAACTAAGGCCTGGTACAACTAACTAAATAAATATATAAATATATATATATATATATTTTTTTTTTTTTTAAAAGAACTCTTAACATTTCTTTTAGTTTAGGTATCCTGGCAAAAATTCTGTTTTTGTTTATTTGAGAAAAATATTTATTTCTTTTTCATTTTTGAAAAATATTTTCATATATATATATATATATATATATATATATATATATATATATTTTTTTTTTTTTTAAAACTGACTAGATGTCAGGGACTGTTCCAACACCCATGGACACAACAATGAACACAATGAACCAAGGAGATAAACGATCAGCTTTGGTGGCAGGCAGGACATTTCAGAGTGTGGAGGGGAATTAGTGTCAAGTTGTGAAAACCACAAAGAAGGCATTTATTCAGGTTGTTCTTGAATAAGATTTCAACGTTTTGTCCAACCAGGTGTTCACGGCCCATCTCTCACCCTCTGTTTTGCTCTATGCAAACTTAAGTCTGACTTGTCTCCTCCCCCCAGGCCCTCAACTGTAGCTTCCCTTGCCTCTGAAGGACTGAAAAGTGGGACATGCCCCCTCGTCAGCTTCTCCTGAGAACCCACTGACCCCAGGAAGACACACTTCCTGTGTGTCTTGCAAACCACCGTGGTTACTTTTCCTCATCTAGGCAATTTCCCCTTGACTGTGAAACCCTCTTACCCTAGACAAGCAATGTCTTTTTCTGTGTGATTTTTAAGATGCTTGCAGATTATTTTGTTTGTTTTTTGGCTGCACCACGTGGCTTGTGGGATCTTAGTTCCCCGACCAGGGATTGAACCTGGACCCTTGGCAGTGAAAGAGCGGAGTCTTAACCACTGGACTGCCAGGGAATTCCCGCTTGCAGATTTCGGAGCTCAGAGCATTCTCTCTACTGCAGTGGGCTTTTTGAATAAAATTAACTCGGTCCGGAGTATTTGACACCTCCAGAAAGTCCTTGTGTGTTCTTCATTAAGTTACTTCCGAGATACTTTCTAGTTTTTTTTTTATCGCTCTTGGGAGGTTATCTGATTTTCTGTTAATTTCCTGGTTGGTTATTGCTGGTATATAGCATTTTTCTTGACTAAATAACACCTCTCCACTTTTTATCCTCCCCACACCCAGGTATTCTCTTCCTTGTAAAAATGATTTCAAGGATGTACTCTGGAAAGTGAACATGGGAATCCAGGGAAGAGGAGGCTATGGGTTGTGAGGCTTTTACATGTGAGGGAACAAGGTCTCCCTGTGACAACAGTCTGAATAACTTGCTTCATGAGATTCTGGGTAATACTTTCTTCTTCCCATTTTTTTGGGGGGAGGAGGGAGTTTTCCAAAAAATTTTACCATTAAGATTGCTTAAAAAAAAAAAAAAAGAAAAAAGATTGCTTTGGGGACTTCCCTGGTGGCGCAGTGGTTGAGAGTCCGCCTGCCGGTGCAGGGGACGCAGGTTCGTGCCCCGGTCCGGGAGGTTCCTACGTGCCGTGGAGCGGCTGGGCCCGTGAGCCATCGCCGCTGAGCCTGCGCTCCGCAACGGGAGAGGCCACAACAGTGAGAGGCCCGTGTACCGCAAAAAAAAATAAAAAAGAATCCGCCTGCCAATTCAGGGCACACGGGTTCGAGCCCTGCTCCAGGAAGATCCCACATGCCGTGGAGCAACTAAGCCCGTGCACCACAACTACTGAGCCTGCACTCTAGAGCCTGTGAGCCACAACTACTGAGCCTGTGTGCCACAGCTACTGAAGCCTGCGCGCCTAGAGCCTGTGCTCCGCAACAAGAGAAGCCACCGCAATGAGAAGCCCGTGCACCTCACGAAGAGTAGCTCCCACTCACCGCAACTAGAGAAAGCCCACGCGCAGCAATGAAGACACAATAAATAAATAAAATTTTTTAAAAAAGATTGCTTTTGTAACCTGGAGTGGGGGGTGGGAGAGAGGAGAAATGTCATTTTGGGTTCTTTTCCCAGATTTATTGAGATATAATTGGTGTATAAGATTGGGTTTAAGATGTACAGTGTGATGATTCGATATACATATATATTGCAAAATGCGTTATCACAATATAATGTTAGCTAACGCCTCCCTCACTTCACACGGGTACCATTCTTTTCCGTGTGTGTTAAGAACATTTAAGATCTGTTTTTCTGTGCTTTCACTGCCGAGGGCATGCGTTCAGTCCCTGGTGGGAGAGCTAAGATCCTGCCAGCCGCGTGTCATGGTAAAGAAAAAAAGTTAAAAGATCTCCTGTCTTAGCAACTTTCAAGTGTACCAGAGAGTACTGTTACCTGTGCTCATTAGATCCCCACAATGCATTCATCTTCTAACCGGAAGTTTGTGTCCTTTGCTCACTTTCACCTATTCCCCAAGAAACGTCATTCTGAAAGCAGAAATGTCAGGGCAGGCCAAGCTGCAGGGAGTAGCTGGGGCCCTTCCCATTGCCCCCTGAGCTGTTCTGTTCCCTATGGCTTCCTGGATGTTTGACTTGGCTTCAGTGTCCTATCCATCTCTGGACCTGGATATCCCTATGGTGAACACAGACTTGCCGCCCACTTGTGGTAAGTAAGAGACATGAGGAGATGAAATGGAGGGGTCTGAAGGCTCTGATGGGAGCCTTGTTCTCCCTGCCCCTCAGACCCCACCTAACCCTGAACTGCTCATCCATCTCTGCTAAAAGCAACTCCCCTTTCTAATCTCACGACTTCGCCCCCCAGGCTGCCAGACCTTCCCTCCCTCCACCTTTGTGTCTCCCTCTGGGATTCCCTTCCTTTCCCTCCTCCCACTTCCTTGGCCCCCAGCCCATCCAAGGATTAAGACTCTCCTTTAGTGTCTCCACATACCTGAAAATTATCCTACTACACTGATCTGGTTAGAACAAGAGAATTTTCTGCGAAATGCTAGTAAATTGTCATCATCAGTCTACAAATCTATGATTTCCATGTGAATGATGTCCTTGTTCAGTGTTAAAGCTGCACAGCTGTACAAGGCGATCATATGTCCTATACACCTGGCAGATGCCCAGAAAGCTGGGTCTTTCCTGGACACCCATCCATCCATCCACTCCCTCTCTAGGCTTTCCTGCATTCCTCTCCCACAAGATGTGGTCTGTGTGTTTAGCTCTTAGATGACTGCTGGCTTGGAGCACTGGCTATTTGTCTTAACAAAGTCCTTCATGAAGACACATCAGATCATCCATGAGGCGTAGCGGAAGCAATAGACAGAAGGCTGGATAAAGTGAGCTGTGTGGGGAAGAGAAGGGTAAAGTAGAGCCCTTTCAGGGAAGATGCAGAGCCTGCTCTTCCAACTTCTGGGACACACTGGGGAGAAAGGGATGGGCCCAGGGTGAAGCAAGGCTTAGTGGGAAGGGGTCATCCTCCGCTCCCCTCTTCCTCCGCCAGCTTGTCCCATCTCCTCCTCACCGCAGACCCTCCTCTATAGTTGCGCTGTGACTCTGAGGACACCACAGGGTGACGGCTGGGTCCCCTACAAGAGTAACAGCTCATGCAGCAGAAGGTTTCACATGCCCCTCAAAGACAGCAGATGCCTGGGGCACAAAAAAGAGAGTCAGTATGTTAGAGCCACACTCGCTGCCCTCCTATACCTTCCTCTCTACAACAGGGGCTAGAAGCCTGCAAACTACATTTCTCCATCTCCTTTGCCAGCTGGTTTCCTGTTAGTTTCTGGCAGTTGGAAGGCATAAAAAGCAAGAAGCTTTTTTCCCCCCTGGCTTCTGGTGACGCCCTGAGGGATGGTTGCCAAGCTCAAGCCCCAGAAGTCCTGCTTTTCTTGTTACACTGACCCTTGACCCTGGGGATTCTAGCAGCTTCCCGCAGCTACTAATCGGTGGAAACCCAATTATGCCTCTTTTACTCCTCCAGCCCTTCCAGCCTCTTGGTGTCCAATTCCCTGTATTACATTCCCTCTGGTTTAAATGCCTGGAGTGGTTTCAGCTTTCCTGATCAGATACTGATCAAGAGGGGAGAAAGGGCATCGCTCTGGATTCCTCTGACAACTGCAAGCCCTGGGGCTCTCTCTCCCCAAGAGTAAGATGACTCTGGAGCCAGACTGTCTGTATTTTGGAGACTGACTTTGCCACTCAGTAGCTGTTGATCTAGGACAAGTTGCTTAGTCTCTCTGGGCCTCAATTTCTTCATTTGTGAAATGGGAACATAATAAGACCTACTTCATGGAGTTCTGAAAATTATTCAATACATGCAAACACCCAGCCCAGGGCCAGCACCATCTCACGTACTGTGTGTGTATGTGTTAGTGGTTATTGTTTTAGTACATGTGATAGCATATGAGGCCTTAAAGTGGTGCTGGCTGTCTGTTCTAGACCGACTCAGGTGATGCCAGGTAAGTTAGTTCCCTGTCTGTATTTTTCCTTTCCCTGTAAAGTGCGGATTTAGCAAGGAATGGTCGGACAAAATTACGCAGTTTTCTGTGTATATAATCTAATCTTCTTAGGAGCTACGTTTTTCTTTTGTTTTGTTTTGTTTGTTTGTTTCTTGGCTGCACAGCTTGTGGGATCTTAGTTCCCTGACCAGGGAGTGAACCCAGTGCTCCCTGCAGTGGAAGAACCAGGGAAGCCCTGGAATTTCCTTTTTTTTCTTTTTTTCTTTTTTTTTTGCGGTACGCGGGCCTCTCACTGTTGTGGCCTCTCCCGTTGCGGAGCAAAGGCTCTGGACGCTCAGGCTCAGCGGCCATAGCTCACGAGCCCAGCCGCTCCGCGGCATGTGGGATCTTCCCGGACCAGTGGACGAACCTGTGTCCCCTGCATCGGCAGGCGGACTCTCAACCACTGCGCCACCAGGGAAGCCCTGGAATTCCTTATTTAACTTTCTATTAAAGCATCACACACATCCAGAAAAGTACAAAGATCACGGCACATAACTTGATGAATTTTTTTTAAATCACACCCCGCATCACCAGCTCCCCGACTGAGAAATAAGCATGATCAGCGCCCCCAGGGGACCCCTCGAGCCCCTTCTTAGTCACTGTAGCCACTGCCAAGGGTAAGCCCCTGGATGACTTTAACACCACAGGTTAGTTTAGTCTGTGTATTTGTTTCCCATGGCTGATGTTATAAATTACCACGAAGTTAGTGGCTTAAAGCAATGCAAATTAATTTTTTTGTTAACAATTCTAGAGATCAGACATCTAAAATCAAGGTGTTGGGACTTCCCTGGTGGTGCAGTGGTTAAGACTCCACCTGCTAATGCAGGGGACAAGGGTTCGTTCAAGCACTGGTCCAGGAAGATCCCACGTGCCGCAGAGCAACTAAGCCCACGTGCCACAGCTACTGAGCCTGTGCTCTAGAACCCGTGAGCCACAACTACTGAGCCCGCGTGCTGCAACTACTAAAGCCTGCGCGCCTAGAGCCCGCGCTCCGCAACAAGAGAAGCCACTGCAACGAGAAGCCTGTGCACCGCAACGAAGAGCAGCTCCCACTCGCCGCAACTAGAGAAAGCCTGTGTGCAGCAACAAAGACCCAACGCAGCCAAACATAAATAAAATAAAATAAATAAAACTTTTAAAAATAAATAAAATCAAATCAAGGTGTCAGCAGGGCTGCTCTCCTTCTAAAGGCTTCAGGGGAGAATCTGTTTCCTTGCCTTTTCCAGCTTCAAGAAGCTACTTGCACTCCTTGGCTCGTGGCCCCTTCCTGGAGTCACTCCAACCTCTGCTTCCATTGCTACATCTAATACTCTGATCTCCTGCTTCTCTCTTATAAGGACCCTTGCGATTACACTGGGCGCCGCCCAGATAATGTAGGATCGTCTCCCCGTCTCAAGATCCTTAACTCAGTCACATGAGCAAAGTTTCTTTGCCGTGGAATGTAGCATTCACAGGTTCCAGGAATTAGGATGAGGACGGAAGTGTTCTTATAAGAGGGAGGCAGGAGGATCAGTTAATTAGAAGAAGATGTGACAACAGGAGCAAGAGGTCAATTCTCCCCCAAGTGCTCCAGAAAGAACACAGCCCTGCCAACACTTTTATTTTATTTTATTTTATATTTTTGGTCACGCTGCATGGCTTGTGGGATCTTAGTATTCCCTGACTAGCAACTGAACCTGGGCCCTGGCAGTGAAAGTGCGGACTCCTAACCACTGGACCACCAGGGAATTTCCCCAACACCTTGATTTTAGACTTCTGGTCTTCAGAACTATAAGAGAATAAATTTGCATTGTTTTTAAGCCACTGAGTTTGTCGTAATTTGTTACAGTTACAACAGTGAACAAATACAGTTATCAAGCTTGACAATGAATACAGTTGCCAGAAAGTGGGAGGTCTTGAGAGGAAAGTAAATGGAATGACTTGTCATTTTTAAAAACTATCTATTTATTTATTAATTTTAGCTCCGCTGATTCTTAGTTGCGGGACACGGGATCTTCGTTGCGGCACGTGGGCTTTTTTTTTTTTTTTTTTTTTTTTTTTTGCGGTACACGGGCCTCTCACTGTTGTGGCCTCTCCCGATGCAGAGCACAGGCTCCGGACGCGCAGGCTCAGCGGCCATGGCTCACGGGCCCAGCCGCTCCGCGGCATGTGGGATCTTCCCGGACCGGGGCACGAACCCGTGTCCCCTGCATCGGCAGGCGGATTTTCAACCACTGCGCCACCAGGGAAGCCCATGTGGGCTTTTTATAGTTGTGGCACACGGACTCTTAGTCGCAGTAGGCAGACTTAGTTGCAGTATGCATGTGGGATCTAGTTCCCCGACCAGGGATCGAACCCAGGCCCCCAGCACTGGGAGAGCAGGAGACTTACCCACTGGACCACCAGGGAAGTTCCATGATTTGTAATTGTAATCATTTTAACAAGGAGCTCCAGCTAGGGTTTAGAGATGTGTCGTCCAAAGTGGCAGGCACTGGGCACATGGGGCTCTTTAAATTTAAACTTAAAAACGAGAAGTCAGTGCCTCAGTTGCACTGGCCACACTTCAAGTGCTAGTGGCCACATGTGCCCAGTGGCTGTCATATTGGACAGCACCGAAGAGAGAACATTTTCATCATTGTGGAACATTCTAGTGAGCACTGCTGGTTGAGAGAATAAGACACAGAGAATGAGGTATCATAGTATTTAGAAGAGCAGCCTGAAAGTAAGGGGGAGAGAAGGGAGCAGGAAGTTGGCAGGAAATACCTAAAGTTGACATATTTCGAGAGAAACAGAGTAACCACCAGAAGAAATAAGAAAGAATGTGAAAGCTTTTGCTTTTCAAGTGGGCTACTGGGGATATGGTGGAATGGACAGGGCGGGTGCTAAGGACTGAACTGTGTCTTCCAAAATTCATGCGTTGAAGCTCTAACCCTCAATGTGACTGTATTTGGAGATGGGGCCTTTAAGGAGGTAATTAAGGTTACTTGAGGTCATAGGTTGGGGCCCTGATCCAATAGGATTAGGGCCCTTAGAGGAGACACCAGTTTTCTCCCTCTCTCTGGCCCAACAAACCCTCATCCTTGGGTCCCACACCTCCCCACCCCCAGCTCACTCATTGGCTGGAACAGGCTTAGGGGCGTGGCCTCCACACAAACCTGGTGTTGAATCTCTGGGTACAGCAACCGAAGCTTTAAGATAATGACGCTCCCTGCAGTGAGAGATCCAAGTCACCACACCTCCTCAGCTGGCAATGTAGCCCCTGGTATGGCACCTGCAAACAATGAGGGATGCCTGGGAGAAATGGGGAGGGCTGATCTGGAAAACATTAGTCCTGGTCTCCAAATATGTCCAGCTCTCCGCCTCCTGGCCACTTGGTAGAATTGCACCTCCCCATTCCCTTGAAGTCAGGCTGGCCCCCTTACTCGCTTTAGCTAATGAAACGTAGCCAAAGCAAAGTCCTTGGCTTTGGGGAGGAAGCATTTAAGAGCTGGTGGGCTCTTCTCCACCTCCCTCACTGCTGCCAAGTTGTTCCAGGGGTAGTGCTTCAGCCAACCTGGGTCCCTCGGTGACTGCGATGAGCAGAGCCTCCTGCTGACCTGCGGATGAGCCACTGAGATTTGGGAGTCTGTGTTTCTGCAGCATAAACTCGCCCGTCCTTACCAATACAACTGATAAGCTCCAAATCTTAAAAAAAAAAAAAAAAATTGTTGGGCTTCCCTGGTGGCACAGTGGTTAAGAATCCACCTGCCAAAGCAGGGCACACAGTTTGAGCCCTGGTTCGGGAAGATCCCACATGCCACAGAGCAACTAAGCCCGTGTGCCACAATTATTGAGCCTGCGCTCTGGAGCCCACGTGCCACAACTACCGAGCCCGTGTGCCACAACTACTGAAGCCCGCGCACCTGGAGCCTGTGCTCCGCCACAAGAGAAACCACTGCAATGAGAAGCCTGCACACCGCAACGAAGAGTAGCCCCCACTCGCTGCAACTAGAGAAAGCCCGCGCGCAGTAACAAAGGCCCAACGCGGTCAAAAGTAAATAAATAAATTTATTTAAAAAAAAACAATTGTTTCCAAGTATCATTAAGAAATGCTCACCAGGCTCACACCTTGGACAACGCTGTTGGGAGAAAAAGCAGCTAGCTCATTTTCCCCTAGGTGGGTCTTTTGCAAATACCCAGTAAAGTGTTCCTAGGAATCTTATTGAATGATCATATCTCATCCAAAAGGTTTTATTGCTAGGTGAGAAATACTCTAGTAGCAGCAACCCTGGCACACGCATCCCAGGACAGATGTCAGAGGGAGTTGGTAAGGTCCTCCAGGACCATCAGAGCCTTCCCTGCCTGCATCCCTGGAACCAGCTGAAAGAGTAGTGTAGGGGGTTAAAAGGTGGCCCCCCCCAAATATATGTTCACATCCTATGCCCCTGAACCTGTGAATATGACCTTTTTTTGGAAAAAAGGATCTTTTCGGATGTAATGCTTAATAATGAGTTTCCTTTTGGGGTGATGAAAAAATTTTAGAGCGAAAAAAAGGTGATGGCTGTACAACATTGTGAATGTACTAAGTGCTACTGAATTGTTCATTTTAAAATGGTTAATTTTATGTGAATGTCACCTCAATTAAAAATAGTAATATTAAATACATTACGAAATAAAGTGCTGGCAAAGATGTAGAGCAAGTGGAAGTCTCATTCACTGTGCTGGGAATTGTAACATGGTATGACCAGTTTGGAAGACAGTTTGGCAGTCTCATAAAACTCAGTGTTCACCTGCTCTGTGACCCAGCAATCTCCGTCCTAGGTATTTACCCAAGAGAAATGAACAGCTATGGTCACACAGAGACCTGTACACAAATGTTTATAGCAGCTTTATTTATAACATCCCCAAAGTAGAAATGGCCAAATATCCCTCAGCAGGTGAGGGAGTGACTGTGGTCCACCGTCCGAGGGGGCACTACACCGCTATGAAAGCAATGAGCTGCCGATATAGGCACCGACCATCCAAGATTACTTGGATGCAGAAGTAATCTAAGAAGGAAAGAAACCAGAAGATTGGCTGCCCATGGGAGGGTAAGAGCAGGGAATGACCAGGAAGGGGCATGAGGGAACTTTGTTCTCTAGATTCATAGGGGTTTGGGGTACCTAGATGGATGCATTTCTGAAAACTCCACGAGTGTACATGTAAGATTTGTGCATTTCATGATATGGAAATTCCACCTTAAAAAAAAGGGAACGTAAATAAATATTGAACTCTGGTTAATGATACACATGTTGCAGGATTTAGGGTGTTCTAATGTCTGGAACTTATTTTGAAATGCATCCAAAAATATGGGACTTCCCTGGAGGTCCGGTGGTTAAGATCCCGCGCTTCCACTGCAGGGAGCACGGTTTCGATCTCTGCTCAGGGAACTAAGGTCCCACATGCAAAGCAAACAAAACAAAACAAAGAAAACAAAAATATGATGGATGGATGGATGGATGGAGGGATGGACAGTTGGCTAAATGTATGATGAAGCAAGTACAGTAAATGTTCACACCTGTAGAATCTAGGTGGTGGGGCAGGGCAGGCACCCGAGGAACACCTGGCATTCTTTGCTGTTCCCAATGTCCCATCGGAAGGCTCTCAGCCCCACTCACCAGCCGATGCTTGATGGCCACTCCTGTCCCATTTCAGTTTCCATTTCTTCCTCCAACAGCGATGCTGCTCAGAGCTCCACGTGCTTCCCGAGTGACGCCATCCGTTTCTGCAGCTTTGATGACCCGCTCTGTGGAGGGGCCCCTCACGGCCTGCAGTGCAGAGCTCCAGGTCCAAAGCTGCACTCAGCCCCTTCCAAGACCACTTTCTCCTCACATGTGCCACCTCAGTAAGGGAACTGCCCTCCTCTGGGCTGCCTCAGACATCCTGTCCTGACCCCTCATCTCTGTCACCTGCCACATCTGACCCACTTACAACTCCTATGTGCGCTATTCTCTGAGTCTCAAATCCATCTGATGATGCCCAGCCCCTTGATCCTCCTGCTTTGTCATCCCACCAGGCTCCCCACTTGCCCTACCCCCACCCCATCTTTCCCTGGCCAACCCATGTCCTACACCTCCGCCAGATGGAAGGTTCTGACTCCAGTCGTTACTTGAATACAAGCTCTCCCCTGCCCATGTCTGTAACACAGCCTTCAAGGCTCTCCAGGACCTGCCAACTTCCCAAGCCCCAATGCCACCTTCCTTCTCCTTGCACACCTCACCCCAGACAGTGCTGGAGCCCGGTGCCAAGCACAGGCTCTGGTGCAGAGAAGGTCCATACCCCAAGCACTTGAATGATGCCTGTACTGCCGCTGCGGCTTCCAACTCCTGCGCCGCCTTCTTCCTGCACGAGCCCCACGGGTGTTTGCAATCTTCACCTTCCAAGCAGCCATGTGCTCGGCCCCAGGACACTGGATCTTTGATTAGTCTAAGAACCAGACGTCAGACCTCTATTTCCCCTCTTGCCACGGACCAACGTAGGGAGGGGCACACCATCTAATCCAGCCAACGAGACCTGAAAGGAAGACTGAGGGACTTCCGGGAAGCGTTTCCTTGCTCATAGATACATAGAAAGTTTCTTTTCTGCTTCTGCACTTGGCTGGGTGAGGAGGTGAAGTCTGGAAGATGCTCTAGCCATCTTGCCATCATGAGGGGTACTGCTGCCCCAGGCCGGCAGTGTGGAAAGATGGGCTGAACCTGAGTGAACTTGGAGTTAACTCTGACTTTTACCAACCCTGAAACCACCCTACCTTCTTACCTAAGATGATGAACTCCTGCCTGTTTAAGGCAGCTGAGTTGGAGTTTTTTGGGTTTTTAAAAATACATTTACTTTTGGCTGTGTCGGGCCTTAGTTGCAGCACACGGGAACTTTCCTTGCGGCACGTGGGCTTCTCTCTAGTTGCGGCACGTGGGCTTCTCTCTAGTTGTGGCACGTGGGCTCCATAGTGTGCCGGCTCAGTATTTGCGGCGCGCGGGCTTAGTTGCCCTGCAGCATGTGGGATCTTTGTTCCCTAACCAGGGATCGGACCTGCGTCCCCTGCATTGGAGGGCGGATTCTTAACCACTGAACCACCAGGGAAGTCCCTGAGCTGGGGTTTTGAGTTACAGGTGAAATCATCCTTACTTGATGTGGATGAATTAGAAGAAATTCAAAGGCTGAACCCTGAATTTTTGAGAGACCTAGAGCTTACCTGCTTAGACCAGCAACCAGCGTAAGGGCTGGGAGAATCCTGCTCTGAGAAATACCCAGGATCCCAATTAACGGGCAGGACGGCTCCCCAAAGATGTCCATGTTTTTATCCCAGAACCCATGAATACGTAATTTACATGGCAAAGGGACTCAGCATATGTGATGAAGGATCTTGAGATGGGGAGATGATCCTGGATTACCCAATCTAATCACATGGGTCTTTAAAAGCAGAGAACCTTTCCCAGCTGTGGTCAGAGAAAGATGTGACAATGGAAGAAAGGCCAGAGACATGTGACGTTGCTGGCTTTGTAGACAGAAGAGGGCCATGAGGCAAGGTGGGTGGGTGGCCTCCAGAAGCTGAAAAAAGCACGTAAACAGAATCTCCCTGTTCTTCCAGAAAGGCAGGCAGCCCTGGCAACCAGGAGATTTTAGCCGAGTGAGACGTCTCACACTTCTGACTTCCAGGACTGTAATGTAGCAAGTTCCTGTTTTTGTTTTTTGTTTCCCCCCCACCCCGAGTTCCTGTTCTAAACCACTTGGCTTCTATAATTTATATGGCAGTCATGGAAAATTAATAGAGGCCCACTGAAACACAGAAACCAAAGGAAGTCCAAAGAAGACATGGCTACTCTCCAGGCCAAGTCCTGCTCCCTTCTCACCCTCGCCGAGTGCAGCTTCCCTAGAGAAGACCCCTGGTTAACAAGTGGGTAATGTCTGAGTCCGTTGGGGTTGCTATAACAAAATAGCACAGTTCTGGAGACTGGAAGTCCAAGATCAAGTGCCAGCAGATTCAGTGTCTGTCTGGTGAAGAGCCTCTTCCTGGTTCCCAGATGGCTGTCTTCTTGCCACATCTTGACACGCAGGAAGGGGCAAAGATACTCTGTGGGGGTCTCATTTTTATAAGGTCACTAACCCCATTCGTAAGGGTTTCATCCTCCTGATCTCATCACTTCCCAAAGGCCCCACCTCCAAACGCCATTGCATTGGTCGACTAGGTTTCAACATATAAATTTTGAGGTGACACTGTCTACAGCAGTTAGAGGCCTCCCGTTTCTCATCCTTAGAAGCCAGCCCAGTTGTCCTGAGTTCATCACTGGCCTCTTCTGTGATCTGTGCGGGGGGCAGGACCATGCCTGTGGGAGCCACCTGTGTCCTTAAAGGCCGAGACTGGCCCGGAGCCAGAGCCCAGGAACTATGGAATGCAGTCGTCAGCCGCTAAGGGAAGCTGAAGCTGTTGGGAAGCACCATTCCCACAGTGTCATCATGAATGTCACCCTGGGGCTGGCCACCGAGAAGAGACCCTGGTTTCAAGGTTTCACCCCCGCCCCGTCATTTCTGGGACAAGGGATGGTGGGGGCAGCACGGAGAAACAAGACCCACAGGCTTTTTAAAATAACTGCATCCTTTAATGGCAGTAATACAATTATTGGATTAAGAGACCACAGGAGAAAGGGCAGGTGACGTTTCTGGAAGACAGATATGGAGTACAAAAAGGGGGTGGAATAGAGTCATGCGACGATCATTGTAAAAATACAGTACGTTATATACATATTTGCACCATCAACTTTCAACTCTGAAATAGTATTTACACTTTTGTTACAATCCTGGTTAGAGAACAATTTTTCTTTAAAAGCTCAGCCTGATGGCAAATGAAAATTTCAGGTGAATTCATAGTCCCATGAGGTTCTTAGGCTGAATATTCCAAGAGGTGGGTTCCAGCTTCTATTTCATCCACAGATTTCAGTTTTAAAAAAGTATTTAATTTTGCTTTTATAAAAAAAATTCTCAAAGGAGGGAAAAAAAACCCAACCACAGCCACACTGTGTATTCTTTCTTATTTTACAAACACTAAGGGCTGCAGCCCTCTGCTTCAAGGCCAACACTGGTGGCTGAAGAAAAATCTCACTGATGATTGTTTAAAACAAAACAAAAAGACACAAAGACAAACCAAACCAACCTGATCATGGCGCACTGCCTCTCCCGCCCTTGCTTCCGGCCCCAAACTCAATGACTATTTCTCTTCTGGGGCAGGGCGTTTGGTATTGAACCCTCTTTAACCTCCTACACCGAGGAGGTGGGAGGGGGAACCCTTTGGCTGGGACACCATGTTTCCTCATTATTAGTAAGAAAGAGGGCCCTTAAATGAGGTGGTTGAGACCGTGGGATGAGGAGGAAAAAGGCAGGAGACGGCCGGCCAGTACCGGCACACAGGCAGGAGGGAGCCCCAGCCGCACAGGCCTCGCTGGTTCCCCTCAGGCCACGTCCACGGGGTGGGCCTTCTCTGGGGCTCTGTGGACAGGATGGGACCTCAGCCAGGGTCTTGGGGGAGGTCGGGGGGAGCCCGGGCAGGCATCTATGCTCCCTTCCCGGCTCAGCCGGATGAGGAGAGCAGGATACAGGCTTTGGGTTCCATGGTCCCTGCCCACAGTGGGGGTCCCAGTCCCTCTCCTGGAGAGGGCCCAGCAGCCCACACCCTGCCCTGGCTAGTCTCCCACCGTGTCCTCAGGCCCCGTCCCGGAAGTATCCACAAATCCAACTCTGTACACGCCTCGAACCCATGCACCTGTCGGCTTGGAAGAAAACCAAACACACCAAAACCACGGGCCCTAAAAATATGGTGCAAGGAGGTGTGAAGAAAGCGGAGAAAGCAAAACACTTTGCCGAGAACCACCCAGGGATCCCTCTGTCAGGAGCCTGATGGCATGGCTGTGCCATGCATCCTTGAGCTGTCCCCAGAGGGCCGGGGCCGGCTCACTGGGCACTTTGCCTTCTGAGCCCAGGACAGAGCCCAGCACGAGGGGGAAAGGCACGGCTGGGACACGACAGGACGGGACGGGCTAAGCTGACGGAAAGCGCGTGCTCTGCCTCTCGCAAGCAGCTCCTGGCCACACCAGCCTTGCCGACTCCAGGTCCATTTCTCACCCGGAGTCTCCTGTCGCAGGCTGGAGGGCGCCGGTTTGCTCTGGGATGAACTCTGGACGGAGGATGGCAGGGAGGCCGGTGTGTGAATCCAGATGAGACAGCAGTGGAAAAGGACTTTGTTTCTCCCGGCCCAGGCAGCTTCCGAAGGCTCTTTCTCTTTTCCTTCTGTCTTGACACTTTCTCACTTCTGCTGGCCCCTGAAGCGGGTCATCATGGCCTGCACACTGCAGAGGAGACGCAGAAATGCCTAGACCTGCTTCCATGCGGGTCCTGCCCACCATCTCGGCTCCGTCTCTTCTTGCTCATGCACCACAGGATGAGCAGTGCTCAGTGCCTTCTCGACGCCTGCTGTTCCCTTTGTCCTGGGGGGGGGGGCGGGGAGGATGGGGGGGAGGGGCCAAGCTCTGCCCAGAAAACCCACCAGACCCCCAGCCACCAAACTGGGGCCCCAGCCTTTAAGAAGTCCCTGAAAATCAGGCCTGGCCAGGCCAGGCAGAGTGCCAGCTGGGGCTGAGGCCCAGGGGACTCGCAACTGTACACATGCACATGTAGGTTTTCTTGGCGGGAGCCTAGGAGCCCCGCAGCACTGACCAGAAGTTAAAGATGGTTATATACAATTTATATGTTTCAAAGAAAGTACTACTTTAAAAAAAAGGGGGGGGGGAGAAAAGAAAAAATAGGAAAAAAGAAAAGAAAGAACACCCAGGCCCCCTCCCCCCTCCCCCCAAGTCCCCAACTCTGGTTGCTGCCCTTAAATATTGCCCTGGAAAGGGTGGGGTGCAGGGAGCGCTCGACTCCAGCTTAACACTACTGGCAAAAGGGGGAGGCAGTGGGGTCAAAGCCTTTAAAAACATCTTTCAGGGACCCAGCGTCCTGCTCACCCTCTTGGGCCGGGCTGTTGCCAGCAAATGGGCTTCCGGAGCCCGTCTTGGGTGCCTGTTTCACAGTCCCGAAGAGGGTGGGCACCGGGAGGTTGTGCACGCCGGGCTGGGGCGGGACGCCCTCTGCTGGCGGGGCGCCCGTGGCGGCGGCGGGGGCCGCAGCGGCCTTGGGCCGGGGCCGGTTGTAACTGTTGTACCTGTCTGTGGCCGTGGCTGCGGCCCCATCTGCCCCAGACTTCCCCGATTCAGGCTGTTCCAGGGCGGACTTGCGGACAAATGGGGGCTCCTTGGCCTTGGTGGCGGAGCTCTTGCCGTTGCCCTCAGGGCCCTTGGGCTGGGTGCCTGCATCAGCGGCCGGCTCTGCAGCTTTGCCACCCGTGTTGGGAGTCCTGGGGTCGTAGAGGCTGATGCCGCTCAGCACGCTGCTCTGCCCACTCCCACTGCCCTGGCCCAGGCCACCGGCTGCCAGCACGCGGGGGTCATAGGGGGCGGTGGCTGGTGGGGAGGATTCCCCGCTGGGGCTGGCAGCTGGAGAGGGCGCTTCGGTGGGGCCAGGCTTGGCTGCCCGGGAGGAGGCAGCAGAGTCTGCTGGTTTCTGCAGCCGAGGGTCGGTGGGTGTCTTCCGCACTCGGGGGTCACTGGGCTTGTCACTGGGGCCAGGGGCCGCCGAGGGGCCAGTGGCATTGACAGTCTTGAGGATGCGAGAGAGGAGCTCAAAGTCAGGCAGGCTGGAGCCAGATGTGCTGGGATCTGTAGAGGTGCCTGGGCGCTGCCGGGGGTTGGGGGGGCCCGAGGTGGTGGCGCGGTGCAGCCTGGGATCCAGGGCAGGCATGGACTGCAGGGCCGCAGGGACGGGGGGCACTGCATCCTGCTTGGGGATGGGCAGGGGGATCAGGTCTTCAGGGTTCCAGAGCACAGTGCGGGCAAAGCTCGGCTTGCTCAGGGTCACATCCTTCTTGATGTGGCTGAATTGCTGCAGCTGCGAGCGCGGGTCCCGCAGTGGGTGCCCAGGGAGGGGGTCCAGGGGAATGTTCACAGCCTTCTCCCGAAGGGCCCGTTCCCCTTCCTCCTCTTCTGCAGGGGGTGGCCCAGACCCCTTGGAGCCACTGGGGCCTGCGGGGCTGGAATGAAGGCCGCCTTCGGGCTTGGGGGTGGACAGGGAGCGAGCCAGTCGAGGGTCAGAGGGTCCTGTGTCACCTGGGCCTGAACTGCTGGAAGCCTCGGCGTGGCGGCTAAGTCTGGGGTCCCGGCTGAGGCGGGGGTCAGCCAGCCGCCCTCCCGTGGGGTGTCCCTTCTGGAGGCGGGGGTCCCCCAGCCCACTGCTGCTCAGCTCCCCGACAGAAGCCTGGGGTCGGCTAGACGTCTGCTGCCTCAGGGTCTTCAGGATGGAGGTGACACTGCTCCCACCCTCATCCTCATCACTTGAGTACCAGTTTCCAGTGTCACCTGAGAAAAAGCAGAAAGGAGCAGGGAGAGGGTGAGTGGCCACCACATCTGCCACCAGCCCTCTTGGACCCCATGGCAGCCCACTCCCCTGCCTCTTACCTCTCAGAACCTCAGTTTCTCCTCTCTTACAACACCCCATCCCCACCACAGGATGCCACGAAGAGCCAGTGAGCTCAGGCAGGCCAAGCACCGAGCTTGGCAGGTCTCTGGCTATCGTTTATGGACCTTTCCCCGCGTACCGGCACCATTCTAAGTGCTTTGTCTCATTTGTCACAAACACCCAGGATATAGCGTTATCATCACGCCCATTTGACAGATAAGAAAAACAGAGGCACAGACAGTGCCATAAGATAGAGGACGGAGCCAGGGTTGAGCTCAGACTCCGAGCCCAGGGCTCTGCTGCCACCTCCTCACCTCCTGGGCAGGTTCAGGCCCCAGCACGGCAGGCCTGGCTCTGAGTGCCTGTGAGCAGCTACTGCTGCCTTGGCTCTCACTGCGCTTGAGGCTCACAGACACGTACCTCCTGGGCCCCTCAAAACGTTCCCGCGACCCAGGGCAGGGTAGTCACCAGCTGATAAGGGGAGGGGCCAGGTGGGCAGACTCAGAAGCTAGCCCACGTCCAACTTTCTAGGCAGGTGCAACCGGAGCCCCTAGGGGAGGGGGCTGTCCCCTGTTCTCACTGTCCCACTTGCTCCTCAGCTCTGGTCAGGGTCACCCATGGCCTCTGGCTTCAGGTTCTACATACCGTTTTTGTCCACCCCCTTTCACCCTGGGGTGGATACCATCAGGTCACTGCACAGCACCTGAGGCTTGGCAGCTGTGCCTGTGATTATTACTGGTTTATGTCGATGACTAGCTCTCATCTGTTGGCTTCCCGAGAACATGGTCTGGGGAAAGGGGGACTGAGACTCTCCCTACAGCCTCCTCTGTAAGGGTGCAGGGGGTGAACCCTACTGCCTGCTGTCTCCTCCAGGGACCAGCCCACCTCCCTCCTCGATGGGATCAGGGTCTCTCCCGAACCCCACGACACAGAAGGGCAGCCCCGACGTCTAATTTTCTCAGGGACATGCAGCAGCCCCAGCAGCTTCACAGCCCTGAGCAGGGGTCCTCCCCGGCCACAGGTCCCTTTCTGACACAAAACCCGACCTAGGTGCTCCCCACCTCTGCCCTGCACGGCGGCCCGGGGGGCTGCACCCGTCAGGGAAGCCCCTGCCCCTGGGGAGGACACATGCCTTCCTCACTCTCCCGGTCCTGCTTGCTGCGCTCAGCCAGCCTCCTCGCTCTCTCCTCCTCCTCCTGCTGCTTCTGCTGGATCCTCAGGTACAGGGCCCTCTGGGCCGAGGGCAGGAAGTCAGGGACACCGGCGCCCGGCTTCGGCCGGCCTGGGGGCCCTCCCTCAGGGAAGCTGTCAGGCTCCAGAGGGTGCTCGGGGAAGAGGTGCTCCCCAGGCTCCCCCGGCAGCTCTTCGTAGTGCCCGTAGTCCTCTGTGGCAGGGAAGAACCGAGGGTTCATGTCGGGAAGGGCCTCACGGCACCAACTCCGACCCACCCGTGCCCTTAACTGGAAAACCACCCCCTGATGGCGATGGGTGAGAATGTGTAGCCCGTCCCTTCCTACCCTCCCCAGGAGGGGCCCCACGGAAAGCCCAGCAGCGGAGGACGGAGCAGCCAGTGGGGGGGCGGGGAGGGTCCCACCTAGGATGCAGCCACTGAGAATGGGGTTCACGGTGAGGTTTAGTGACATGGGCAAATGCTCATGAGGTGAATACAGGACGGAACATCGTACGGATGTTTGTAAAACACAAAGAAAAGGCTTTGAAAAGACAGACAGAAAACAGTCCCTCTGGGGATGAGAACAGGAGAGAGGGGCTGAGGGATCTTTCACTTTTTACTCGACACATTTCTGATCTGTCTTAATTACTCTTGATGAGCATTAATTTTATGATTTCTTTAAATAAATAAATAAATAATCAATAAAGAAAAACACACCCTAATCTCTCAGTAAGCTCAGAATATGAGTTCAACCGTGATAAACAAAGACTAGTAAAGAAGAGAAGAAAATACACCACAATGTTGCTATGGCTACACGTCAACCCAGAGGCTGACGGGTGATTCCTCCTCCTCCTCCCTTTAAGGGCTGCTAACTCCACAAACGTTTATGAGCGTGCAGCTTCATTTAAAGGGACGGGTGTGTGTGTGTGTGTGTGTGTGTGTGTTTCTCCCATACAGCATCTAGGAAGCACAAGGCGGAAGGGCTTGCCTTCATTCTTGAAGGGCGGGCAGGCGCCCGGCACTAGCCACCTCCCTTCACCAATGCTACCCAAGTCAGAGCCAAAGACGAGGGGAACACCATGGGCAGATCTTCAACGACACGCCTGGAGACTCGTGTGTGTGCGCGCGCGCGTGTGTGGGTCGGAGACAAAGTCCAGTTAGCACTGTCCCACAGAACGAACGTTCTGCAAGGACGAAATATCCCCTATCTGCACCGTGTGATGTGGCTCCCCTACTGAGCAGCCAAAATGTGGCCAGCACTACCAAGAAAGTGAATCTGTAACTTAAAGTAAACTTTCAGGATTAAAATGATTAAATCTGCAAATACGTCATACACAAAGTGTATAAAGCATGAAGTGAAAGGTCATTTTCTTCTAGCCCCTGAACTTCATAACATGTGAACTTGATGGGCGAGTCTGCTCTGAGCCACACCCTGGCTCAGAGCTGGGGACACTCCTTAAACAACAGTCCCACCCAGTCCCCCCTGCACGGAATTCAAGAGTGAATTACTTGACGGTTCTGCTATTTTCAATATATTAAAAACAACTGAATACTACTAAAAAGGTAGATTTCATGATATGGGCATTAGAGTGAATTACTCCAGAGATACCAACTGTTATCAGCTCGACAGACTTTCGGGTTTTCTTCCCCACCCAGACCTTTTCCATGCACGTTTCATACACGTTGTTTAAAGGGGGAGGAAGCCCCCTCAGGTCACCTGCTTTTCTCACTTGAGAACATGTCACTCACCTGGCTCCCTGCCCCAAACACCTGCTCTCATGCCTTTGAACACTACTGAGATGCCAAAGACTCTCACACTGACCTCCAGCCTGGGTCAGCTTCCTGACGTCTGTATGGCTGTCAAACGGGCACCTCATGCTTCATGTGGCCAAAGCAGAAGTGCTGCCCTGCCCCAACCTGGCTCAGCATGAACGCCCAGAGCGCCTCTGCCCCGCAGCTGGCATCCCCACCTACCCCTGCCACCCTGTCACGTTGGCCCTATGGCTCCGCCTCTAAACCTAGCCCTGCTGCTCCCTGTCCTCTCCCGGCTGCCACCCACCTCACCTCTGCCCAGGGCGACTCAAGGGCAGCCCACACGCTTCCAAGATTCCCCTCCGGCCGCTACTAGCATCCATCGCCCTTGCGTTCCTCCACTATCCCCGTCACTCTTCCACCGAGTCCACCTCGCCATGGCCCACAGGGTCCTGCGTGCTGGGACTTCTCTCCCCTGTCCTCCCTTTCCAAGCCACATGGACACCTTTGTTTTCCACAAACAAGGTGACTGGCTGAGGCCTCCGTACCTGTTGCAGCTGCCACCTAAGCCAAGCCCACGACTCCCTCCCCGCCTTCACCTCTCAGACAGGCCTCTGCTGGCTGTGACGCACCCAGCCGGCCCGGCCTCCACCCGTCACCCTCACATGGTGCCCCATTTCACCGCCAGCAATGACCAATGCCGAAACGAGCTGACGCCCTTGTTTACACATTTCCTGTTGGTTTCCCTCCACTCAAATGCAGTTAAGGCAAGGACTATGTGCTTTCCTTGCTCTGACCCCACGCCTAGAAGCACGCCTGGCCCCTGGCAGCAATGACACATCTCGTCCTTCTGAGGGCTGCACACCGCCTCCTACTGATGCGGCACTGTCGTCCAAGCACCCGACTGTCGGACGTTTAGTTTGTCACCAACACATGTTCTCGTTTTGTAAGAAAGGAAGGAAAGGAGGAAGGAAGATGGTCAGTTGTGGGGACAGAACAAGCAGAGTTGCAAGGCAGCTCCAAGCCAAGAACCACCTCGGAAGGAGGCTGCTTTGGTTGAGGGCACCTCAGCCTTGAAGTTTAACACCATTCCACACCCGTCCCTCTAACTTCCCAAGCTCCCACTCCACACACACCAAGCAAAACTTACAGAAATTAAATAAGTTATAGTGATGGTAATCATAACACTCCTCCTAGACTCAAAAGGGTAGTGAATCCCACGTCACTGAAAATGTTCAACCACTCACGGGACAGAGATGGAGTTGGATTCATGTTTTCAAAGACTCACACCAAGGAAGAAAAACCAAATCTTCCTGACTACATTCCACTGTGCAGACCCCAGCAGCCCTGGCTGGCCCCCACCCTGAGCCCTGCATACCTGCGTCCCCAATGAGTCCTGGCTCCATCTCCATGCCCTCTTGCTGCTGGTAAAAGTTTTCATAGAAGTTCTGGGCTGGTGGGATGGGGGGCATCATTCCAGAATGTGGGGAGTCTCCAGGACCATAGGGCATCATTGGAGGGCCGCCAGGTCCCATGGGCGGGCCAGGATTCATGCCAGGGCCCATTGGCATGTCGGGGTGCATGTCCGGATGCATGTCAGGGTGCATGTCGGGGTGCATGTCGGGATGCATGTCAGGATGCATCGGGGCCCCCATCGGCCCCGGGGGTCCCATGTTGGGCCCGGGGCCCATCGGCCCTGGGGGTCCTCCGGGTCCAGGAAACCTGGAAGGAGAAAATGGTGCCCGTGAGAGGGGCTGCAGAGGAAGGGTGGCAGCCACATCCCTGAGGAGACACAGAGGCCTGCTCATGGTTGAGCAACAGAGGGCTCCAGCAGGCCTCTGAGGGCTTTGGAGAGAGGCAGGATGCTGGCCTGGTGAGGTTCCCAGGCCACAGGACCCTGGCACACAGGAGCCTGGCTGAGCCCAGTAAAGCCCCCAGACACTCACCTCACACCCAGTTTCTCAGCCAGCTGTCCTGTGGGCCGTACCACGATCTCAAACAAGGAGGGGATCTTCTTGTTGTACATGTCCTGCTGCTGCTGCAGCTGCTGTGGGGACAGCGGCTCGTGCACGGGCATGGGCAGCTGAGGGGGGCCGGGGGGCGGA
>NW_006786304.1:525641-544640 GCF_000442215.2 Lipotes vexillifer | reverse complement strand
CCACCCTGCATAGGCCGGCCATTCGGAGAGGTCGGGGCCGGAGGGCCAGGTGGGCGGGGAGGGGTGGGCAGGAGGCCCACACCAGGGGGAGGTTTGGGCAGGGGGTTGATGCCCTGCTTCTTCAGCTCCTCAACTTCCTTCTCATCCTCAGCGCCTGCCTCTGCATCATCAGCCAACATCTGTGGGCCAGAAGGACAAAACAGTGAGAGTAAAGACAGGGGAGGAGGCGGGTTGGAATGCACTCCTCCGGGGCTGAGAGCCGAATCTGCTGAGGATAACTCTTCAATACCCCAAGGCCCTTATAGCAGTGGTCCCCAACCCCCGGGCCACGGACTGGTACTGGTCTGTGGCCTGTTAGGAACCGGGCCACACAGCAGGAGGTGAGCGGCAGGCAAGTGAAGCAAAGCTTCGTCAGTATTTACAGCCTCTCCCGGTTGCTCGCGTTCCTGCCTGAGCTCGGCCTCCTGTCAGATCAGCGTGGGCATTAGATTCACACAGGAGCACGAACCCTACTGTGAACCGCGCATCCAAGGGATCTAGCTTGCGTGCTCCTCATGAGACTCTAACGCCTGGTGATCTGAGGTGGAGCTGAGGCAATGATGCCGGCGCTGGGGAGCGGCTGCAGATACAGATTATCATCAGCAGAGAGGTCTGACTGCAGAGACCATAATAAATCGGTTGTTTACAGACTCATATCAAAACCCTATCACAATGCAAAAACAAACAAACAAACAAACAAAAACAACCGCTATCAGTGAGTGGCAAGTGACAATTAAGCTGCATCTTACAGAATAGACTGGACATAAGCAACACACTTTGAGTGTCACTGTCTCCCATCAGCCCCAGATGGGACCATCTAGTTGCAGGAAAACAAGCTCAGGGCTCCAACTGATTCTGCATTACAATGAGTTGTATAATTATTTCATTATATATTCCAATGTAATAATAACAGAAATAAAGTGCACAATAAATGCAACGCGCTTGAATCACCCTGAAACCATCCCCCATCCCCAACTGGGTCTGTGGAAAAACTGCCTTCCACAACACCGGTCCCTGGTGCCAAAAAGGTTGGGAACTTCTGCCTTACAGCATAAGGTCAGTGACCACAAAGCCTCTCTGGCAAAAAAGTCATCGCCCCATACCACTGCCACATCCCTTCTCGGTAAACAGCTGACAGGGGAGCCATTCTTATTTGGCAGCAAAACACATGCAACATACTATGTACTATTTCACCATTTTCAAGTGGACAATTCAAGGACATTAAGTACATTCGCGATGTTGTATAACCACCATCTCTATCTAGTTCTAACACCGCCGAAGAAGACTCCATACCCATTAAGCAGTCACTCCCCATGCCCTGCTCCCTCCCAGCCCCTGGCAACCACCAATCTACTTTCTGTCTCTATGGATTTCTCTATTCTGGACATTTCATAGAAACGAAATCCTATAATACTGTGGCCTTTCGTGACTGGCTTCTTTCACTTAGCATGACATTTTCAAGGTTCGCCCATGTTGTAGCTGTATCATCTATTTTATCTATTTCATGGCTGATTAATAGTTCATTGTTCTGGGCTTCCTTGATGGTGCAGTGGTTAATCCACCTGCCAATGCAGGGGACATGGGTTCAAGCCCTGGTCCGGGAAGATCCCACATGCCATGGACCAGCTAAGCCCCGTGAGCCACAACTACTGAGCCTGCGCTCTAGAGCCCTCGCACCACAACTGAGCCCTCACACCTAGAGCCCGTGCTCCACACAAAAGAAGCCACCGCAATGAGAAGCCCACGCACTACAACGAAGAGTAGCCCCGGCTAACCGCAACTAGAGAAAGCCCACGCGCAGCAACAAAGACCCAACGCAGCCAAAAATAAATAAAAATAAAACAAATTTATATATAAAAAAAGGTTCATTGTTCTGTTTGAATTTTCAGGCCCCCTCACCGCACTTGCAATCAAAACCCAATCACTTATGAGGACCCACAGGGTCTGACAGCAGGGCTGGGTGTCTGGGGAGGACTTCACAGCACCCTGGAAGCTTCATTTCCTTCTATGGTGTGTGGACTCCTCCACCCTAAGCACCCAGCTCTGTTTCAGTTCTGCGGACAGCTAAGCTCTTTCCCCAGCAGGGTCCTGGCCTGGACCAGGCCTCTCCCCAGGCATTCGTTTTCCCCTCCATTCTTAATGTATGGCTCCGTATCCCCCAATTGCTGGGGTCTCTTATTAAAGGTCGACTCAGAGTGACTGGCCAGGTCTCCTGTATTTACTACTGGAACACCATTAGCTCCCTTGAAAGCACTGCCCAAGCTCTGTAAGCTTTTACATTTAGTTGCATCTTTGTTTATTCCTGGCCCGACGACTACCAGCTCCACAAGGGCAAGACCCGCAGGGCCCACCATAAGGCCTGTTACAGGGCAGGTGGACAATTCCAAAGTCTGAATTCAAGCAGAACGTCTCACCAGTTAGGATCCTGGGCAGAAGTTAACACTGCAGGCCTGCCTGCTTCTCTTGGAAGGCCAGCTTACAATGTTGGCCTTTGGCTGGTGCCTGGGAACCTGGATTTCGAGAGGGTTCCCAGGATTCCCTGACTGCTAAGAGGGGCTCACTGTGTCTAAACCGTTTGCACAAACACCATGCTTTCTGTGGAACACCCCTTTTCCTTCTGGGAGTCTGGGATTTTGGTACATGCCAGGCAGAGGCTGCCCTCAATAAAAACCTTGGGCACTGACTGAGTCTCTACTGCACGCCCATGGTGGACAGCGTTCTACACGTTCTGTCACAACCTGAGGAGTTATACACGTCCCATGTGACTCGAGGGGGCAAGGACTCTTGGAAGCTGGTACCTGGTTTCATCCTTTACCACCTGCCTATTCTCTTTGTGCATTCTGCTTTGTGTGCTTTCATTGGAGTTAAACCTCAGCCAGCTCAGCCCTGGGAGTCTCCCCAGCAAATTGTCCAACCGGGGCCCAGGTGGCCTTGGGGACCTCGGCACACATGCCTTAGTGGACCCTAAGGGGGGCTCTGAGACGCCCCGGCGCCTCAGCCTCAGCGCTGCTCAAGACAACCCCTCCTCTTGCTCCCCCGCCCAGGGACAGTGGTGGCAGCGTGGGTGGCGGAGGCAGGACTTCCCGGCGGGTGTCAGGCAGTTCCCAGCTTTTCTCTCTCCTAACCATCAGCAACAGTATGTAGACCCAGGGACACAGGGTCCAAGAAGAATGGCTTCAAAGGGGATGGAAAACTTGGAAGTCTGATCAGTGGAAAACATCTGTTCCCTTAGAGCCCTGCTACTCAAGGTGTGGTCTGTCTGTGGACCAGCAGCACAGGGGGACCCGCTGAACTAGGACCACATTTCACACATGTCCACCGCAGCGTGGGAAACGCTGCCTGAGACTGGCTGTGCTGAGAGAGCCCTGCACCTCGTGGTGTCTTACAGCACTGCTCTCGGGGGCGGCGGAGGGGCCGCGGCCACAGAGGCAGCCCTGACTGCTCTACTGCCCCACGTTCTGCCCGCTTCCCTTCCAGCCAGCTGGCCCCTTTTGGTCCCTCAACCGTGTGTGTAGCTGTTGCTTGCACTGTGACCCCGGCCCAGCACATACTTCCCTCGCCCCTCCTTCCTGCCTGTTATTCACCTGGGGCCAGCGAGTGTCACCTCCTCACTGAGCCTCCCCCCATGGCAGCCTGTTTGAGGGCCTCTGGGCTCCCTGCACATTCCCTCCACTGCCCCGATCCCAGTGTGTAATCGGCGTCTACCTGATGACTGGATCCTGTCTCCTCACCACTGCGTCCCCGGTGCCCAGGACAGTGCCTGCTACAAAGCAGGCGTGACCATACACTTGTTAAATAAATGAGCAAAGAAAACAGACAAGCGCGCCTTCCCCTGCATTCCCAGGGCTCCAGAGAGTGGGGCACAGGGGACTAAAGGAGTTAAGGCTTTGACGGGTAGGGGCCTACCCGGTTGCTTGGTGCTCCTCTGGGTTCGCCTCCCGGCTCCGCCGCCCCCCCACCCCAACCCCCACCTTCGGCTGGGGCTCCCACAGCACCTCTCTGGCCAGAACTACGGGTACCATCTCCATCTCCATCTGGGCACACCTCATTCCACGCGCCTCCTGCTCCTCCGCAGGCCACTAGCTGGGCTGTGAGGGGCGGACCCTGTACCCCTCCCTTCTCTTATCCCCACCCCCAAACTCTGCCCAGGAGCTGCTGCCTAGCTCAGCCCCGCCCTCTGGCCCGGGCCCCACCTTCTCTGAGAGGGACCCTGCCCCAGCCTCTCTGCACTCACTCGCACTCGGGCAGAGCAGCCTCCAGTCACAGAGCCAAAGCCCTGCACTGCTAGCTCCTCTCAATGGCAACAAAATGCCCTCAGGTGTAGGCAAAACCTAAGGAGGAGGTTATACCTCATTAAACAGGAACAAACTTGACCACAACTTCCTCCCCGCCCAGGGAGGGGATGCCGTGGTCCAGACACCAAATGTGCCACGCTCCCCTCGCCCCCGAGACTAGGGTCACACATCTCTGTACCTCTCAGCACTCGGGAACACCCAGCCAATGGCCCCTGCGCTGGGGACAGAGGCTGAGGTGATCCTTCCACTGCCACCCCTGGCCCGGCACGGTGCTCAGCGCACAGGGCCACGCGATGAACTCAATGACCAAACGAACTGAAGCACTGGCCCACAGGACAGCCCCTAAGAGCATATCGCTGGTCCCCAGGCAAGGTGGGCCCCCCCTCTCTCACACTCACCTCCCTGGGTCCCGTCACTTCCGCTTCCCCACTGTGCCCCACAGTCGGGGCTTCCACACCCATTCCACACTGGGGAGAAATCTCACCTCACGGCAGGCTCCCACTCCAGGACTTCGCCCCCCTCACCCCTCACACAGACCCCACGACACCCCGACGAGGACTCCCGCGCGGGACACAGCCAGCTCCCTGCACTTATCTCTTTATCCGCCACCCACACTGGGCCACAAGTGCTGCCTCAAAAGCAGGGGCTGAATCGCATCAGAGCCCAGAACACTGATGCATAAGATACACAGAAGATGTCAACACCCCACCCCGACCCTGAAAAGCTGAACCCAAACCATCCAGGCAGTCCTTCGGCACATCTATCCCTAGAGACTCCCACACGCCCCTTCCTGGGCCTCTCTGCAGCAAGGAGCTCCCTCACACCACACAACCAGGGCCTTGCTGGGTCCCACAACCTCCCCCACCAGGACTGATTCTGAATGATTCCCGGGTTTCCAAAAGTCAAAGGCATCCTCTCAATGGAAAAGGACGGCCACACCTGCGGACACACATAGACATGTGGGCCAAGGTTCATGGGCCAAGGAAATAAGAAATAAGCTCATGTCCATTTGTTAAACATTCTAAGCTTTGGGAATTCCCTGGTGGTCCTGTGGTTAAGACTCTGGGCTTCCACTGCAGGGGGCGCAGGTTCGATCCCTGGTTGGGGAACTAAGATCCTACAGGCGAACTAAGATCCTGTACGGTGCGGACAAAAAAAAAAAAAATCTAAGCTTTTGCCCCAAACTAATAACAAATCAAATGTTCTTCAACTGGTGACTAGATAAACAATCTCAGATCATCCACACTGAGTGGAGTACTACTCAAGAACAAACAGTGATGAACTATCAATACTTGCAACAATGTGGATGAATTTCAAACACCTTATGCAGAATGAAAGACGGCAGATTCAAAAGGCTACTATAAGGCTTCCCTGGTGGACCAGCGGTTAAGAATCCGCCTGCCAATGCAGGGGAGCTGGTCCGGAAGATCCCACATGCCGCGGAGCAACTAAGCCCGTGCGCCACAACTACTGAACCTGCACTCTAGAGCCCACAAGCCACAACTACTGAAGCTCACGTGCCACAACTACTGAAGCCCGTGCGCCTAGAGCCTGTGCTCGCAACAAGAGAAGTCACCGCAATGAGAAGCCTGCGCACCGCAACGAAGAGTAGCCCCCACTCGCCACAACTAGATAAAGCCCACGCACAGCAACGAAGACCCAACAAAGTGAACAAATAAATTTAAAACATAAATAAATTTATAAAAAAACAAAAGGCTATATAAACCTCACACATGTTTAGAAGCTACATACCATATATCTATTTATATTACTTTCTTGAAAAGGCAAACTACAAGGACAGAAAACAGATCAGTGGTTTCCAGGGGCTGGAGATGGGAGAGGCACTGATTACAAAAGGGGAGGGGTTTTGGGGGTGAAAAAATGAATTTCCTCTACCTAGACTGTGAGGTGGTCACATGACTCTCTGTGTTTGTCAAAATTCACAGAACTAGGGATAATTCCCTGGCTGTCCAGTGGTTAGAGCTCTGCACTTCCCCTGCAGGGTGCATGGGTTCGATCCCTGGTTGGGGAACTAAGATCCCGCATGATGCCCAGCGCAGCCAAAAAAAAAAAAAAAAAAATTCACAGAACTAAACAGGGACACTTTTTTTTTTAAGACTGGATACAAACTACACCTTGACAAACCTGACTATAAAACAGTATATGTATAAAACGGTAACTGAAGGATTTAATGGTAAAGAACCATAATGTACGCAACTTGTTTTCAAATGGCTCAAGGAAAAAAAGTGAACGAAAGCAAAATGATAAAGCAAATGGGACAAAATAATGCTGACAGAGTAATCTAGGTGGAGGGAATTCTTTGCATTATTCTTGCCACTCACTCTCACGTTACAGTCACTGACAGCCCCAAAGGCAGGCACGTCTCAAACCTAGAGTGGATGGTTGGAAGCTGATGTATCTAGACAGACAGAAACATCACCAAGAAGCAAGAAAATAAAGCTGAAGAAAAGGGTGGAAGAGAGAGCACAGACATTTCAGGAGAAGATGACGAAGGCCCTGTCCTAAGTGGCACCACAGCTTGGACCCAAGGGCTGCCCAGGAGCCTCAGGCCCCAGCCCTAGTTGATCAAGCTGCAACTCTGTCCAGGAGAGAAGGAAATGGCTGACCCCACACGTTTATCAGGGTTATTCTGGGCCCATTGTAAAGGTTTAAGTTTTACTTTCTGACCACCCAAATTCGATTCTGGAATGGTTTTTCCAGGTTCAACACTCATTTTTAGCCTACTAAGACTTGACTTTACATAGGGGATGTTACTGATACTCTCAAAATGTTTGTGACCAGAAATGAAAACGTGCCACCTTGATTTAAGTTTTTATTAGGGTGTCTAGAGCTGTGCTGTCCGATATAGTGGTCACTGGCCATGTGTGGCTACTGGGTGCTATAAGCAGAAAATAAACACTAGACTCCTCAGACTTAGTACCAAAAAACCCCAACCCCCCCCCAAAATATCGTAATTATTTCATCATTTAATACCTGCTGAAGTGGTACTTTGGACATGGATATACTGGGTTAAATAAGATATACTGTTAACACTAATTTCACCTCTTTTTACTTTTTTAATGTGGCTACTAAAAAATTTAAATTTGTGGCTCTGTGGTGCTCCTACTGGACAGCACTGGTCTAGAGAGCAAACTCTGAACCACCAGCAGGGGGCAGTCCTCAGTCAGAGATTGTTTAGTTCTTCAAATGAGAAATGAAGCCGCCATGACTTTTCCCACTCCTTACCCTGTGAATGACTTACAGATTCTAGACAGCTACCAGTTACAAAACCCTATTCCTAGGATAACAGGCCAAAGGGACTGGCAAAGATGAGAACTTTCTCCATGAATGCTCTCCCAATGAGGAGTGGACGTTCTCTTGCTTTGCTTGTGCAGGGCTTCCCCTCAACCCCTCAGGCAGCCCCGGCCCGCATGGGTGGATTCCTGAACCTGGTTGAGGCACTGATTCTTTCCATTCTCAAAAAACAGCCAATCTCCTTAAACTTTCTGGGAACCAGAGAGAAGGCAGGAAAGCCTTCATGTGAAAGGACACGTGTTCCCGCACCCTTCACCCAGTGATGGATGTCAGGAAATCAAGGACAGGAACCGGGGGCCCCAAAGTCCTCAGCCTGACTCCTCAGGGAGAACAACAGACATGAGGATGAGTTTCAAATGTCAGCTGGCTGGTACGGAAGCCCTGATACCTCACTGTTGAGGAAGTCTCCCCATCGTGAGAGCCTCCAATTGTCCCATACTTTTTCTACTACATAAAAGAATCCTTAAGACTTGGAAAGAAACGTTTGACCCTTCCATCAAAACAGAACCCATCCAGGGACTTCCCTGGTGGCACAGTGGTTAACAATCTGCCTGCTAATGCAGGGGACACGGGTTCAAGCCCTGGTCCGGGAAGATCCCACGTGCCGCGGAGCAACTAAGCCCGTGCGCCACAACTACTGAGCCTGCGCTCTAGAGCCCAGGCACCACAACTACTGAAGCCCGCGTGCCTAGAGCCCATGCTCTACAAAAAAGAGAAGCCACCACAATGAGAAGCCCACGCACTGCAACTAAGAGTAGCCCCTGCTCACCGCAACTAGAGAAAGCCCACGCGCAGCAATGAAGACCCAGCACAGCCAAAAATAAAAAATACAAATAACTTAAAAAATAAATAAAAAACAGAACCCATCCGAAGTCTCACCTCCTCTTTGTATACCATGGGCTCTCTCTAAAGGACAGTTAAGAAATCACAAGGTATGTCTGGAGACACACCACGCAACATTCCTTTTAGGGAGGTGCCCCTCCAGGGAAAACTGTCCCGGCCGGAGAGAAGACACACATGTGATCACCTCAATTCTCCCTGCAGAGAATACAGTCCCCATTTCCTCCTGAACATGGCCCAGCTCCAATCAACGCAACTGGGGATTCTGGTCCTGCACAGAGGCCAGACACGCGGGCTGCAGTGCCAGGCCCGTGGCAAGCGTACCTCCTGGTCCCCATTAGCTACGGCTGCTGTCAGCCTGGACATTACCTTGTCCAAGAGCTCTCTGGTCTCCTCGGTCAAGGGGTCGTGAGAGAACATGCAGTCATCGCCATTGATGCAGTTTCCGGTCGTGTGGTACAACTTACACGGAAAATCACGTTCACAGAAAGTTAAGGCAAATGCCTCACCTCATGAAACCCACCCGAGGACAGAATCCAAGCCCCTTTGTTTTAGAGACAAGGAAACTGAGGCCCAGAGAGGCGAAGTGACTGGCTCAGAGCTGCACAGCAGGTTGGTAGCTGACCCAAGATGAGACCCCAGTTCTCGACACCCCCACTCTGTAGTGCTTCCCGCCCCACCACGCTGGCCTTGAGGCTGTGTCCTCAGATCCTCACTCAACAGGAAGAGGGGAAAAGTTCAACGATCTGCCCATGGTTACACAGCCATTTGAAAAATCTCAGAAAGATAACAGGCAATGGTATAAGCCAGTCTCGAGAGTACACTTGACCCTTGAACAACATGGGGGTTAGGGGCGCCAACTCAGTCAAAAATCTGAGTATAATTTGTAATTCGTCCTCCATACCCTCAGTTCTGCATCTGTGGATCCAACCAACCACAGATTGTGTAGTACTGCAGTATTTACTACTGAAAACAAAACAATATCTGAGTGGAACTGCAGAGTTCAAACCCATGTTGTTCAAGGGTCAATTGTATATGTAAAGGGAACATATAACGTGTGTGCCTCCGTTTAGTCATCTGCAGACTAGGAAGAGCAGACCCATCACAGGGCAGATGTGAGGGTTAAGAGATGGATGCGCAAAGCTCTTGGCACAGTACTGGCACACAGAGCCAAAGTGTGGTGAAGATCAGCTGTTATTACCAATAAGGAGAAAAGGAGCTCTGCACCCTCAATCAGATCAAATGTGGGCACCAAAGGATATCATGCATATAGGGGCAGTTCTCGGCTCTGGCACAAAATCCGGTGATGTAAAACTTGCACAGTTCTCGCTTCTTTGGTAGCTCGATGTCGTGGCTAAAATTACAGTGGTCTCCCTGGAAGAGAAGCAGTGAAAACGTAAGCTGTTTGCAAAAGGAAGCACTGCTCTGTCACTGCTGAAGCACACAGGGACCAACGACAGAAACAAACCTCCACCCCGACCCCAGAAAGGGCAGGAGGCCCAGGAAGGCAGACACATAAATGCAGTTTCCCACCAACCTGAAACTTCTGCCAAAGTGTGTGGCCCTTTCTCTTGCCCCTGCCTCCCTCCCCCATGTCCTCAGTCCTCCCGGCTCCATTCTGCTGCCTTTCACTGCTTCTTTCTAACTCTTCCTCCTCTTGCCTTCGCCTCTCTTACTCACTTACTGTTTGCTGCCTAACAGCTAGTATCCAGTTTTATGCTTCTTCCTTTCTAACAGAACCCCAAACTTCCAAGGGAAGACAATACTGCCCTTATTTTTTAAAAAATCGCTTCACACAGTTTTCCTCCTAGCCCTTGGATGTGATGCCTGGAGGCACAGCAGCCATTAAGCAACCATGAGGGCAAAAGCCACACGCTTAAAGATGCCAGAATAAAAAGTAGGAAGGAACTTGGGTCTCCCATGGTGCCACTGACAACTGTACCAGCCCTGTAATGCCCCCGCGCCCCCACCCCAGACTTTTTTTTTTTTTTGGCCACACCACACGGCATGCAGGATCTTAGTTCACCAACCAGGGATCAAACCCATGCCAGCCGCAATGGAAGTGCAGAGTCCTAATCACTGGACCACCAGGGAATTCCCAGACTATTCTGAGAGACAAACGTCTATGTGTTTAAGCCAGTGGAGTTGAGTTTTCTGCTATTTGTAGTCAAATTGTACAATCCAAACAAAACAACATCCAGGTAAACTGAAAAGAGAAACTGTTCTTCTATACCCGTCCCCCCATTCTCTTAGGAATAGCTACTGCTTTTTGTTTATATATATTTCAAGTTTCTAAAAATAATATGAATTGCAACTATAATAAGGACTATTTTACACACAAACACACCTTTGTTTGAAACACAGTAATATTTTTTCCTAAGACAGGTACACAGGTGCAGTACTCCCTGGGTACTTGCTTGCCAATATCTGCCTGCTGCCTGTATACCTGAATAAAAAGCTGCCTGATTGAACTAACACTGGATTATACTTGTTTCCTTCAGAACTTTCAGGTCATTGGCCCATCTTCTGGCATTATACTCTGCTGTGAAGGTCAAGGCTGACCTTGACCACCTTTTCTGTCTGGATGCCTTAATGATTCCCTCTCCGACACTGAAGTTCAGTAACTCAACCAGGATATGTTACACCTTTGCATGAGCATCAATTCTAACAAAACGTTTGAGGCCATATGGATTGGGTGAAAATTTTGGTCAAAAACAATCCTCCCAAACCAAAAAAACCCAGATGTGTCACCAATCTTGTCCTGGCTCTTCAGTCACTCTGAGGAGTGAACTAAGTCTTCCAGGCCTTCCAGGCATCTCTCAGACAATCACTCCAAGCCCACCAGGACACTGCCCCCAGTGAGTGTGGCCTCCAGAACGTCCCCAGAGGCCCATGTGGCCCTGCTCTGGGCACCCTGGTACTACTGGAACTGGCCCCTTACCCACGTGCACCGCCCTTCCACGAAGTATTTGCAGATGACTTTGCCCTTCTTATCGGACTGCTGGTGGGGCTTGTCATGGTCACCCCTCCGGTAGCTTCCACCGCCGTCCTGTTAGGAACACAGAGTGTGACTATAAAGGGGAATGAAGACGAAGGGTACGGAGGGCCTGTGCAGGCCAGGTGGACACGGGCTCTGAGGGAGGGAAAGTGAGACAGGCTGGCTGGCAGGGATGAGCACGCCCCCGTGTAACAGGAGTGCTGACCAGCAGCTTCCATCCAGCACCCAACTCTGTGGGGTCTGAGCCCCGGAGCGTGGAGTGTGGGTAGCTGAGGACTCGCGCGCCACACACCTGCGCGGGAACACATTCATTCCAAGAGGAGGCGGCACGAGCCTTCCTAGAAAACTCTCCAGGGCTAACTCAGGGACTCAGAGAACAGGTGACTGCAGGTGCTACAAAGATATGGTTTTAAAAACAGAGGGTCTCACCAGCAGCGCAACCCCCATGAGAGATAATTAGTGCTGACAGGCCCTACGGGGAACGGCTGATGGGAGCAGGGGGACAGGACCAGCCTCGGAGGATAACTCATTAGAGAAAAAAAAAATTTCAAGAAGGAGCCTTGAGTAAAAACATCAGATCAGAATGAAGAGCCGACTTACGCCCATGTCCTCGTCGTAGAAGTCTTCGTCATCATTCATTCCACCCTTGTTCATCCCTCCTCTGCTGCCACCTCGACCACGGCCCCGGCCCATCCCTTTCCCTCGACCTCGGGAACCCCGGCCACGGCCTCGACTTAGCCCTGCAAAAGAGAGAAACGGCATTAACCCGAGGCCTCCCTCCAGGACCCGAGGCCAGCAGCTGCCAGGAGGAGCCCCAAGGACTGGCCCCTCGCGGCCCCCGCCCACCTCGTCCTCGGCCATCCTTGGACCGGCGGTACTGGTTCAGCTCCTTGGAATAGTCGTCATAGTCCTCATCTCCCATCGGCTCCTCGCTTTCTCCGTACTGGAATTCCAGAGGGAAGAGAAGCAGGAAAGTGTCATTTGGCGAACAATGAACAATGTCCTGAACTATATACTCCACCCCTTTTTGCCTTTTTGTACACTCAGGACAATGTCAAACTCAGAAGAGCAAGTGAGCAACCCAGTGATTCACACCTGTGCCCCCTCTTCACACGCCACAGCCTAAGCGGCGGCTGGTGGCAATCTTCACTCTTAGGACTCCCAGCCCACTGGGCAGCTCCAAAGGGACAGCTGTGCAGCTAGAACAAGGGGCAGCATAGCAAGGTCTCGGGCAGGGACAAAACAGTGAGCGTGGTAGTTCTCCTCACGCGCACACGCGTTTGTGTGTGTGTAGGAGGTAACTAAACAGGCAACTGACCGCGAAGGTATTAAATGCTTCGAGAGTACCCTCGGGAACCCTGTCTTCAGGGATGGGAACTAAGGCGCTCGCTGAGAGAGCAGTGAGATGAAGATTTTTTGACAGCTCACCTTTTGGTACTTTTTCAATTCTGAACCATAGGAAGGTTTTCTCTATTCCAAATAATAAATGAACATTTCTAAACATATAAACCTGCCATCTGATGTTTTCTTTCCACATCAGTCTTACAGACTTAGTCTTGCAGCTCACCAGCCACCCGCCCCCACTCCCACCCCCCACCCCAAGCTGGAGAAAGCCTTACTTCCATGTCCTCTTCAAAGAAGTCCTCTTCGTCCTCTGGGTGGTCTCCTCCCACGGAGCCTCTGCCTCTGCCTCGGCTGCCCCTGCCCATGCCTCGGCCTCGAGACCCTCCGCGGCTTCCACGGCCTCGGTAGCCCCTGCCACGGCCTCGGTTGCCTGCATAGTGATTCAGACAGTGAGTGTCTGAGCAAGCAGGACCCACCAGCAGAAGAGAAGTTAACCCAATGACTGCCCAAGGTCAATCATTTCCTCCTCCTCCTCCTGTTCTAAGAAGCCTTCCCAGCTGCTCTAGGCTGATTCATGGTCCCTGGGCCCCTGGACAGGGGTAGCTGAGCACCATGGACACATGCCTGCTGTAGCACTCACTACACTACCCTGACTGAGGCGCTGTCCAACACAGAGGCACCAGTCACGTGTGGCTACTGAGTACCTGAAATGTGGCTGGCCAAACTAAGAAATACTGTGAGTATAAAGTGCACACTGAATTTCAAAGACTTAATTAAAAAAGAGAGAGACAGAATATAAAATATCACATCTGTCTATTTTGATTACATATCGAAGTGAGATTTGGAATGTACTGATAAAATTAATTTCATCTGTTTCCTTTTACTTTTCTAATGTGACCACTAGAAAATTTGTAATTGCATGGTGGCTTGCATTATATTTCTATTGGAAAGGCTAGTCCAGAATCTCCCCAAAAAGCAGGGCCTATCTAGGGAGGAGTCTAAGAAAGACCACCGAAAGAAAGAATGACCAGCCACTCAAACAACAAGCTGGGCCTCAAGCAGGGCTAAGAACTGCTGGGCTGGAAAATTCTGGAAGCACTCTGGGGTTGGGAAATATCATTGGCAGGAGACGGTTCTAAGAGGCCGGGCTGGGTCGCTGGTGCTCTGCCCTCCCCCATTATCCTCCTAACTGCCACAGGTTCAAGGTTCAGAGGTGTGGCAGTCCCGTGGCTGCAGTCACACTTTGTCAGGTGATGGGAGACGGGAGGCTGGGGGAGGAGGCGCCACCTGTCAGTTACGGTCCCCAGGGGTGAGAGCTGTCCCTTCTATTATCTCTTCACAGCTGACCAGGAAGTGAATTTAAAAAACAACCCTTCGGCGACTTCCCTGGCGGTCCAGTGGTTAGGACTCGTCGCGGGGTGTGGCCAAAAAAAACCACCACCACCACCACCACCTTGAGCCACAGCAGTCTGTCTTCTCCTTGCCTCACGCCAGTCTGGCTCCATCCCAACCACGGCTTTAGCACTGGACCCTCTTCTCACGTGGCAGAACTCCGGTCCCCTGTGCTTGGGATGGAGCTCCCTGCCTGTCTCCTTCTATGCTTATCTCAGCCCTGCATGTCTGCCCATCTCTTCTCCCAGACTTGACGCTCCATGAGCACGTGGCCCATGAGGTCTGTCTGGCTCTGCACTGAGCGCCCAACCCCCAGCCCCGGGCCTGCTCTGACAACCTGGAGGAGAAGCTGCACGTCTCACCTCGGCCCCGGCTGCTGCCCTCCTTGGCCCGCCGGTACTGGTTGAGCTCTTTGGTGAAGTCGTCGTAGTCGTCCTTGCCCATGTCCTCCTCCTCATCACCCTCGTACTCCCCGTACTGCTCGTTCTCATAGTCTTCGTACATGCCGTAGCCCTTGCTGTCCATCTTGGAGTAGGCCTTCTTGGGCAGGGGCGTGGTGTGCGACGGGGGATACTGCTGGTGGGACTGATGGGGAGAGGACAGTGAGCTGGCCCTGGGGCCTCGGATTGAGACCAAGATTCCCACTATTCCCTGAACTGGCACAGCTGTCTGGGTGTCTCTGCTGTCCCGGGGGTGAGACGCTAGCCCCCAGCCACCTGAAGGAGATCTGGGCTGTTGGCCCAGATGTTTCTGTTCTTCAGAAAGAGCCACAACTTTAAAGACAATTGAGAAACACAGGCCCCACGACCCCTGAATTACTGGAGAGGGAAAAGAAGAGTGTATTTCCCAGGGAGATAGAACAATCTCATTTGGGGAGGAGGCCTGATAGGGAAGAGGGGTGCTCCTCAGTCAAAATTTTTCTGGGGCCTTAGAATTCAATTAATGACTATTTGGCAACCAAACTACAAAACCATTTAAAATGATGCTTTCCAAAGTGTGCTAGTTCCAAGAGATACTGGATGAAGTTCAAAAATACACATACATGCACAAATGGAAGACACCAAGATGTCCTTCAATAGGTAAAATGGATAAACAAACTGGTACATTCAGACAATGGAGTATTCAACAATTAAAAGAAATAAGAAAGACATGGAGGGACTGTATAAACGAATATTGTTAAGTCAAAGACAATCCGGAAAAGCTACATATGAGTCCAATTAAATGACATTCTGGAACAAGCAAAACTACAGAGACAGTAAAAAGACTGGTGGTTGCGAAGGGCTTGTGGGGAGGGACTGATGAGTAGGTAAAGAAAAGAGGACTTTTAGGGAATTGAAACTATTTTGTATGATAGTGTATGGTGCATATATAACAAGATGCATTTGTCAAAACCCAAAGAACTGTAAAACACAAAGGGGGACCCTAATGTAAACTATGGACTCTAATCAAATACGTGCCAACACTGGCTAAACAATTACAACAAACATGCCACACTAATGCAAGACATTAAAAACTGGGGAACTGGGTGGGGTGGGTAGGGAACTGGACTACCTGCTCCATTTTCTCCAAACCTAAAACTGCTCTAAAAACAACAGGGTCCTACTGCATAGCACAGGGAACTATATTCAATATCCTGTGACAAACCACAATGGAAAAGAATATGAAAGAAGAATATGTGTACATATAACTGAGTCACCTTGCGTACAGAAGAAATTAACCCAACACTGAAAATTAACTATATTTAATAAAATTTAAAAAATAAAACTGCTCTAAAGATAAAGTCTATTCATTTAAAAAATCCACACTCATAAAAAAAAAAGAAAACATAAAACATGGAGATGTACACAACTACTTTAGCAGATCCTTTTTTCTTTTTTTTTTTTTTTGGCTGCATTGGGTTTTCGTTGTGACGCACAGGCTTAGTTGCCCCATGGCACGTGGGATCTTAGTTCCCCGACCAGGGATCGAACCCGTGTCCCCTGCATTGGAGGGTGGATTCTTAACCACTGGACCACGAGGGAAGTCCCACTTTAGCAGATCTTAAAATGTCTCAACCCCTAGTTCCCAATCAAAGCTGGTGGTGTTCTCTCCATTCCCTGCTGCCCTCAGGTTTAAAGTCTGAATCTACGTTAGTAGATCAATGTCAACTCTTATTCCTTACAATAAATTATGTTATGATGGATGATGCTGCGTTACAGGATACCTTTAAGAACTACTAACTTTAAAAATACTTTTTATCAAAATTTGAAAATCTATGTTGATTTACTTCTTACTGGTTTTGCCTGAGGAAAATAAAAAATATACAAACCGGACAAATAATTTAAATTTATGCTTAAGCTCAGTGGTATATTACTTCTGACCCCACAACATCCAAGATGATTTACTCCCATAACCGTTTCATTCTCTTGCCAACTTTCCACAAAAGGACACTGCTGAACAGTGGAAAAGTCAGCTCTCACAGGGACAAATCATCATCTTTCTTGGGGACAGGGGATATGACGAGCGCTGCCGAGGCCATGGGAAAAGGTGGCACAGAGAAGTGCGGCCATCAGCCACCGACTGGGCTCAAGCCCAGCGCCTGAACTTCAGAGCCGTGCAACCTGGCTGAAGTTCTCGAAGCCTCGGTGTCCTCACCTATAAAGCGGGGATAAAAACAATACCTAACCTTGCAGAATTAAAATCCGTGTAAAGTGCCACGTAAGAATGCCCAGCACACAGCCTGTGCTCAGGAAACATGGGCGATTTCATTACCCCCGGCTCCGAGCCCCATGGGGGTCCCTGACCGGCAGTCACTCACCGGCGCATAGGGGGGGCTGTACTCTCTGTACTTGCGGTGCCCCTTCTCGCTGGGGCTGAAATCCGAGTCATCTGAGAAGTCAGAGAAGTCATCGCTGGAAGAAGCGTGGCGCTGCAAGGACAGGGGCAGAGGATTAGAGCTTCTGCGGAGGGCTGGCCACCTGCACAGCCACTGCTGGAATGTGCCAGAGCGGCAGGGCTCCGTGCAAAACGCCTCACCTAGGGGCATCTAGCAGCAATGGAGCATGAGCTATCAACTCTTTTAGAAAAGGTCTTTATCCAATTTGGGGAAAGGAAAAACAGCCCGATTAAGAGTGCCCTCTGGCCTGACAAGATGAGCTCGGCCCCTGGGGCGCTCGGCTGGGCCCAGCGCCAGGAGGCCCAGCACATCCGCCAGGACCTACTTTGTGCTTGGATTTCCTCCTCTTCTTGGATCTCCTCTTCTCCTTCTCCCGCTCTTTCTTGCGTTTCCGCTTCAGCCTCCGGTGAGACTTCTCCTCATCTGAGTCGCTGTGGTGCTTCTCCCCCTTCTCCTTCCGGCTCCTCTCGGGGCCTCCGGAGGCGTCCTGGGTCTCCTCGGCCCCGTCATCCTCCAGTTCGCCTTCTTCCAACTCACCATCTTCCCTACGAACCAACCCCAAAGCCAACGTGAGCACGGGGTTTGAGGGGAGAGCCGCGGGGGCTGTGGGCTGGCCCAGGGCGATGGGAACGTGGGGCCCAGCGCTGAGGGCGAGAGGCCCGGGGAGACGGGGCGGGGGCCGCTCCCTGTCCCATCCCGTATCTCCCCCAGAGGGCTGCATCGGCTCTGCCTGTCCCGGCTGGGGGCAATGCCGGGGTGGGGGGCGCCGTGGATGCCAGAGGTGCTGCCACGAGCGAACAGGCTCTGGTCCCCGGGTTTCGAGGCCTGACCGCTCTGCCAGCTCCACGGCTCTGGGCCAGAGGCGGGGAGCTGAGCAGGTGGAGAGAGGGGAAGGGTCCCAGGCCCCTCCTGACACGCCCACATGAGGGCTCACCCCCACCTGCTGCTGGCCCCCTTGCTTGCCTCACCTCCAGGTATCCCTTCTGGGTCCCTGTTCTACGACTTCCTGACTCTGCCAAATCCCCCACATGTCGCCCCAATCTCCCTTACTTTACAAAACAAAAGCACTCTCCACATGTGACAGATGCTGCTGACAGGACGTTCTGAACATCAAAATATGTACAGGGTGGGGGGGGGGATAAATGGGTTAAGAAAGGAGCAGCTAGAAAAATAATCCAGTTTTTGAGCCAAACCCACAGACACAGTTCTCACAAGTGCAGGAGTTGCTTTAAAAAAATAAACAAATGTAAAAAAATGTCAAAAGCTCCTCAAGTTCCTCATGCATGATGATGGCAAAGTATGTGTGAGAGCATAAAAAACTCCTTCCTTCTCCATTAACTAAGACCCACAAAGAGAATGTGAAGAAGATAAGGAGTAACATAATGAAGCCAGGACCTAAAAGGCTAACCACAGAGAGAACTAATCTAGGCCAAAAAGGCCTCGGCCGTTCAGATGGGAGCCGGTCAGCGTGGGAACAAGCTCATCAGGCGAGCCCAGCCCCTGGAGCCCTGAAGGTTCTAACAGGCTTTGTGGAGAAACAACTGCCGACCTCTCTGAGGATCCTCCACGGCCCTTTCCCTCGCACTGCTCCCTTTGTGCGCCTCCACGCTGCTCCCCACCAACAAGGGGACCCTTCCATTAACTCTCACTCCCAATTCAAAGGGGTCGGGACAGCTTCAAACCCAAATGGTACAGCCCCACGGTTACCCTGGCAGAGGTCAAGGGCAGCTCTCAAACACAGAATGCAGGACCAAAAGCTCCTCCCGATGTTTCAAAGGAAACAATACAGAGAGGTGACTGATGGGTGCCTCGTGCTGTTCCCCTGGAACCGCCAGGCTGTCGTGGGCCAGCCCAGAGGGAAGATGCCGAGTCAACTGTGGCGGAGGCAGGAGGCGGCATTC
>NW_006786304.1:524211-525552 GCF_000442215.2 Lipotes vexillifer | reverse complement strand
TTCCTGACAAGTGAGGCACCTTCTGGCTTGGGTGCGGCCCACATCAGGAGCCGCTCTCGTGGGAGCAAAGCTCTCATGGGATGAGGCAACTCTGCCAGAATGGCCTTGTCCGCAGTAAAAGCGCCACCTAACTGGGGAAACTGGTTTTGGCAAGCTCACCAACCTGAGGGGGAAGCTGTTACTAATGGGCAGGGCAAACTTGCTGCTGCCGACGCCTGCCTGGGCCTTTTCATACCGAGCGAGCACGCTGAATAGACTGTTCCCTGCTGCGACACTGCTGGGCGGGCCAGGTCGCCACACCTCAGGAGAAATACAGTGACAGACAGACTAGACAGACGCTATGGAACTAGGGAAGGCCCAGTGACAGACCAGAGAGGAAGGGGTTGGGGTCTATGAAGAAAAGCTAAACAAAAGCATCACTCTCCACACTTTAGTCCGGAAAGGAAAAAGCTGAAAGTACCCAGAATCCCAGGGCAGGGATGAAGGGAACCCAGGAAGACAGAAACTGCCTGGGGGCCCAGAAGCCCGGATGAGAAGAAAGCCCAAGATCGCAAAGGGCAAAAGACCCTCCTGCAACCAGAAGAGGCGTGTCAGAGTGGAAGGGACTGCGGGGCACCATCAACCACCTCATTTTCAAACAGGAGGAACTTAAAGGGATAGCAGGTGAAAGGATCTGTCGAGGTCAGATAGACGGGGGGGACACGAAAACGCCAGAAACTGGCTCTAAGCTCGCCATTCTTCCTCAATTGCTGAGGACGGAAAGGGAAGGGGGAGCCCACTCATCGACCGCCTACTTGATGCCACAAACATTTCTGAGCATCTTCTCTGTGCCGGGTCCTTGAGCACCTCCTGTTCTGCACTGTCCTTGCAGGCAAAGATACAGATTACAAGAAACCCAGGCCACAGGGCAGTGTCTGTGATACAGGGCCGGGGCAGCTGAGCCAGAGAGGCTGGCACCCGCAGACACTCCTCCACCTCTACGTTCACGGGCGAGGATGCCATGGCACGGCCAGCAAAGGTCTTGCCCAGGGTCAGCTGAGGCCTCCATCCCTGTCCTGCTGCTACATATCACTGCTAACACTCACGGGAGGGGGGAACAAAAGACCATACAAGCAACTCCAAGAGCTTCAACCATCCTCAAGAATGGCTCCAGAGGGCTTCCCTGGTGGCGCAGTGGTTGAGAGTCCGCCCACCGATGCAGGGGACACGGGTTCGTGCCCCGGTCCGGGAAGATCCCACATGCTGCGGAGCAGCTGGGCCCGTGAGCCATGGCCGCTGAGCCTGCGCGTCCGGAGCCTGTGCTCCGCAACGGGAGAGGCCACAACAGTGAGAGGCCCGCGT
>NW_006786304.1:509030-524079 GCF_000442215.2 Lipotes vexillifer | reverse complement strand
AGAGGCGCGCCAACAAAAAAAAAAAAAAAAAAAAAAAGAAAAAAAGAAAAAAAGAAAAAAAGAAAAGAATCCCTGGTGATTTCTGAAGGGGAATGGGATATTAGAGGGGACGCGGGGATGGTGACACTTGACTGCCCACTGCGCATCCTCACCACCATCTGGCCCACCATGCTCTCCAACTCTTCCAAGCCCTGGGCCCACCTCTGGTCACCTGAGGGGGTTTCCCCTTGATAACGCTGGAGATTCCAAGCTAAACGTCCTGCATGAATACAGGGCCTATTTTCTTCAGACTCTGCTTACCAGAAGAAAAAAAAGAAAGAAAGAAAATCAAGCCAACTGGGATAGAAGCAGGAATCCTGTGGGCCACTGACACAACCGCACAAAGGCTGCCTCCATAAAATAGCAACCGGGGTTAAGTGGTGCCGCTGAACAGACTGCCAGCAAAATCCATGTCAGAGTGGGATTAAATACCGAGGGAGCATGCTGAATAGACTGTGACATGATCCCCCAAGAAAAGTGGGGGAAGCCCCACTGCGCTAATCATTTCAATCTAGACGTGCCAAACCTTCTTGAGACAAGCATGTAGGAGAAACCCTGAAGCATCGGCCTGGGCAGAGACCACTTAATTCCCAGAGCCTGGACTGGCAACGTGCTGGGATGGCTGCACCAGGGCTGGCCCGCCAGAGACATCAGGAACTAGAAACCAACCATGCTGGGCGACCAACTTGGAATGGATGCCCGGGAGGAAACAGGAAAAGGCCAATGCCTTGCTGAGGTTCTGCCTTGTGCCTCCTGGACTAAGCATCCAGGGCATTTAAGTTTCCACTTGCAGAGCTGGTGATGGCCAACTCCTCCTTCTGGGTCAAAGAAGAGATCAGGGTGCCCATTCTAAGGAATCTACAGGCCACCTCCACAGGGCACAGAAGTGTGTCAGGTTCATCACATTCCATGGGCTTGGCAAAAACAGTACTGGAAAGAAACATCATGCTTCAAAGAGGCTGGGCCCACCCACCAGTCTACAGATTTGGGCATCCTGCTTCCTTTTGCAGACCAAGTCACTCAACCAGCTCTGCGTCTTCCCTAGCACGTGCTCTTGGTACGGAACCTGAGCCTCGGTTTTCTCATCTGAAGAACGGGATAAGTGTAGTACCTACCTCAAGGGGTTGTGAGGGTTAAACGAGATAACACGGATAAAACCCTTGACATGAGGGGCAGGCACAAAGTAAGTACCAGACAAATAATAGCTATTGGTATTAAGAACCAGCTAGCATGAGCACATCTCCACATGGATAATCCTAAACCAGCTGCAGTGCTTACTGGGAAGCATTTTTTTCTATGGAGAAGCTACAGCCAACTCCCCTCGGGGACCACTGCTAACTGCTGGCCAACAAGTTCTCACTTTTCTTGGCCCCGTCTGTGCCACCATCCTCTGCAAATTAACCCTGCTGATGAAACTGACAAATCGGCATCTCCCCTTCCTCAACTCTCATCTAGGTGGTATGAGAAAGTAACCAAATGGCTGACCAGGAGGAAAAGGCACAGCGAGAGCTGAGCCCCGGGAAAAAGGGAGAAAGGTCCCTTACAAAAATGAAGTTTGGCAACACGGAAATCCTCTAGAGGAGAGTTGGATGGAAGCTGAAAGGGGCCTGGGTTTATGGATCTACCTGATTTACAAAAGAAAAAAGAGAAAGAGGAGAGACAGGTAAGAAACAAAAAGATGAAAACCCATGGGAGCTGTGGCTGTTACCTGAAGATCATGAGAGCCCTTGACAAGAGGCGGCTAGGTTAATGTGAAGGTCAGGGTTACGATCATTAACTGCCCAAACTCTCAACAAATTGCCTGGGTAGGCTCTGAATGACCCATTAATTAGGGACAAGATTACAAAAATTACAAGGAGGCTCCGCCTCTTCAAATGTTAAACAACAGGCCTAAATGCAGAAGTCCAGGATCTCCAAATCCAACCCTGCAGGACAGTCATTTACTAGAAGTGAAGGCACGGAGCCTTTCCTTTACAAAACTGGCTCAGGGCTCATGCCTGAGGAAGGCCCCTGAGACCTTCCCTCGATTTAGGCCGTGGTGAAGCAGCCACGGGAGGAACCTCATTGAGGGATTTTTCAGAGCCAGGAAATTCTAGAAATTTCCTGGGTCTTGCACATGTTTTTCAGTGTAATTACTACCCAGGTTCATCAACCACAGATCAAGAGCAAAGAAGCACTGTGTCTCCCTCCCCCTCAACATTCTCAGGTGTAGTCCTAATGGGCTCAGTGACATCACAGCATTTCCATAGCAACATGCCCACATCCACCAGAGCAGCAAGCACAAACCAACCACAGGAGAAGCCCAAGCCGCAGCCCGAACCCCTCACTTCAACCGAAGCAAGAAAGCCTGTCCAGTGCCAGGACCCTGACATGAACACACCTACTGCCAGAAGTCAACGTGGGGGAAATTGGAGAAATCTGAACCCGGACTGGATATTTGAGATACTAAGTAATTATTGTTAATTTTGTTAGGCATGATTATGGTTTTGTGGTTATGTTAAAAAAAATTAAGTTAAAGATTCATACTGAAGAATGTATGGGTGAAATAAGATGAGGTCTGGGATGTGCTTTAAAATACTCAAGGGGGATGGGGGGAGGTAGTGAGATGAACCAAAATTCGCAAAATGTGTATAACTGTTGAAACTGGTGATGGGTATAAGGCAATCTATGACACTATTTTCTCTTCTCTTAAATATGTTAGAAAATTTCCCTAAGAAAAAGTTAAAAAATAAAAAAGATGCCCTGGGTGGGGACAACCTCTCAGTAAAGTGAAGAGAGCTCATCAAGGTCCTCAAAAAGTTAATTTCCCTAGCAAAGAGCTGGAGTTCAAGGTGGGGGCCTCCACCAGCCCTCACATCTCTGCTGTGGTTTCCTCAACTACAAAACCTTCCTGGGCACCCCAGGGTATTATAAAATCCAAGAGCCATAGGAAATATTCACTACTAACATCCTGTAGCAGCAATTTCCATTCCAGGCACCACACTGCTGTGCTCTCCACTTCTGCACATCTGTCACTGATACGTATTAACAAACGTATGCAGTAGCAATTCATTAGTATCCCCATTTTACAGACAAATAAACTGAGGCTCAAAGATGGGAAGAAATATGCCCACAGGGTCACAGCAGGAAGAAGCAGAACTGGAACCAGAGTCCAGGACTTTCTGACTCCAGGTCCAGCTCTTAACCTCAACCATTGAGACAATTAGAAATTATCCAAAAAAGAATAATTTACTAAACAGGCCAACAAACAAAATAACTCTCACCCTGAAATTTATACTTGAGTAGGAAAAAAATAAGACACAGGTACAGAAAACATATTAAATGAAACAGTACTGCAAAAAATGCCAAAGTAAGATACTAAGACACTGGGCAAGCTCCTTAAACACTCTGTGCCCTGTTTCAATTGTGAAGTGAAGGCAGTAAAGGAACCTCCAGGATGGATATATATCCTCCTAGAAAGAATTCCCTGAGACCATGCTAATCAAGTGTTTAGCACCAACCTGGCCCAGATAACTGCTTAGGAGTAAAAACTATCAACATGCAAAGACACAAAGCCAATCCAGGCCATCCAACATCAAATGAATGGAATTGGGACATTCAGAAATATGACCAAAAGACATCTGGATAGTTTGGGAATAAGAGGTGCCCAGAAGGGACTTCCCTGGTGGTGCAGTGGTTAAGAATCCGCCTGCCAATTCAGGGGACACAGGTTTGAGCCCTGGTCCGGGAAGATCCCACATGCCGTGGAGCAACTATGCCCGTGCGCCACAACTACTGAGCCTGCGCTCTAGAGCCCGCGAGCCACAACTACTGAGTCTGCGTGCCACAACTACTGAAGCCCGTGCACCTAGAGCCCATGCTCTGCAACAAGAGAAGCCACCGCAATGAGAAGCCTGCGCACCACAACGAAGAGTAACCCCGCTCCCCGCAACCAGAGAAAGCCCGCGCCCAGCAATGAAAACCCAACGCAGCCAAAATAAGTAAATAAATAAAGTGTCTTAAAAAAAAAAAAAGAGGTGCCTACAAAGGTCCAAGGAATCCTAGCAACAAAACAAATAGGACTTATCCCAAGAGGGACAGAAAGCAACATGAATCCAAGGGAAGAAAATTCCAAAGTCCTCTAACGCTAGAAGGATCACTACACTCCTAAGTGTGTGGCATCCACACTGGGGTTCGTCCAAGCACACAAACCTCTTAGAACATTTCTGTAGAGTTTAAAACAAGCTGACCAAGAAAAAACCAGCTTGCTAGACGAATCTCTGAGTCAAAAGTGTCCTTTTCTTTGCTCAAATAGCTATTCTCCTACTCCCACTCGCCCTGAAAACAGCTCGTGTTCTTGATAGAGGCATCTCTCTGATCCAAGTTTTTCCTGTCAGATGAACCTCTGAAATCTGCTTTGCAGCAACAAAGAATTTCCTAACCTCCTTCTCAGGCCAGCCACGCTTTGGGTTGCTTAAAGCTGGAAAGATGCTGGTTCTCATCCAAAGAGAGACAATTTTTATTATTCCAGAAAGGAAAATCGAACCATGAAACTTGTGAACTAAGACTTCTTGTTTATAATTTTTTCAGGGGAATCAATTTGGTTCCATTCAGCCAAGACAAAGTATTAACATTTTCCTCTTAAAAGAGACCTGGCCTAGGACGCAAACATTTCTTGTTCATATATGCAATTATCTGTATACAAATATTCCAGTCAACGGTGGGCTCCTGGAGGGTGGAGAAGAAAGAGGCTGGCACTCATCCCTGAGTTTCCAAGGGCCCAGCACAGGTATAGACTGGGCCAGGTATAGACTGGGCGGGTGCCTGGGATATGATCTACACAAACAGGCATCAATCTCAGCCATCCACACCCTCTTTGTCAATTTCATCAACATAGACATTGGACCATTTCCCAGGCAGCAACCTGGATCACTTAAAACTCTAAATAGGTCACTGAGGGGTTGTCTTTGGTCACAAACTCATTCACCAAGGTGTTTATCGAGGGCTTCCTGATAGACCAGAGGATAAATGACAAGAGCCCCTATGTGACTGGTGCACCAACTGAGCAGATGAACATGGCTGCCAGTCAGCCACCTCAGGGCTGCAGCCAGGGGCTGCCTCTGTCACTGAAAGGCTGTGCTTCTGGGGACTGCTCTGGTGCCCCGTGCAATGGCAGGGCCTGGAATCCCAAGGAAACCTAAGCCCTGGTGTCTGTTAGGAAAATGAGGAGGGCAATAATCCAAGCCACCTGCAGTGGAGGTTTAGCCAACTGACAGTCACGTCTGGGCCCAGCTCCCTTGGGTCGGGCCATAGAAGGGATGTGTTAGCTGCCATCCATTTCCTCACTGGGCTTCAAGAGGTCTCCGGTTCCTTCTAATGAATGAACATCCCTTCAATTTAAAGGTTCAAAAGACTGGGTGTGGGCCTCTACATCCACTGGAAGGAGTGGAACACAAGGATGATGGAACCTCAGCAAGTCATGGAGGGGCAATAGTAGCACAGCCCCGCTCTCTGGGGACAACTTTAAAGTCCCCTTCCATTGCCCCCAACACCTCCACCACCACAACAAAGGTAAACGATGGTGGCTGCTGTGTACACCCTCCAGGCACTAGGCCCACAAGACCAGCGCAAAGGGCAGCAAGAAACACTTCAGGCCGTGCAGGCCACACAGTCTCTGTCCCACCTAGTCAACTCTGCTGTTTAGCGCAGAAGTAGCTGCAGACAAGATAAACGAATGTTCCGATAAGTCAGCTTATAAACTGTCACAAAGCCACGCTTAACCCCTGTGGTCCTCGGCTTTTTCTACTCTCCTCCATTTGTTTTCCACATACAGGAGGCAAATCAATAAATGGACCTTATATCCCACTAATGCTGCATGCTGCAGTTTGAGAGATATTGTGCCAGATCCAAGATGACCTCTGGGTATAGACCTCAGGGCTGGGTACAGGCTGGCTGGGTTCTAACTGCCTCCACACCCAACAGCCCTGTGACCTTCAACAAGTGACTTCACCTCTGTTTCAGTTTCTCAGCAGTAGGACCAAGGTGAGCTAATGCATGAAAAGCACTCAGACGGCCCCTGGGGCATGTAATCTTTGACCTTCACATGACAATGCCCAAGAGGTCACACCTTTGGGAAGGCCAGGAGACTGACCTAGGAGATGAGCAACCCTTGCGGCACATCCAGTCTGCCTGACACCCACATCCACAGCCAGCCACCACTCCCCACCATCTCTCTACCAGAACTGGGCCTGCCTGGTGTGGAGGGAGCAGGCAGCATCAGGCTCTATTAAGCTTTATGGCTCTGAAGTGTAGGGTTTTCTGGGATCACTCAACAGGGACAAGGGATCCAGCCTGGAATTCAGCTAAGCTGCTGAGCCAAGGTTTCTCTAACGGCTCTTCCTGGGATCTAGCCACTTAGCCTACCCTTCCAATTCATTTTCAAGGCATCTACTCTGCAGCTGGGTATCAGGAGCTGCAGTAGCAGCAACCATGCCTCACCATGGCCAGAAGCAGCAGAAGGCAGGGCAGATACAGGAAGGTAACATGAGGCCTGGTAAAGGCAGTACCAACTTCTGCGCCACTCTAAATGAAGTCCCGAGGAGAGAAGGGCTCCTTGAACACTCCGAAAACCGTTCGGCTCCAAGAAAAGCACGAGACAAGCCTGGCTGCTGAATGAACAAAACCTTAACTGACTCAGCCAAATCACCAAGGGGTGGGAGCATCTTGGAGCTGGGACAGACCATGTTCTCTTGGACTCTGGTGAGGGTAAAGGACTTACTTAAGGGGACATGACTGGTTAGCAGTAGGTGAGGTGCTAGAGCCCGGGTTTCCCTGGTCTCAGGAGGCCTACCAAGGCCGTAGCCCTGACTCAGACTCTGACTGCAAAAGATGAGCAGGGGAAGGTAGCCAACATGAGCTCAAGAAAGCATGACTGTTGCAGCATCGTATAATAAGGACACTGAGCCAGCAAGAAATGCCTTAAGATGGCTTCCACTTAGTTGAAACCCCAATCAGCTCCTTGCAATTAAACTGCTGACCAGAAACCTAAGAAGTGAAAGATAAATTGACTTCCTTCAAAAACACAGATGTTATTCTTACTTCTGTTTATATACCAGACTGTAAATTCTGTTTAGAGTTTTTCTCTAGTAGGGATGGCAGGAAGATAAAGAAACCAAGATTCTCTGAATGCCAGGCATCGTGTGGGTGTTCTGCATATGCCCATTTGACCGCAATGCAATGCCCCGAGAGGAGGGCCTTATCCTCCATGGCCACTGCACACTGAACACAATCTCATCTGCCTCCAAACCCACGCTGTTCCCTCATATCCTGCTGCCACCTCCAATGTTCAAAAGATGTCACCACTTGCCTTACAAATAGCAAGCTGAGTCACCAGTTCACACAGATGAAAAATAACAAAAATAAAAAAACAAGAAAGATCCTCCACCCAGAGCAATTTGGCCAACAGAAGCAAACTAGCTCTGAGCAAATAACCTATGTTCTACTAAAAAAATTATTCCAAAAGCAGGCTGCAACTACATCTACACCAACTAAGAGGCCATGTCTTCATCTTGGTTATCAACTGACTAAGGATCAGAAATGTATTTTAAGAACTGCCCTCATGGGCTTTCCTGGTTGCTCAGTGGTTAAGAATCTGCCTGCCAACACAGAGGACACGGGTTCAAGCCCTAGTCCGATAAGATCTCACATGCTGCGGAGCAACTAAGCCCATGGGCCACAACTACTGAGCCTGTGCTCTAGAGCCCGTGAGCCACAACTACTGAAGCCCGCAGGCCTAGAGCCCATGCTCCACAACAAGAGAAGCCACCGCATTGAGAAGCCCACGTACTGCAACAAAGAGTAGCCCCTGCTCACCGCAACTAAAGAAAGCCCACGCACAGCAACAAAGACCCAAGGCAGCCAAAAATAAATAAATTTTTTTAAAAAATTTGAAGAACTGCTCTCATAACCTCATATTGTTACTAAATCCAGGCAAAAAACTTTGCACAATGTCTTCAAGACTGCATCTTCATGAACTATCAAAAGCAAAAGAGGCCTGCAGCAAAGACTCAGCCGATAAATTTGGAAAGCCAAATCCATGATACCAAACAATCTCAGTTTACCTTAATCTACTCAAATGAACTTTATATGCCACCCAAACAGGCAGCTTTTCCATTCTTTCCATTGGGTTCTAACTCTGAAACCGATCTCAAACCATTTAACAGGATTCCCTCCACCAATGAGCAGACTGCTCCTACGGATCTTGGAATCAGCTTATTAAATACCAACTGCCAGAAATCTCAGAAACAATCCTTTTTTTCTCCTATTATGTCAGTCATTATGTTACCAAGGTACAGGTGAGCACCTTGCTCATTTAGAAACTCAGCCACTTCACTTCCTATTTGCTCTGAATTATTTTCTTCTAACCTCCTAAGCTGGGTCAGAACCAGTCACTCTGGTACTAGAAAATATCATCTGCGGGGACCAAAATTAGGTTCTCTGGAATATGGCTGGACCTGAAGCTACCCACAGAGGCCTGGAAATAGTTTCATTAGGGATTTTCGCCATAGAGGTTATTTATCGTAACTGGATCTGGCCTACACAACAAGATGGTTCTAGGAACCTGATAACCGCAAAAATGTAACAGAAGCGAACAAGTAAGGCAACCCTGAGACATCCATTTTTCGCACATCAGGGAAGGGAAAAGATCTAAGAGAAAGGAGCGGAGGTAGAGGCATTATTCAACAACAAATAACTGAACCAGCCCGATATTAAACTGTCTACATTCAACTGGAGGGGTAATCACAAACTCAGAAGCAACCATTCATCTCTAACTTGCCAGTCAACAGCTGGGAAAGCCTTCATTTCTTCAGGTGCAAAACAATTTTCCCTTGGGATCAGCCTTCCTGGCTGAGGCAAAGCCATACTAGTGGTTTTCTAAAATAGCTAGCGCTACTTTGAGAAAACTCCGGCTTGTTAAGAATCAAAAATTTAAACCTTCAGAGCAAATCGAAACCCTATCTGGGAGATAGTACAGATGATGAATTAGAAAGCCCTTTTGCGGAATCACATTTTTTTCTTTTGAAGAGCAAATTTGAGGGGAATAAAAAATATAACGGGGTTTAGAACCAGAATAACTGTTTTCATGGTCACAAGTAATTTTGTTTCTACTGGGAGATTTTTATTTGCTTTCAGATTAAAGCTCTCCCCAGAGAACATAAAAATTTTAAAGATTACAAGTGTATAAGAGCCGCTGTTAAATCAGGGATTCTGAGTGATACCCTTTTTTTTTTTGCAACATCCATTAATTTGAAATTTAATACTGGTACATCAGTTTGAGGGGGAAAAGGTAGTACTGTGACATTTCAAAAACAAAGACTACTGCAATAGTTTGACATAATTACTGGGGCTTCTTGGATTTGATGGATGAGATTCCTTTGAGAAGGAAAAAATAAACCCTTGTGTTGATATGCCTGAGCGTTTTTAAGTGCTTGAGGAAATATTTTAACATTAATGATTGCTAAAATTTTCACTTATAAAAGAAATGCAATTTCCTTAACATTTCATTTTAAAAGTAAAGTTAAAAAAGCATCCTTCTACACTTAGTAGCCCTTGTCACTTGGAAGGTTCATCTGTTAGCATCCAGTTTCTGCACTTGGCTCCTGGAGGAGAAATTTTACAAAGGATGGGAAACTTCAAATAAATGCAATTCATTTTCGGCTGACCCTGCGCACTGGATAGTGTGTTCAGTTTGTGCTTCAGACATTGTTTTGCAGGAATACTGGACTGTGTGGACACTTCTTCCTCCCACAAATGATTTTACATACCTAAGATCTTCACGGCAGTTAAGTTGTGAACATACCGAGAGGAAGAACAAAACAAGTGGCCCACTGAATTGCAGTTTACATGTTTCCTCATCTAAATGTCGGTGAATTTTTTTCTCCTAAGAATGGAAAAAAGGAAACAGGATCTTGGGAGGGGAAGAGGGCTGTGTGTTAAAAAGTTTTGTCTAACAAAGTATGTCAGGGACCAAAAGTGGGCAAGAGGGAAAATGGAACTTCAACGTGTTTTGTCTTTTAACGGAAGAACTTATGCTTGTAAAACACATCAGAAGTAGTGTTTGGTTCTGCAAGTCATTTCTGTTGCTGTTTTTTCCTTGTACATGTAGGAAAGCGGGGACTGGGGGCCGGAGGAAGTGTTCTCTCCACCATGGCTGGGCGTGTAACACGTTTGCATCGACTTTTCACGGTCAGGCATGTGCTTTCGAACAAAGGAACAGTGGAGACGGGGAGAGGAAACTGAGGCTTGACACACTTTACAGATTTGGTGCTTAAACAGTACTTTACAAATGACTTGCTTAATTTAAACGTCCATCACCATAAGAGACATCGGAGTCAAATGAGAAAATTGGATCTACTTGAACCACAATCTTTTTGGGGCGGTTGGGGCAGAGGGAAGGGAGAACATTAACTTGCACACAAGCATCATAAACCAAATTCAGTAACCTCGTCTCCTACAAATGGACTTCAAGTATCCACTTTCTTCAAAGGTGAAGGCTGGAGACAAAGCAATGGACTGAAATGGCAAGAGGGATACCAAGGGCTTGAAAACATATGGGCCTTTTACAGAGGTTTTTGTCATGTTACAGTAATACACTTTTTTTGAGAAAACTGTGTACATCAAATTTTAAAAATTAAACATCGAAAAGGATGTGCAAGTCTAAAAGAGCTCAACAGGGTTAGAATCCTGATTTGAACATATAAATTCACGCTCTCAAGCATCACTTTGGTCTAAAGGCGAGGAGGAAGGCAGGCAGGAAAGGGACAAAAAGAGGGAGATAACTGAATTACTCAATAAAAGAGGCTACTTACCATCCCAACCCATTGTAAGACATACACTTCTGACATAAGAGAACTCCTGAGAGGTCGAATAAAGCGTGTAAGCACCTTTGAGTAATGCACCTGCCCCCAAGAGGGGGCCCAGAAGCCCAACGTGGGCTTAGCGAACAGACCTTTGCTAATCTGTTTATTTCCTTGAACTGGAGTCAGGCTGCGATGGGCTGCGATTCCCAGGACGATACATTTAATTAGAACAAAACAGAACAAAACAAAAAAAAAAAATTTGTAAAAGCTCACCAAACTGCTGCACTTGTGTCTCTGAATGTGGGTGGCATTTCTTTTAAAAGGCAAAGTATGGTCTGTGAAGGAGAAAGGGAAAAGGGGGAGGTGGGAGTGGGGAGAAGGGGCCGTGGTGCCTGGCATGGGAAGCCCTTGCTAAGACCCCTGTCTAAGGGAGGGTCCTCTGCGACTCCCCAGCCCCGGGCTGCGACGGGGCAGCCATCTGTCCAGCGCCTTCTCTTCCCCTCCCCACCCCCACTCCCTCCAAGACTCACTTTCCTGCCGGCTGAAACCCTTCTACGATTTCCAAATCCACTCTCTAGCCACCTCTTCCCCTGCCCCACCAAAAGAGTGGGCGAACCCTGCACCCCAACCTTCTGCTGACGCAGGGCAAATGGGGCCCCAACCTCTCGCTGAAACGCGCCGGGATGGCCCCTTTATCACCCTCCAGAGAAGGGCATGCGGCGAGCCCATTTCGCACTTAATAAAGGGGAGGGGGGCGCTGCCTTTCACCCCTTGCCAAAGCACAAGGAAACCTCGTTTTTTTCTCCCGGAAGGGATGGCGCCCCATTTTAGCCCGAAAAAGGAGGGAACCCCACGAGAAAGAGGGGACCAACTTCCTCTCCTCTCCAAGGCAGGGAAACCAAACCTCACCAGCTTCCCCCCGACCCCCGCCAATAAACGCATCACCTACCTACGAAAATCAGGAGGACCCCTCCCTTTAAGGAAAGCATGGGGAAGGGTCTTCTCCCCCCAAAGAGGCAGGGGCTTCCAAAGGGGCGAGAGATCCTCCCAATTTTGCCCCCTAGAAAACAGCTAGGAAACACCTCCCGCCAAAACAAAAGTGCAAGAGGCCCCCACCGAAAGGACCCCCCGTAAGGATGGGGAAAGAAATTAACGAACCCCCACTTCCTGCCTCTTACAAAAGCTAGGGTACCTCTCCAGGTAGGGCAGGGCACACCTCCCCCAGGAGAAAGGATACTGCCGGGTTCTGGGAGCCACTCCCCGACTCCAAACCCCTAAGAGCGGGGCTGTTGCTCGAGATCCCCCCCAAAAGGGTCCGGGGGCCCCTCCCCCATTCCCTTCCCCGAAGCCAGGCGACGGGCAGGCGGGCCCGTGGCTGCCAGCTCCGGGAGCACGGGCAGCCAGGACCCCCGTGAGCCTCCGAAGGCCCCCCGCCCCCGGCGCCCCCTCCCCAGGGCGGGCGCGGGGGGTCCGGGGGGCGCCTCCTCACCTTCCCCTCAGCATGGCGCCCAAAAAAGACAGAGCGAGAGCGAGGGAGAGCGGGCGAGCGCCGCAAGGGGGGGGAAACGCATGAGGCCGGGAGAGAAAGCAAGTGAGAAAGAGCGAGCGAGCGAGAGACACCCACCGACCCCGCCCTTCCTCCTCCTCCTCCTCCTCCTCCGCGGCCCGGCCCAACATGGCGGCCGCCCCCTTCCTCCTCCTCCTCAACCTCCCCCCGGGGACGCCGCCCCGGCCGGGCCGGGGGCCTGACCTGTCGTCAGGGAGCGGGAGGCGGTGGTGGAGGAGGTGCGGGGTGGCCAGGCAGGCGTCGGGGGAACACGCAGGAGGCGAAGGCGTTGATGGCGGTGGCGGCGATGGCGGCGGCAGCGACTCTGATGGCGGCGGCGGGGGGGTCCCGGGCGCGGCCTCCATAGTTCCTTTGGGGGGGAGGGGATGTTAATGCACGAAAAAGGACTGCTTGGGCGTGGCGGGAGGGGCACACTTCAGCTCTGAGGGCTCCTGATAGTAATGGGTATATATTTTTTCAGTTTCGGAATCACCTCTGCGCCGACCTCCGCGTTGGCCGCGCGGCCTAGGCCTCAGCGGGCCGCTCGCCGCCTGCTTTCTCCGCAGCCCGCCCCTGGGGTCCCTCGCTCACAGGCGCGGGGCCCTCATCGGGGCGAGAGCACCCCCACACACACACACCGCTGCGGGCCCGGGAGTGGGAGACCCGGGGGACACGGACACTGGTGGGTGGTTCGGTGTAGTTAGCGCGGGCCGCGCGCAATGGAGCAAGCGAGGGGGAAAGGGAAAAGAGGAGAGCGAGCGAGGATGATTAAAACAAAAAAAAAGTAATTTAGGAAAAGGAAACGGGCCGCAGAGACAGGCCGACTGTCTGTCTGTCTGCCGGCCCTTGGTGCCCCAGCTTCCCGGCCCCCGCCGCAGTCAGAAATTCACACAAAATGGCGGTTCGGGCCCGGACGTGCCAAGAGGCTGAGGCGGGAGGAAGGGCGAGGTGGGAGGGGGAACTGGGAGGTGGAGGCGGCGTCACGTGGAGGAGAGAGGCAGAGACTGCTCTGCCGAAGGGCCGCGGAAGGAGCCGAAGGGAGAGAGTGAGGCCGAGGCAAGGCGGAAAAAGCCGGAAGGAGCTGAGCTGAAGATCGCGAGAGGCGGAAAGAGCCGAAGTTGTTAACTAGGGTGGGGCTAGAGAAAGAACGGGAGGCCCCGGGGAGCCGGAAATAGCCGAAGCGAATCGGGACTGGGAAAAAACAAGGAACTGAGGTGATCCGAAAAGAAGCGAAGGCGGTGTCTAGGGTGGGTGACAGGAGGCGGAAACAGCCGACTGATGCCCGGCGGCGGTAATAGGATTTAGACGGAAAGTGCTGAAGTGTGGGGCTAGTGAAGCGATTAATTAAGAGAGTAAAAGACTTTGAGGAATTCGCTCGAGAGCAAGCGGGGAGAACCGAAAATTGCTACCTTGAGGGAAGGCGGGAAGAGTCGAAAGTTTTAGGTGGGAGAATGGGAAAGAAGGAATTCGGGCTATGGAGAAAAAAAAATAACCGAAGGCTGGAGACCGGGTGCCTGGAGTTGTAGGTTTCCGGAGGATGAAGCAGAACAGGCCCGGAGATGACATCATTAGAGACCTGGGTTGATGATGTTATCCTTGGGCGGTGCGGGTGGGCGGGGAGGGCGGTCCTTGGTAGTGCTTTGGGGGAGTTAAGAACCTAGAGCTTGCTTAGTACGTGGAAGATCTTAAATGCTGGACATGGGAGCACTAACTGGGTTCGAGTATAAAAACGTAAAATCTTTTGATCCTCACAGCTGTACTAAGGGGAGCTACTATTGGCTGCCCATTTTTAAATTGTAAAGTGAGAATTATTTTATTTTATTTATTTATTTATTGGCTGCTTTGGGTCTTCGTTGCTGCACGCGGGCTTTCTCTAGTTGCGGCGAACAGGGCTACTCTTCGTTGTGGTGCGCGGGCTTCTCATTGCGGTGGCTTCTCTTGCTGCGGAGCGTGGGCTCTAGGCGCGCCGGCTTCAGTAGTTGCAGCACAAGGGCTCAGTAGTTGTGGCGCACGGGCCTAGTTGCTCCGCGGCGTGTGAGATCTTCCCGCACCAGGGTTCGAACCCGTGTCCCCTGCATCAGCAGGCAGATTCTTAACCACTGTGCCACCAGGGAAGTCCAAGCTGCCCGTTTAATGGGTGCAGACTGAACCCCGAGGTGTCTAGGTACTTGGCTCTTGCCCCCAGCAAAAATTCTGTTCAGTCCTGTTTACAAGAGAGGATCTTCATTCGATGCTTTTGTGAGCTCCTTGTACAGTGCCAAGTCCTGTAATGGGCGAATGGAACATAGTTTCTTTTTGGAGCTTAAAAACTGATAATGCCCCAGGGGAAAGAAACTCTAAGATGAAAAGTAAGGGGGGCTCCTATTATACTGGCGGACAGGGTTGTTTAAGCTGAGACATGAAGAAGAGATAAGTCCAGGCAGAAGAAATAGCTTATTTCAGGCCCTGAAACAAGGCAAGGACCACTTAGTTTCCAGGAACAGAGAAAATCCTGGAGACAGAGGTGCCAGATCACCCGCTATATTAACCTTACTATAAAATTTAAAATGTCCCAAACCAGGTCTGGGACACAAGCTCTTCCTGTGGGTAATTTACAACCTCCTTCAGGGAAGAAATTGGCATTCCT
>NW_006786304.1:488772-508988 GCF_000442215.2 Lipotes vexillifer | reverse complement strand
GCATTCCTGATAAAGTGAAATGATTAAGCCAGTTTCTATTGAATTTTGATGGAATGAAACTTCTGGGAAATCAGTGGCCCACCCAGTTAACAGTCAGCTGACTGCCAGCCAAGAATCTGCTATCTTTAACTGGATCATCTTTTCTTCCTGGATCTAATCTGTAGTCTAATAGGGTTATTTAACAATTCTCTTCTATAAAATGACCTTACCAAGAGAAAATGTTTCAGTTGGCCTACAAGAGACCTTTTTTCCTTGCATGCATCATTGTAATAAAACATTGGCACATGCTCATAACTAAATTGTCCAAAAAAGGTTTTTTGTTTTTTTTTTAACACACGGAGAGCTAGTAGAGCAGGATTGTGAGAATGGAAAGGAAAAGCACAGAAGTGGGTCATTATGTGTCATTGTGAAAGGTGCCATTCCCCTTCTGTGCCTTGATTTCTGAACCCCGTGTATTCTAGTTACAGACAAAACAATACTAGGTGAGACCACAGACCACGTCTAGGAAGATGATACCCTGTCCTTTCAAGATCTGGTCTCCAGTTGGCACCATTTCTGAAGCTTCAATAAGCCACAATTCTAGAGGGCCATCTGTTTTGGAGGGCCATTTGCTTTTAGGTAATGAGGAAAATGAAAATATCAGCGAATCCCAGGGAGCAAGATTTCTCCATGCTTTTTCAGTGTCAAACTACAACGTTGTCCACCAAGAGCTTCTGACATTCTAGATGACACTTGGACTTAATATTTAATTGTTGATTAGGGTCCAGACTCAGTAAAGTTATGGAAGATTCTCATGTTTCAAAGTGATTTTTTTCTGCCAGAAAAGACAACCCTGAAAGACATTAACCAGTTTTGTATCAGACTTTCCAACTTAATTCTGGCATTTTTTTCCCCACTGTCTGTACATATTCATATCTCATGTCCTCCCTTGAACCAGCTTTATTTTTCTGCTAGTTCCCCCATTGATGATGAGTTAGGTAACATCTTTGATATGTGCTCACCATGGTTTTGTGTGAGGGTGATGTTTTTAACTTTTAAAAATTTATACTGTGGGGTTTCCCTGGTGGCGCAGTGATTGAGAGTCCGCCTGCCAATGCGGGGGACACGGGTTCGTGCCCTACAAATAATATTGTAATGTGTTTATACCATGCCAGGATAGTTTGGTTTGGACAGCGTTCAGAACATGCAAGTTTAGGCATTTATAAAATGAGAACAATAGTGTCTATAATAGGACCATTTTTGTTCATCATTATTATTGCCCCAAAGTACAGAAGTGATTAAAACCTTCCATATGGGTCTTGTCTTAGAACAGATAGTAAAGTTCAGGGATGGTGATGCTGGCAGAAATAGGGCAGAGGCAGAAAAAAAAAAAGTTTCCAACAGTGATGACAATCATTGCAATGAAGGGGAATTGATGACCCTTCCAGTTGGAAAGGATCCAAGGTAAACAACCTGCTACCAGTGGCTGGTGTGAGAACTTTTCACAGAACTACTTGTGCCTTGAGGACCAGCTTGGGTTCAGTCCCCAATATAACACTTCCACTAGATGCTGGGCCTGCCCACTTCATCTCTTGGTGCCTCAGATAATGCACCATCACCTGGGATTCTGTGGCCAGTCAGTGGTCTTCACAGAACCCATGAATATGCCAAGAGCTGATTATTAGTACTAGAAGAATCAATCACCAGACAGATCATGGCTTTTTATAAAACCCCAAGGTTTATTTCTCCTTCAGGCTTACCAGAGGCCCACAGACTACCCTTATTTTTATTTATTTTTATTACTTTATTGAAGACTAGCATACATACAGAAAAAATATAATCACGAGTATTGTGAAAATTAATAAACAGAAACCTCATTTAAGATGGAGTCAGGGACTTCCCTGGTGGCACAGTGGTTAAGAATCCGCCTGCAATGCAGGGGACATGGGTTCGAGCCCTGGTCCGGGAAGATCCCACGTGACGCGAAGCAACTAAGCCCATGCACCACAACTACTAAGCCCGCGTACCACAACTACTGAAGCCCACGTTCCTAGAGCCCGTGCTCTGCAACAAGAGACGTCGCCGCAATGAGAAGTCCGCGCACCGCCACGAAAAGCAGCGCCCCCGCTCGCCACAACTAGAGAAAGCCCAGGGCAGCAACGAAGACCCAACGCAGCCAAAAATAAATAAATAAATAAATTTATAAAAGAAAAAGAAAAGATGGAGTCAAGAGGCCAGAAGGGGGAGCTCTCATGCCCTGCTCCTTGATGCCAATTGTGTACCCCACGGAAAGAAACTACCTTGCACTTCCAAACAGGAGGGGCAACTGCTTTACTGTACCAAGGGAAGAATTTCTCCTCGCTTAGCAACAGCCCAGCCAATGAGAAGTCACTGCCACCCCTGAACTTTCCTCCAACAAACTTTCATGTAGAATAGCCCCTCCCAATTCCCCCCTTTTCCTTATAAAAGCAGACTCCCTTCGTTTGCTCTCTGGGCTTGCCTGTAGTTCCTCATAGATTGTGACACCTGAATTGCAATTCTTCTGTTCCTGGATAAACCCATTTTGGTGATAAAATAACCCGGTGTTTCATTGGTTTTAGTTCAGCATTATACAGCTTGATAGGTTTACATGAAGTGAATATGCCATGTAATCGGCACCTAAATCAAGAAACAGAAAATTATTATTATTTATTATTATTTTTTATTTTTTTGCTGTACGCGGGCCTCTCACTGTTGTGGCCTCTCCCGCTGCGGAACACAGGCTCCGGATGCGCAGCCTCAGCGGCCATGGCTCACGGGCCCAGCCGCTCTGCGGCATGTGGGATCTTCCCGGACCGGGGCACGAACCCGTGTCCCCTGCCTCGGCAGGCGGACTCTCAACCAATGCGCCACCAGGGAAGCCCAGAAAATTATTTTTTAAAAAGGGGGTAGGGTGGAGAAAACAAACAAACAAAAAGAAAACGGAAAATGATAAGCCAATCCAGAGTCTCCTCCTGTCCCCATCTAGTCACTACCTCTTCCCAGGGTAATAACCCTTCTGACTTCTAACCTATACTCTGGTATCTGGCTTCCTTTACTCAACATTAGATTTGTGACATATAGTTGAAGGTCATTCATTCTCATTTCTGTGTAGTATTGCACAGTGTGACTAAACCAGGTATTGGTGCTAATGTGGAGCAACTAGAACTCTCCTACACTGCTGATAGGACTATAAATTGGACTAACCATGTGTATTGTGATTTATATTAGGAAATACATATTTGATCTTTGTCCCTGTACCTTGCACTGAGCTCCTAAAGCCCTAGGACTTTCCTAAGTGATAAGAGCTATAGATAAAGGTGCCTTTTCTTATTCATACAAGCCCCTTTCAACCACACCTGAGTTTATGTTAATGAGGTGACTTTTGGAAAGCCACAAAGCTGGTTGCCAGGGGAACCAATCAGGAGATTAGAGGTTTGCAACTTTTAGTCCTACTCTCCAACCCCTAGGAGAAAGGAGAAGGGCTGGAGATTAGCTTAATCACCAATGGCCAATGATCTAATCTAATCAATCGTGCCTATATAGTGACACCTCCCTAAAAATCCCTGAGCTATGGGGTTTGGAGAACTTCTGGGTTGGTGAATAAGAAAACATCCATGTTCCAAGAAGGTGGTACACTCCACACTCCAAGGGGAAGGAAGCTTCTGTGTTGTGGGGTTTTTTTGTTTGTTTGTTGGCCTCTCCACATGGCTTGAGGGATCTTAGCTCCCCAAACAGGGATTAAAGATTGAACCCGCACCCTGGGCAGTGAAAGCGTGGAGTCCTAACCACTGGACCACTAGGGAATTCCCGAAGCTTCCGTGTTCTGTGCTCTGGATCCTTCTGGACCTTGCCCTATGCATCCCTTCATCTAGCTGTTCTGTTAGCATTCTTTCATATCCTTTGTAATAAACTGGTAATCTTCTAAGTAAACTGTTTTCCTGAGTTCTGTGAGCCACTCTAGCAAATTAATTGAACTGGAAGAAGGGATTGTGGGAACCTCCAATCTGTAGGGACTTGCCAACTTCACTTGAAGTTGCAGGTGGGCCATCTCCTCGATGAGCCTGTTAGGGAATCGTTGACTGAAACCGCTCGCCTTGGCTAGACATGATGATAACCTCTTGCATGAGCTGTTTTGCAGCAAGAGGTCCCAATAAGGCTCAGGGTGCTGCCACCGAAAACGAACTGGGAGAATGCGGGAGGGGCCCAAAGGAAGGAGGACACGCCAGCCCACAGTATGTCTTGTAAAACTAACCCAGAAGAATTCAGGAGGGGCCAAAAGGAGGAGGGAGGAGATGATATGTCCTGCCAACCTCCCAGAAAGCCTCACGCTGGAATCCATCTTGGCTGAGAGATGCGTGCACCTCCGGGAAGGACCCTGAGTCAGAATAATTGGCCAGAGACAACCAGAAACGAACCCCGTCACTGTAAAACTTGAGACTGCAAACTATGTGACAGAGCAGTTCTCCTGGGTTCCCTTACCCTGCTGCTCTCCACCCAGGTGCCCCTTCCCAATAAAGTTTTTTGCTTTTGTCAGCACGTGTGTCTTCTCGGACAATTCACTTCCAAGTGTTAGACAAGAGCCCTCTCTCGGGCCCTGGAAGGGGTCCCCCTTCCTGCAACGAGCCCTTAACTTGCAGGAGCTCATGCTAACTCCAGCTAGTGTCAGAACTGAATTGAAGTGTAGGACCCCATGCCAGTTGGAGAATTGCTTGGTGTGGGAAAACCTCCACGCATTTGGTGACCAAAATACAGAAGTATTCTAGTAGTGGAGAAACACAGGAGTTCCCTTAGAGCCACTTTGAAAAATAGCCTGGCAGTTATCAACTACAGCTGAACATACACCTACACCAAGGTACAGTAATTCCAACCTGTGAAATAAAATTCATGTTTTATGGCAAGATAAGAAAAGTTTAAACATAAAAAGTTTTTTCTCTGCCCTTTGGCCTCCTCTCTCCCCTCTGCAGCGCACTGTGTATCTGCATTAGGCATCGACCAAACCTCCCCCATTGGCAGAAATACCTGCTCTACCATAAAGAGAAACATTCTCCAGGCATCAACAAGACAACTCCTTAAAAGATAACATTCCTTCTGGATCTTGTAAGGGGTCACATGACCCACCACTTTGTACTCACAGATCTGGATTGTGCAAACTATCTATGTCATTTAATGTACAGTCTTCTGTCTCAAAAACCTATATAACTGTGCTTCGACCTGTAATGGGTGGAACAGTTCTCAGAGCTTTCTGAGAGGCTGTTCCCAGGTTATAATCTTCCATTTGGCTCAAATAAAATTTTCCATTTCTTTCCTAGATCAACTGATTAATTTTTTTCGTTGACAAACCTCCAAGTATATATCCAACAAGTGCATACAAAAGGTACAAACAAGATTAGGATTAGTAGATGCAAACTATTACATATAGAATGGATGGACAATAAGATCCTACGGTATAGCACAGGGAACTATATTCAGTGCGATAAACCATAATGAAAAACATGTAAAACTGAGAATATAAAAAGAATATATAGGGCTTCCCTGGTGGCGCAGTGGTTAAGAGTTCGCTTGCCAAGGCAGGGCACATGGGTTCGAGGCCTGGTCTGGGAAGATCCCACATGTCGCAGAGCAACTAAGCCTCTGCGCCACAGCTACTGAGCCCGCGTGCCACAACTACTGAAGCCCTTGCGCCTAGAGCTGGTGCTCCGCAATAAGAGAAGCCACCGCATAGAGAGGCCCACGCACTGCAACGAAGAGTAGCCCCTGTTCGCGGGAATTAAAGAAAGCACGTGTGCAGCAAAGACCCAACGCAGCCAAAACTAAAATAAATAAATAAAAAAATTTAAAAAAGAACATATATATAAAACAGTCACTTTGCTGTCCAGCAGAAATTAACACAACATTGTAAATCATCTATACTTCAATTAAAAAAAAATTTTTTTTAAAGGTACAAACAAGAATGCTCACAGCAGCACTATTCGAAAGAACCCCTAACTGGAAACTTCCTAAATGCACGTCAATAGTAAACCAGACAAACTGTAGTGTAGTCACCACTTTTGAGAGCTGCTGGATCACTGCATTGTAAGACCCAAATGGCAGAGTCCTTTGCACTTGTAGGGACCTAGGGCAGGCCATCCCAAAATATACCTCAACGGCATACTGATTATTTCGAATGAAAGTTACTGAAAAAATGACTGATACAAGAGTGACACTTTGACCTTCCTCTCTGTCTCCCTGAAAACAGGAAATATATCTCCCATGTGAAAGGTGTCTTCCCTGTACTGAGAGGTAGAAAGACTCCCTTATCACCAGAGACAGGGAATTCAGGGCCAAGAAGGCTATATAAACAATATAAACAGTTACTTTGCTTAAATTCCTTAGTAATGAAGCACCCAAACCTAAGTTTCTTTGTTTTGTCAATTACTCTCCAATTTATTGTTTCTTTGTCTAAAAGAAACAATTTTTGTCTAGAAGTTGCCTGTTTTGGCCACTTCTTAGGTTCCATTTCTATGAGACCTCCATGGGCAAGGATTAAAATGTGTCACTTTTTCTCCTGTTAATCTGTCTTGTGTCAATTTTATTACTAATCCAGCCACAAGAACTCAAGAGGGGTGAAGAGGCAAATTTCCCCTCTCCGATACACTATATCTTGGACCAGCTAGAGAACCTCCTCTTGCATGGGGCTCAGAAGCTTTACAGCTTTCTTTGCTGATGAGTGAGAGCAAGTCTCCCAGCCATGAAGCAAATTGCCTCCCAAACTCCAAGAGAGCCTCCAAACATTTTGGCTTTTTTGTAGTGCGTGGGCGGGGGAGACACAAGTTTCAGCAACTTGCCTTTTGTTTTGGGAAAAAAAATTGCATTCCAACATACCTCTTCTTTTGGATCTCCAAAACATCATTGAGCAGGCAGGTTCCTGTATTTTTCTGAGACAGAACCTTCTGTAATGCCCATAAGTCTAACCAATGCCTCCATGGCACACGTTTCATTCTATTCTTGGAACATCATAATTCTGGCAAAAGATTTGTTTTTTCTAGTTCCTGGGGTGGCTCTAGGATGGGTTCTTTGCACCATGGATGAGCAGTCCTTTAGAGAGAAGACACATCACATGGTGTAGAGCCAGCAGCAGCAGCTGGCTCCAACCTCTGGAAACCCTGGGGAAAAAAGGAGACCATTGGCCAAAGAGAAACATTACGGTGTGTTGGATCCTACTGATTGCCAACCCAATAGCTATTTCCACCTTCTTTCTTGCTAATCCAACCTTGTATTTATTGGGGAGGTCGGAGGTAAAGAAGTCCAGTTTAGGAGATGATCCTTGGTCTACCTAGTTCTTAAGGTGATGATGTCGCCCCCTAGAGGACATTTTGAAAATTATGGAGGGAAATTATTTTTGGTCCTCAACTGATTCTCAGGGAGACAATATCGCTCCCTTGAGGGTGTTTTGGAAATTTGCGTGAACTTTTGGGACATCACAATAATAAGGAGGTTGTTACCTACCGGCACTAGAGGATAGGGAGTGGGGATGATAGGATGTCCTGCGACATTACATTGGTAATGAATGATTACCTAATGAACGCAGTTAACGATAGTTCATAAATAATGGAAAGAACAGCTTACATTAAGGTATATTAAGCTGTCATGCTGAACTTTCCAAGTTCTTTTGGAATTGTGTGCACAGCAAAGTTATGGTAGACTCCTGGAAATTTACAAAATGTATACCACTATGTTTGGGGTAATAAAAATGTTTTGGAACTTGATAGAGATGGTGGTTGCCAATGGTGGCTGTACTAAATGCCACTGAACTGGTCACTTTAAAATGGTTAATTTTAGGGACTTCCCTCGCAGTCCAGTGTTAAGACTCTGGGCTTCCACTGCAAGGGGCATGGGTTCCATCCCTGCTTAGGAAAATAAGATCCTGCATGATGTGACACAGCCAAAACATAAAATAAAATGGCTAATTTGATGTTATGTGAATTTCACTTCTGTAAAAAAAGTTTAAAAATATATAAATTTGAGAATATATCATTACACTGAAATTTCTCTATAAGCTTTAGAAAAGTATAAGGGGAAAGAGGGAAAGGGGACACTTTTAGATGTTGAATGAGTCTAGAAGTGCAGAGAAAATAATTTATAGAGCAGTTAGCTTTACTTTTCAGGGCTCCTTTTAACAAAGTGATCATTTGACAAGAGTTACTAAATACTCACAGGTAAAGGCTCAGATCACTCCCTAACCAAATGCAAATGAGTACATGCCATGGATCTTTAAGGTCAATTTCAAGGTCAACATATTAACAAATAAATCATTCAACACCAAGGATCTGTTTTCGCTCTTCAAAAGAGATTGACTCCTTTATTTTCCTTTCTATGATCCATTTACATTTCTCTTTAATAATATAAGGCAACTCAGCAAAAGTGTTTATTTCCAAAGTCTTATCCAAAAGATACTTGATATAGCCCTCTGCTGCCCAGTCATTCCATGACTTCTAAAAGTCTTTCCTGCACAGAGATTATTTGATCCTGTCATTGGATCATTTGATCCTGTGATTGGAAATAGTAGCATGGCATAGTTCGATAGCTTTAGATTCAGAACTTTAAAAAAAGTTAAAAAAAACACAACAAACCTTTTTATTATGGAAAAATTCAAAGATACACAAAAATAAAGGGAAGAGTAAAATGAACCCTCATGTACCCATCATCCAACTTCAACTCATAGCCAGATAACCAACAAGGACCTACTGTATAGCCCAGGAACTATACTCAACATTTTGTAATAACTTATAAGGGAAAAGAATCTGAAAAAAATATATATGTATGTACAAAATGATACAAATGAACCTATTTACAAAGCAGAGACTCACAGACACAGAAAACTGTAATGGAAAAGAATCTGAAAGAGAATATATATATATCTTCTGAATCACTTTGCTGTACTCCAGAAACTAACACAACATTGTAAATCAACTGTATTTCAAATAAGAAGGGAAGGAAGGAAGGAAGAAAGACACTAGTCATATTGGATTAAGGCCCACCCTAATGATTTCATCTTAATTTGATTACATCTGCAAAGACCCTATTTCCAAGTAAGGTTATATTCATACGAAATAGGGATTGGGACTTGAACATATCTTCTGAGGGGACACAGTTTGACCCATAACACTTCATACAGATGTGAATTCATCAATCTGTATAATGAAATGTATGTACTTTATCATATTATACTTTTATTAAAACATGTTTTGGGACTTCCCTGGTGGCGCAGTGGTTGGGAGTCCACCTGCCAGTGCGGTGGGGTACGGGTTCGAGCCCTGGTCTGGGAAGATCCCACGTGCCGCGGAGCAACTAAGCCCTTGCGCCACAATTACTGAGCCTACGCTCTAGAGCCCGCGTGCCACAACTAGTGAGTCTGCATGCCACAGCTACTGAAGCCCGCATGCGCAGAGCCCTGCTCTGCAACAAGAGAAGCCACCGCAATGAGAAGCCCGTGCACCCCAACGAAGAGTAGCCCCTGCTCGCTGCAACTAGAGAAAGCCCACATGCAGCAACGAAGACCCAACGCAGCCGAAAAAAAAATAATAAATTTATTTTAAAAAATTAGTTTTTAAATCTCCATGTATTATTTGACTCTCATAGCAGACAGTGTGTACAGAATGGCTTAGAAAGTATATTTACCTGTACTTTCCTGGTGGTTCAGTGGGTAAGACGCTGCACTCCCACTGCAGGGGGCCCAGGTTCGATCCCTCATCCGGGAACTAGATTCCACATGCATGCCACAACTAAGAGGTCCCATGTGCTGCAACTAACACCTGGTAGAATCAAAATAAATTTTTTTTAAAAAGCAGACCCATGAGAAATACCCAGAGCTTAATCCAATGTCTTTTTTTTAAATTGCAGTATAGTTGGTTTACAATGTTGTATTAGTTTCAGGTGCACAGCAAAGTGATTCCGTTTTACTTTTTTTTTGAGAATGTTTTCTCTTATAGATTATTACAAGATATTGAGTATAGTTCCCTGTGCTATACAGTAGGTCCTTGCTGGTTATCTAGTTTTTATTTAGTAGTGTGTATATGTTAATCCCAAACTCCTAATTTATGCCCCCAATCCAATGGCTTTTTTTGTTTGTTTAATTAATTTTTCTTTTTTTATGGCCTTGCCACGCGGCTTGCAGGATCTTAGTTCCCTGACCAGGGATTGAACCTGGGCCCACGGCACTGAAAGTGCTGAGTTCTAATTACTGGACCGCCAGGGACTTCCCCCCAGTGTCTTTTATTTATTTATTTATATAAATTTGTTTACTTATTTTTTTATTTTTGGCTATATTGGGTCTTCATTGCTGCTCGCAGGCTTTCTCTAGTTGGGGCGAGCAGGGGCTACTCTTCCTTGCAGTGTGCGGGCTTCTCATTGCAGTGGCTTCTCTTGATGCAAAGCACGGGCTCTAGGCATGCGGGCTTCAGTAGTTGTGGCACGCAGGCTCTAGAGCGCAGGCTCGGTAGTTGTGGCTCACAGGCTTAGTTGCTCTGCAGCATGTGGGATCTTCGTGGACCAGGGCTCCAACCTGTGCCCCCTGCACTGGCAGGCGGATTCCTAACCACTGTGCCACCGGGGAAGTCCCCCCAGTGTCTTTTAAATAGCCCTAAGAGTTACATGGTTCTAACAGGAAGAACAGGAAAAGAATTCAGACTAGAATGAAGCAGGACTCACATCTTTCTTCCACTGTTCTCCACAGTGACTGCAATTTAGAATCATCTGGGGAGCATTTTGTAAAAATCCCAATGTCTCAGCTCCACCCCGGACCAATTAAGCAGTTTCTGAAGGTGGTGCCTGGGCACTGCCTTTGCTAAAAAGCTCTCCAGATAATGCTAATGTGCTGGTGGGTGAGAACCGCTGCATTGGATAATGGTGAGCAGTCACCTGGGTGGAAGTAATTATGTAATCCTTAAACCCAGGAGCCTGATCTACTGAATAACTGGTCTCCAACCCTTTTAAGTTACACAGTCTCAGTTTGGGCAGCTGTTCTGATTAGCTGTTGCTAAAAACCAAACTGCCCATGGGTATATATCCAAGAGAAGTGAAAACTGTCTCAAAGAGATATTTGTACACCCATGTTCACAGCAGCACTATTCATCCTAGTGGAAAAGGTAGAGGCAACCCAAATGTCTACTGATGGATGAATGGATAAACAAAATGTGGTATGTACTTACAGTGCAATATATTCAGCCTTAAAAAGGAAGGAAATTCTGACACATGCTACACATGGATGAACCTTGTGGACCTTATGCTAAATGAAATAAGTCAGTCACAAAACGATAAATACTGTATGATTTCACTTATATGAGGTATCTAGAGTAGTCAAACTCATAGAAACTAAAAGTAGAATGGTGGTTGCCAGGGGCTAGGTGGAGGGGAAAATGGAGAATTGTTTAATGGATATAGAGTTCCAGTTTTGCAAGATGAAAAATTTCTGGAGATTGGTAGCACAATGATGTAAATGTACCGAACAATACCAAACTGTACACTTAGAAATGGGTGAGCTAGTACATTTTATGGGATGTGCATTTTACCATAATTAAAAAAAAAAAAACTTCCCTGAAGTTTAGTGGCTTGAAGCAGCAACAATCATTTGATTATCTTTTTTTTAAGGTGGCTGACATTTACCCTTTTTTTTCAAGACAATTTTTATTGAAGCATAGTTGATTTACAATGAGATATTAGTTTCATTTGTACAGCAAAGTGATTCAGTTATACATATATATTCTTTCTCAGATTCTTTTCCATTATAGGTTACTACAAAATATTGAATATAGTTCCCTGTGCTACACAGTAGGATCTTGTTTATTTTATATATAGTAGTGTGTATATTTTAATCCCATACTCCTAATTTATCCCTTCCCCCCATCTCCCATTGGTAACCATAAGTTTGTTTTCTATGTCTGTGAGTCTATTTCTGTTTTGCAAATAAGTTCATTTGTGTCTTTTTTAGATTCCACATATAAGTGATATCATATGACATTTGTCTTTCTCTGTCTGACTTACTTCACTTAGCATGATAATCTCTAGGTCCATTCATGTTGCTGCAAATGGCATTGTATCATTCTTCTTTTATGGCTGAGTAATATTCCATTGTATATTTGTACCACATCTTCTTTACCCATTCCTCTGTCGATGAACATTTAGGTTGTGTCTATGTCTTGGCTATTGTAAATAGTGCTGCTATGAACATTGGGGTGCATGTATCTTTTCGAATTAGAGTTTTCATCTTTTCCACATGTACGCCCAGGAGTGGGATTGCTAGATCGTATGGTAACTCTATTTTTAGTTTTTTAAGGAACCTCCATGATGTTTTCCGTAGTGGCTGCACCAATTTCATTTTATTATCTGTTACAGTATCTGTGAGTCAGGAATTCAGGATGGCTGATTCTGGCCTGGGACTTCTCATATGACTGCAGATCATATGATTAGTACTGGAACAGTGGATGAATAGAGAGCTAGGGGCTGGGCAGGGACCTCTCCATCTTTGTGTAGTTTCAGGGCTTCTCCGCACGGTGTCTCCTCATGGGCTGGTTGGGCTTCCTCTCAACATGGTGGCCTCAGCGCAGTAGGACTGCTTATCTGGCAGTTCAGGGCTCAAACTCAAGTGTTCCCATGAACAGGGTGGAAGTGGCCTGCTCTTTCCTGACTTAGCTCAGAAGTTAAGCAGTGTCCCTTTTGCCACATTCTATTGGTCAAACAGTCGCCAAATCCAGTCCAGTTTCAAGGAAGGAAACATAGACCTCCCACCCCTTCAATGGAAGTAGTGTCAAAGGGATGTTGCGAGAAGAGTATGTAGGATGAGAGATATTATCGTACCCATCTTTGCAAAATGCCATCAGCCACAGTGATGATCAAGACAACTTAGTGAGGGACTTCCCTGGTAATCTAGGGGATGCGGTTTCCACCCCTGCTTGGGAAACTAAGATCTCACATGCCACAGAGCAGCTAAGCCCGTGCACCGCAACTACTGAGCCCACGTGCCACAAATAGAGAGCCGGTGTGCCTCAACCACAGGGCCCATGTGCTCTGGAGCCTGTGTGCCGCAACTAGAAAGAAGCCTGCATGCTGCAACTAAGACCGGACGCAGCCAAAAATAATAAATAAATAAATATTGATTAAAAAAAAAGAGAACTGGGGCTTCCCTGGTGGCGCAGTGGTTGAGAGTCCGCCTGCTGATGCAGGGGACACGGGTTCGTGCCCCGGCCTGGGAGGATCCCACGTGCTGCGGAGCGGCTGGGCCCGTGAGCCATGGCCGCTGAGTCTGTGCGTCCGGAGACTGTGCTCCGCAGCGGGAGAGGCCACAACAGTGAGAGGCCCACATACCGCAAAAAAAAAAAAAAAAAAAAAAGAGAACTTAGTGAATCCCCTTGTCGCCATAATTTTTTCCCTAGTTGACATCATTTAACCCTGGGGAATATTTAGAGTTAAATATAGAAATGTTCAAGTGACCCAGACCTCAGGAATGAATTTTTTTTAATTAATTAATTTATTTATTTTTGGTTGCATTGGGTCTTCATTGCTGTGCACAGGCTTTCTCTAGTTGTGGCTGAGCGGGGGCTACTCTTTGTTGCAGTACGCCGGCTTCTCATTGTGGTGATTTCTCTTTTTGCGGAGCATGGGCTCAAGGCATGCGGGCTCAGTAGTTGCAGCACACAGGCTCAGTAGTTGTGGCACATGGGCTTAGCTGCTCTGTGGCACATGGGATCTTCCCGGACCAGGGCTCAAACCTGTGTGCCCTGCATTGGCAGACGGATTCTTAACCACTGCGCCACCAGGGAAGTCCCAGGAATGAATCTTTTGGTTTAAGGAATTTGTGCATATTTGGCTTTTTATGTACCAGAAATGTTTAAGAGAATCTGGCCTTCCAAAGTTTCCTGGTGAGACCTGTAGTTCTCAAAAAAAATTCTCAAAACTTTTCCCTGCATTTATTTAAAGACCTGGGATGACTAACTCTAAAACAGTTTAGCAAAATAAAAGTTATATATATATATAAATATATATATAATGTGTGTGTGCATGTGAGAGAGAGAATAAATGTGTCAAAACTTAAAATTAATGAATCTAGATAAAGTTATGTAAATATTCATTGGACTGTTTCTTTTTTTTATAAATTTATTTTATTTTTATTTGTTTTTGGCTGCATTGGGTCTTTGTTGCTGTGCATGGGCTTTCTCTAGTTGTGGCGAGCAGGGGCTCGTCTTCATTGCAGTGCGTGGTCTTCTCATTGCGGTGGCTTCTCTTGTTGCGGAGCATGGGCTCTAAGCATGTGGGCTTCAGTAGTTGTGGCTCGTGGGCTCTAGAGCGCAGGCTCAGTAGTTGTGGCGCGTGGGCTTAGTTGCTCTGCGGCATGTGGGATCTTCCTGGACCAGGTCTCAAACCCGTGTCCCCTGCGTTGGCAGGCGGATTCTTAACCACTGTGCCACCAGGGAAGCCTGGTTAACTTCATCTTTGATTTATTGGTGTCACTTTTTCCCTTCATTAGAATCAAAAATTAACTATAATGATACAAACATATCAGTTATATAAATCAATATCATAAACCATAACTCAACTAATTATGAAGATACAGTATACTATAACTCATAGGACAAAAAAAGGGCCTATTAAAAGTCCCAAATATAAAACTTTTTGACAGAATAAAATGAAATAAAAATTATCAAATGGCTCTTCTCATTCTGTCCCTGAACTTCAAACCATCTGCACCTGCATCTCATCCTCTAGAGTAAGAGAAGGGGTAAGGTCATGATTGGAGGCTGAATTGGGGGTCAGGAAAGCAGTTAGGAAAGGGCCTTTCCTAGGGGGACCAGCAATATTTGGAAGAAACATGACAAATCTCAAGAGGCATGTGCTTCCCAAACTTGCTCATTTCAAAGACAGCCTCAAATTATTCTAAGCAAAGCAGTGCTCATTCTGGAAGAGTTGACTTGCATCTTTAGTGCTCAGGATCCTGAATTTTTTTTTTTTTTTTTTTGCTGAGCCAGTGGCTTGCAGGATCTTCGTTCCCCAACCAGGGATTGAACCTGGGCCCTCTGCAGTGAAAGCACAGAGTCCTAACCACTGGACCACCAGGGAATTCCCTAGGATCCTGAATTTTTTACATTCTCTGTTTGCCTCAAAGTACAATGATCACATATTGCAATTATCAAATCGATTTCCAGACTTAAAAAAAAATAAAGGGACTTCCCTAGTGGTGCAGTGGTTAAGAATCCACCTGCCAGTGCAGGGGACATGGGTTCGAGCCCTGGTCTGGGAAGATCTCACATGCCGTGGGGCTACTAAGCCCGCGAGCCACAACTACTGAGCCCCTGTGCCACAACTACTGAAGCCCGTGCACCTAGAGCCTGTGCTCTGCAACAAGAGAAGCCACCACAGTGAGAAGCCCACACACCTCAACGAAGAGTGGCCCCTGCTCGCTGCAACTAGAGAAAGCCCGTGTGCAGCAAGACACAACACAGACAAAAATAAATAAATATATAAATAAATTTATGAAAAAATAAAATAAAAAGACCATACACAAAACTAATAAATACAATGTTATATGTCAATTATATCTCAGTTTTTAAAAAATTCATGATCTGGTTTCTCAATAATCCCTTTGTCCCCTGGGGTCACCATGGCACAGTCACCTGACTTCTTTTCATTCCTCTAGAGTCTGTTTGGTCATTACTTCCTCTGAGAGATGTTTCCTGAAACCACAGTACAAAATACTCCCCCTAGAGGTTATATATTGCCTAGTACAGGGCTGGGCATTGAGGACATCCTCAGGGAAATGTAAATGAATGAACCTATCAGAGAGACTAAATTCAGAAAAATGGAGAGTGAGTTCACATTCTCACAATATTATTTCCTGACTCCTACACTAAGCCAGACACTGTCATAGCTCCTTCTTTTCCTTGACAGCACTTCTCAAAGTTTCTGTTTATTTTTCTGCCACTTTCAGCAGAGAAAGGAACTAAAGTCAGGGAGAGAAAGAGAATTGGGGTTGGGCAAAAACGGAGAGAATAGGAGAAGAGAGAACTGGGTGGGGAGAATATTCGGGTTATCTAATGCTCTGTAGCAAGTGATCAGCAATCTTGCGCCGCAGGGCTTGCTGGTTCTTAGTTCCCCAACCAGGGGAACTGGGGCCCAAGCAGTGAAAGCGGCCAAGTCCTAACCACTGGACCACCAGGGAATTCGCAGCAAAAAATTGTTTTTCTTACAGATCAGCACTTTGGGCACGGCCTGGCAAGAATGGCTTCTCTCTCCTCCCTCTGGAGTGACTTGACTGTCTGCCAGAGGATCTCCTTCCAAGACGGCTCACTCATGTGGCCAGCAAGATGGTGCTGGCTGTTGGCTGGGGCTGTTGGCCGGGCTGAGGGTCAGAAGCTTTGGTTCCTCTCCATTTGGATGTCCCCATAAGGTGCTTTGTCTTGTGCTAGTATGGAGGCTGGGGTTAAGAGCAAGTGTCCCAACAGAAAGTGGAAGCTGACCACTTCCTTTTTTTAAAAACAGCTTCACTGAGATATTTGCAGACCATGCAATTCAGTCATTTAAAGTGTAAAATTCGGGCTTCCCTGGTGGCACAGTGGTTGAGAGTCCGCCTGCTGATGCAGGGGACGCAGGTTCGTGCCCCGGTCCAGGAATATCCCACATGCCGCGGAGCGGCTGGGCCCGTGAGCCATGGCCGCTGAGCCTGCGCGTCCGGAGCCTGTGCTCCGCAATGGTAGAGGCCACAACAGTGAGAGGCCCGCGTAGCGCAAAAAAAAAAAAAAAGAAATGCTGTAAAGTGTACAATTCAGTCATTTTGGGTGTATTACATTATTAATTTTTAAAAAATTGTGGTAAAAATATATAACATACAATCCACCATTTTAACCAGTTTTAAGTGAACAATTCAGTGACATTAAGTACATTCACAGTGTCATGCAACTATCACAACTACCTATTTCTTTTTTCATCACCTTTTGTATCTGGGTTCTTTCACTTAGCATAATATTTTCAAGGTTCATCCAAATTGTGGCATGTATCAGTGCTTCATCCTTTTTTATGGGTGAATATTATTCCATTGTATTGATTTACCACATTTTATTTATCCATTCATCACCTGATGGATGGATTTGGTTGTTTTACATTTGGCTATTGTGAATAATGTTGCCATGATGATTGGCATACAAATATCTGTTTTGGTCTCTGCTTTCAATTCTTTGGGTATATGCCTAAGAGTGGAATTGCTGGGCCCTATGATAATTCGATGTTTAGCTTTTTGAGGGGAGGCTGCCCATTTCTTAAGGGCTGGACTCAGAAATTGGCCCAGCATTCACTTCTATCATATTCTATTTTTAAAAAAATAAATTTATTTATTTATTATTTTTGGCTACATTGGGTCCTTGTTGCTGCGCGCGGGCTTCCTCTAGTTGTGGCGAGCGGGGGATACTCTTCATTGTGGCGCCAGCTCCTCATTGTGGTGGCTTCTCTTGTCACGGAGCACAGGCTCTAGGCGCACGGGCTTCAGTAGTTGTGGCATGTGGGCTCAGCAGTTGTGGCTCATGGGCTCTAGAGCGCAGCCTCAGTAGTTGCGGTGCATGGGCTTAGTTGTTCCACGGCATGTGGGATCTTCCTGGACCAGGGCTCGAGCCCGTGTCCCCTGCATAGGCAGGCGGATTCTTAACCACTGCGCCACCAGGGAAGTCCCTCCATATTTTTTGAATGATACATTTTTAAAAAATATTTATTTGGCTGTGCCGGGTTTTAGTTGAGGCATGAGGGATGTTTACATGTGGCATGTGATGTCTTAGTTGCAGCATGTGGGATCTAGTTCCCTGACCAGGGGTCGAACCCAGGCCCCCTGCATTGGGAGTATGGAGTCTTAACCACTGGACCTCCAGGGAAGTCCCTTGAATGATATTTTGACCTCTGATGAATTGCTACCATTTTCTGAGTCTCAGAGTCATATTGTAAAAGGGGAGGAAATAGCTCTGAGGTTCATAGGGTATGTACCTCACTGGACAAGGTCAGAGCACATAGTAGGAGCTTAATGTACCACCAGCAGTATAACCTCCTGAGGAAGCACGTGGGCCTGGATGTGAATCCTAGCTTCACTACTTCTAAGATATAAGACTTTGTTCAGCCCACTAATATCGATACTTAACTTTGCTGGACCTCAGACTCTTTAGCTGTGAAATGGGAATATTAAAGAATTTATCTACTCTTGCAAGGGTTAGAGAAATAATCCATATAAAACCCATTTAAATTCCATGAGAGGGCAGCTATTTTTAATTCTTATTTAAAAATTTAAAAAAATTTTTTTTTACTGTTCTATCCCTAGCACAGAGACTGATGGTTGACAAGCATTTTCTAGGGATTGAACCAGGGCCCTCGGTAGTGAGAGTGCAGTCCTAACCCTGGACCGCCAGGGAATTCTCAAACAAGTTCCTAATAAGTATTTGTTGAATGAATAATAAAAAGGTATTTTGCCTAGGGAAAATACATATTAGCTATTATTAGCTATTACTAACCTACAAGATTCCCCACCTGCTTCATATTATGATTTAATCTCTTACCACCCTCTCACTCTGCTCCAGCCACCCTGCCCTCTCCACAGCTCCTTAATTACTTTAGCATGTGCCAGCCTAAGGGCCTTTGCAGCTGCTGTTCTGTCCAGGAATGCTACATTTCCCAGTTATCTACCCAGCTTGTTTCTATGGTTCCTTCAGATCTCTGCTCAACAATCACCTGTTACCCTGTAGTCCCATATCCTGTTTTAATTTTCCCCAAAACATTTATTGAGGGCCTGATTTATATATTTTTTCCTCTGGGCCCTCCTCAAGAGAACGTAAGTTCCATGAGGGCAGGATTTTATCTATTTTACTCACCACGCTATTTCACAACATCCCCGTTACCGGGATTTCGGCAGACGCTCCATTTTACTTGCTTAATTGAAGGCCTCATAGACAACCACTTGAGTGTCCTTGTGGGGCCAGAAGCCGCGCGGATTTTTGGCCAGGATTGGCAGGAGACTCCATCACGTGACCGGCTGATGCCCGCCCACCTCGGAGGCTAAGGAAGTCCACGTGGTTCCAGGGTCCAGGGGCAGGCGGGGCTTGGAGAAGGTACTGCGCAGGCGCGATCCCTGGCGCAGGCGCAGATGCGGCCTGGGCGCGCGGCCCGTGGCGGTTGGCGGCTTGTGGGGCCGGCGGGCGGTTGCCGTGAGCAGGACCAGAGCTCCGGCGCTGAGAGCTGGCGCCATGGTGGAGAAGGAGGAGGCGGGCGGTGGTATCAGCGAGGAGGAGGCTGCTCAGTATGACCGGCAGATCCGTCTCTGGGGATTGGAGGCCCAGAAACGGTAAGGGCCGGTGCGGCTTGTGGGACTGAGGGTTTGGAGGGTGGTCTGGCCTGAGGCGTTGGGGAGCCGGAGGGTTTAATTTGAAGAGAGGAGGCGGGAATCGTGTACCCGGCCGTGGTCGCCTTCCTGAGAGGACTGGAGGGGTTGATTTGGGATGTTTCATCGGAAGGTATGGGAAGAGGGGACGTCGTAGGTGGTGGGAGGGCTGTTCCGAGGAATTGGCGACCTCTAGAAGGGGAGCTGGGGGAATTCTGAGCGATCCGGAGGATGCAGACTCAGGAACTCGACGCCCGAAGGGAGCGATGGTGGCGTTTGGATCGGGGTTGGGGACTTAGGGAATAGGGGGGGCCAGGAATGCATGGAAACGATGAAAGTGGCGGGGGGCATAGTTCATTCATTCATAGGTAGTGGAAACCTGTTCTCTGCTGGATGCTGGGGAGACTGGCGAGCCCAGCAGATGAGAGCTTGCATTCATTTTTGTGGCCTGTAAGGGGTGGGCCAGTCTGAAAGAATGAGGGTTTTTTCCGAGGGGTTTTGGAGCAAGTAATTTCAAGTGAGGTTCCTGAGAGGCTCGGAGAGTCTGGGAGGGCTGGAGGTACCCGAAGAGATTGCTGTGTCTAGATCTGGGGGTGTGTCCCGAGAGGACAGGATTGGGGATACCTTGGGCATGGGGGAGTAATTATCGGAGGGGATGAGGTCTTTGAAAGAGGTGGTCGATGTGATCAGATATTTATTGAGCACCTGCCACCGGCGGTGAGCGGGTATTAATGAACTAGGCAGACTCCTTGCCCACATGGAGCTTATGTTCCGGTGGGGGAGGCAATACACATAAAAAATAATAAAATATTAGGCAATGCAAGTGCTAGGGAGAAAAAATAAA
>NW_006786304.1:487264-488762 GCF_000442215.2 Lipotes vexillifer | reverse complement strand
GGAAAGAGGATCAATAAAGGATGGTGGGGTGGGAGAGCTAGTTTGATAGGGTGGCCAGGGGAGGCCTCTGAAGAGGTAACATTGAGCCTCGGACCTGTATGAAAGGAAAGATCCGTGTGGCCATCTGGGAGGATCTTCCTAGCATAGGGGACAAGTGTAAAATCCTAGAGGCCAGAGCATGCTTGGCAAATGAGGGCAACAGGGTGGCTGGAACCAAATGAGAGGTAGCTTTTTTTTCTTTTTTAAATTAATTAATTGATTGATTTTGGGCTGCGTTGGGTCTTCGTTGCTGCGCGCGGGCTTTTGTCTAGTTGCGGCGAGCGGGGGCTACTGTTCATTGCGGTGCGCGGGATTCTTATTGCGGTGGCTTCTCTTGTTGCGGAGCACAGGTTCTAGGTGTGTAGGCTTCAGTAGTTGTGGCACGTGGGCTCAGTAGTTGTGGCGCACGGGCTTAGTTGCTCCACGGCATGTGGGATCTTCCCGGACCAGGGCTCAAACCCAAGTCCCCTGCATTGGCAGGTGGATTCTTAACCACTGCGCCACCAGGGAAGTCCCAGGAGGTAGCATTTGAATTCCAAGTGTGCTGGGAAACCTGTTGGAGAGTTTTGAGCAGAGGAGTAACACGATCTGAGTTGTGTTTGAAAAGGATCGCTCTTGCTGCGTGGAGAACAGGTGGAAGTGGGCAGAAGTGGAAATAAGGATTCCGCTTAAGTCGGAGGCTGCTGTGGTAATCCCTTTGAGATGCAAGTAATGGTGGCTTGGAACTCTAGGGAAGGGGTCAGATGTAGATTCTGGATATAATTTGAAGGTAGAGGGGACAGGCTTTGCTGAAGGATTAAATGTGTGGAGTGGGAGAGGCAGAACTCAAGGTTGCCTCCAAGGTTTTTGGCCGAAGCAGTTGGAAAGACGGAAGTGCCTTCACTGACTGAGGTGGGGGAAGAATCAGCAGTTCTATTTTGGACTTAACGTTTTAGCTGTTTACTGTACATCTAAGTAGAAATAAATATGTGAGTGGTTGAGTTCAGTGATGAGGTCTGAGTGATGGGGGGTGGTTATGTGATGTGCGTGAGTACAGAGGGCAGAATTAATTGATTGAAGGGTTGGAGAGGCAGGCAGTTCAAGAGGTTTGAGGGGGCGGGAGCTTCTAGAACTTTGTGGTGAGAGAGCGTGTGTGGTGGGTGGGGTGAGGTGGGGGTTACTTCAGGTTCATTTTAGGTGTGTGGAGCCTTCTGTGACTGGGGAGGAGGGCGCATTATGAGGCATTAGCAAGCACTGGTCTGAGGGTTGAAGGCACCTGAAATAGAAGATTGGGGATTAAATGATGAGAATGGGCCTGAAGACATAGTGTCTAATGAGTTTAGGAACTGCCGTTTGAAGGAGTGTTAGGGGTTCCTGAAGGATTGAGAAGGGGATCCTAGGGCTTCCCTGGTGGCGCAGTGGTTGAGAGTCCGCCTGCCGATGCAGGGGACACGGGTTCGTGCCCCGGTCCGGGAAGATC
>NW_006786304.1:474806-487108 GCF_000442215.2 Lipotes vexillifer | reverse complement strand
ATGCGGGGGACACGGGTTCGTGCCCCAGTCCGGGAAGATCCCACGTGCCGCGGAGCGGCTGGGCCCGTGAGCCATGGCCGCTGAGCCTGCGCGTGCTCTGCAACGGGAGAGGCCACGGCAGTGAGAGGCCCGCGGGCCCACAAAAAAAAAAAAAAAAAGAGAGAGAAGGGGATCCTAAGTGTAGTAGAAGTGTTGATCCCAGGCATTGGGGGCAGTAGGTGGTTTTGTTTGAGGTGGGGTAAAGTTGGTGAGGATTAAACTGGAATTAGTGAGGGATCTGTTGGAGGGGTAGGAATGAATGATTTATCTGAGGAGCATTAAAGAATGGATGGAGGGCTTCTGAGGGAGAGGTGACCTAAGGGGCAAGTCAGAGTTGGGGTATGGAATTCTTGGGAGATGGGAGTTATTCTGAGGAAGTGAAGATGTCTAGAACTCAGCGGAGAGCCTGAAAAGGATTGGCTGAGGGTCCTGGGAGGGTAGGAAGGGGTTACCTATAATTTGGAATCTGTAGATTTGTATACAGTCTTACAGAGTTGATTAAAGTGCTCTCTTGTCCCTTTTTCAGCTGAGTCTCATAGCACTCTTTGGAGAAGGAAAGGCAGTGATTTCCTCCTCTGTACAGAAAGGAAGGAGGCTCCACAAAGCAAATTGACTTGTCTCTAAGGGAACTCCAGGTGGGATAGGAGAACTTTGGGGACTGGGGTTCGTTGTGAAATAGAAAGCAGCCTGGGAATCGACAGACTGCATTCTGGCTACAGTTTTGCCTCTGACTCTGTAATGTTGGACCAAGGTTGTCAGAGAATTGGAAGGGAGACAAATAATAATAAAAAGGGTCTTCAAGGGAACTCATACAGTCTGGAGGTTAAAAACTGGTGTGTGGGCTTCCCTGGTGGCGCAGTGGTTGAGAATCTGCCTGCTAATGCAGGGGACACGGGTTCGAGCCCTGGTCTGGGAAGATCCCCCATGCCGCGGAGCAACTAGGCCCGTGAGCCACAACTACTGAGCCTGCACGTCTGGAGCCTGTGCTCCGCAACAAGAGAGGCTGCGACAGTGAGAGGCCCGCGCACCGCGATGAAGAGTGGCCCCCGCTTGCCACAACTAGAGAAAGCCCTTGCACAGAAACGAAGACCCAACACAGCCAAAACTAAAAATAAATAAATTAAAAGAAGGCTCAACATTAAAAAAAAAAAAAAACTGGTGTGTATCTCTCATACAATGTTTTAATCTTTTTGAAATTAGTTGCCAGCATTTAAAAATCTAGAGAACTGGCCAAATTTGGGGCAGTTTGAGCATCAGAAGGAATAAAGTCGACTTCACGTAGAAATATTTAATAATGTGTCTTCTGATGTAGTGAAGTAAGAACCTCAGTGCATCATCTTCTATGTTTTCCTGCCAGATATCATGTTTTCACAGAACAGAGGAACAAATTAAAGGACACCATTGAGGTAATGATGAGATGTCCAGAATGTGGGACGTTTTACAAGACGACTGTCCTGGTTTTCTTCCAGAAGTCAATGTCATGGAAAAAACAAGCGAAGGGACTGTTGTAGATTAAGAGAGTAAAGGGTGGAGCCAAATGCAAGGTGTAACCCTGACTGGATCCTGGTTCAAAAAGAAAACTTCCCTAAAATACATCTTTTAGGCAATAGGGGAAATTTGAGTATTCAGTCCTGTTAGATGATATTTGGGAATTATTTTCTAGATGTGATAATAGTGTGGTTATGAAGGAGAATGTCATATTTTTGGAGTTGCATGCTAAAGGTGTGAAGTGCTGTGATGTTGGCATATGGGTAAAGCCAGTAGGGCAAAATGTTAACTATTCTTTCTATTTTTCTGTATGTTTGAAATTTTTTATGAGAAGTTGGGAAGATGTGTCTGTCTTCCTCCCAACCAACCCCACCCTCCCCACATATGGAGATTTCACAGTTTCTGATTTCTGTCTTTTGAAAAATAGTAAGGTCAGACATCTCCACATTGGTTGGAGCTAAGCAGAGGCCGCCTCTTTTATTTGGCCACACCCGAGGATGTGGGATCTTAGTTCCCCAACCAGGGATCGAACCCGCATCACCTGCATTGGAAGCGCAGAGTCTTAACCACTTGACCGCCAGGGAAGTCCCGAGGCTCTTTTGCATAGAGTCTGGGCTCTCTACTTGGCCGTCGTCTCCAGCAGCTCTGCTTCACTCATTGACAGAATTGCCTGGCCCCTGTAAGCACGTGAGTTTGCATCTCTTGCTGTGGCGCCGAGCCCATTTTGTGGATGAGGTTCAGGGAAGGGAGCCACCTCTCCCAAGGTCACACACCAAGTACATAGAAGAAGGAGGACTTGAATCTAAGCCACTAACTTCAGGTTCACTGCTATTTCCACAGTAGCTCATTTGCCACAATGGGAGCTCATTCTTTCAATCAGATGAGCATAAAGGAGAGTGTTGAAGCTGGCAGCCCTGTATGTTCTCAGACTGTGTGCTTCAGCAGTTTTTGCACCGACTTTCACAGCAAAGGCATGTCTAATTTTTCTCCTTCCACTCAGCGGTCATTTATCCCGTATCTAAGAGTGAGGAAGGAGGGTGACTGGGAAGGGAGAAGTAGAGGATAAGCTCCCTGAGGGCAAGCACTTTATAAATGTCCAGTAATTAGGATGTGGGTTTTGACTGGTCTCTATTAAATTCCCAGTGCCTGCAAGTATGTAGACATTCAGATATTTGTTGAGTGGGTGAAATGATTGTACACTGCAAAGACCTAGGAAGTCCAGAAACCCGGGTTCAATTCCCAGCTCTGCTAACTAGCTCTCTGACCCTGGGTGAGTGACAACAATTTCTTGGCCTTAGATTCCACATCTGCAAAAAAGGAGGAGTGAGTGTGACTAAATCTTTAAGGACTCAACTGAAGTTTTTTTGTTTTTTTTTTTTTTTAGATGTTGGGGGTAGGAGTTTAGTAATTTATTTATTTATTTTTGCTGTGTTGGGTCTTGGTTTCTGTGCGAGGACTTTCTCTAGTTGCGGCGAGTGGGGGCCACTCTTCTTCACGGTGCGCGGGCCTCTCACTGTTGTGGCCTCTCTTGTTGCGGAGCACAAGCTCCAGGCGTGCAGGCTCAGTAGTTGTGGCTCACGGGCCTAGTTGCTCCGCGGCATGTGGGATCTTTCCAGACCAGGGCTCGAACCCGTGTCCCCTGCATTAGCAGGCAGATTCTCAACCACTGCGCCACCAGGGAAGCCCTCAACTGAAGTTTTGACTTTACAGGAAAGGGGCTCCAAAAACTTCCCTATATTCAAGCACTCATTACCCTACACTGCTGCTGTTCAGACAGCGCTTCAGTTGGTTCCATAGGCACCTACTTGCCATGAAAGTGACTGAGCGTATACTGGAGGCCAATCCTGGTTGTTTCATATAAGGATCAATTTTTTAGTGGTTAATAGTTGAGTTTGAATCTCAGCTCCAGAACTTCATAGTTATCTAACCTTGGATACCTTTCTTAACTTCTCTGTGCTGCAGTTTTCTCACTTATCAAATGGGAATAACAGAATCTACGTCATAAGATTATTGAGAAAGAAATGAGATTATGCATGAATAGAGTCTATGCACAGAAAGCATTCAGTAAGTTATAGCTACCATTATTTGACAAGTATAAATCACCAGCCACAAAATAAGGGAAACTAAATAGGAAATAAGTTGAGATAAATGAGATAAAGCAGGCGTCAGTGGGATGAGTGGAAACTCCAAAAGGACAAGGAAGACTGTAGGAGGAGCAGATTTGCCCAAGCACATCAAGGTGAGGAACAGTCTTAAGGTCTGTCTTGGATTCTGACAGGACATTTAAGTAAGTATAATGAATGGGCATTTGGATGGAGCAGGATTGTAGATTTAAGTGAAAAGGACTGTAGTGTTAGTTAAGCGGAGAGTATTTTTAGAAGGAGAAAATGGTCAGATCTTCCAAGTGGCCCCATTATTTTTCTGGTCACAGTGACTAGAAACCTAGGAGCCTCTGTCCTTTCTGTCCACATCCAGTCTATTGGGAATTCCTCTAGGCTTTGCTTCAAGCTCTGTCTCATCCTCCCTTCTTAGTCCAAGCTACACGCATCATCTCAGGTCACCTCAACATTTCCTCCCTGGTCTCCCCTGTTCCACGTGCGACTCTTTATAACCGACCTTGCCTGCATCTCCCTGGCTCACTCCATTCAAGCTGCTTGTATCTTCCTGGACCAGGGATTGAACCCGTGTCCCCTGCATTGGCAGGCGGATTCTTAACCACTGTGCCACCAGGAAAGTCCCATTAGCTGTTGTGTTGTTTTGTTTTGCGGTACTTGGGCCTCTCACTGTTGTGACCCCTCCCGTTGCGGAGCACAGGCTCCGGACGCGCAGGCTCAGCGGCCATGGCTCACTGGCCCAGCTGCTCCGCGGCATGTGGGATCCTCCCGGACCGGGGCACGAACCCGTGTCCCCTGCATCGGCAGGCGGACTCAACCACTGCGCCACCAGGGAAGCCCTAGCTGTGGTTTTGATCATCTTTTTTTTTTTTAAACATCTTTATTGGAGTATAATTGCTTTACAAAAAATATGGAACGCTTCACGAATTTGCGTGTCATCCATGCACAGAGGCCATGCTAATCTTCTCTGTATCATTCCAATTTTAGTATTTGTGCTGCTGAAGAGAGCACTAGCTGTTTTATTATGTACCAGGTTTATGTAATTCTGCCGATGGACATTTGGGTTTCTTTTGGTGTATTTTTTTTTAAAATAAATTTATTTATTTATTTTTGGCTGCGTTGGGTATTCATTGCTGTGTGTGGGCTTCCTCTAGTTGGAGCGAGCGGGGGCTACTCTTCGTTGCAGCGCGGGCTGCTCATCGCAGTGGCTTCTCTTGTTGCAGAGCACGGGCTCTAGGTGTGCAGGCTCAGTAGTTGTGGCTTGCGGGATCTAGAGAGCAGGCTCAGTAGTTGTGGTGCCTGGGCTTAGTGGCTCCGCGGCACGTTGGATCTTCCCAGACCAGGTCTCAAACCCGTGTCCCCTGCATTGGCAGGCGGATTCTTAACCACTGCACCACCAGGGAAGTCCTGGTGTATCTATTAATTCAATAGCAATTGGAGTAACAGTGTGATAAGTCCCAAGCACAGTCATAGATGCTAGAGATACCATGGTTTCTGGAGCTTCCTTACATTGTAATGGAGGAACGAGGAGTGAACACATAAACAAGTAGCAAAATTCTAGATAGAAAAAATGTAGACCTATTTTGGATTAGGTGGCCAGTGTGGACTTTTTTAAGGAGGGGCAGTTGAGCTGAGACCTAAAGAATGGGTCATGTGAAGAGTTAGGGGAAGAAGCAGAGAAAACAGCTAATGCTAGAGTCCTACGGTGGGAGCAAATGTGGCATTTTCTGGGATCAAGGAAGGCCAGCCTGGCTGTAGGCAAGTTACCAGGGGAGAGAGTAGGATGAGACAGGCAGGAGTGGTATGCAGGGCTTTTGGTAAGGAGCTTGCATGGGAACCATTGAAAGGTCTGAGCAGGAGAGTGTGGCATGGTCAGGTTTAGAAGCTCTCCACCTGAGATGGGGACAGTGGATTGTTGGGGGCAGGAATGGAAGCAGGGAGGCCAGGTGTCAGGCTCTTGTGGTTTTTTTTTTTTTAAAGGGAACGCTATTTTTTTTTTTTGGCTGCGTTGGGTCTTCGTTTCTGTGCGAGGGCTTTCTCCAGTTGCGGCGAGCAGGGGCCACTCTTCATTGCGGTGCTCAGGCCTCTCACTGTTGCGGCCTCTCTTGTTGCAGAGCACAAGCTCCAGATGCACAGGCTCAGTAGTTGTGGCTCACGGGCCCAGTTGCTCCGCGGCATGTGGGATCTTCCCAGACCAGGGCTCGAACCCGTGTCCCCTGCATTGGCAAGCAGATACTCAACCACTGCGCCACCAGGGAAGCCCACTCTTGTGGTTTTATAGGTGAGAAATGGTGGCTCAGAGTAGGGCTGTGTGGCTGTGAAAATGGAGGGAAGTGGTGGACGACGCTGCTGTGAATAGCATTGTACATGATTTTTGTGCCCGCGTGAGTATTTCTGCAGGATTGATTCCAAGAAGGGAATTGCTGCATTAGAGTCTGAGTAATGATAGCCCGCATTCATTCAATGCTGACTATGTGCCAGGTACTATTTTAAGTGCTTTTCATGTAATTGAGCCATAAATAAGCAGTAATCTCAGGGCCCCTAGAATGGTTAAGGATTAAAAACATAAACATGATATTCAGTGTTGTTGGCAGTTGAATTAAAAAACCTCCCAAGGGACTTCCCTGGTGGTCCAGTGGTTAAGCCTCCAAGCTTCCACTGCAGAGGGCCTGGGTTCGATACCTGGTTGGGGAACTAAGATCTCGCATGCTACGAGGCATGGCCACAAAAACAAAACAAAACAAACAAACAAAACCCCAAAACCCTCCCGAGCAGTCAGAGTCTATGGAGCTCTCTAGGATGGAGGGATCCTAGATAGGCCACGGGCTGCATGTGATTTATGTCAGAGGCATTTATGCGGAGCAGTTGCTTGAAGAGTTTAGAGGGTACTCGCCTGAGTGCCGTGATAAGGACTTTTTGAGGAAATGGAATTCGAGTTGGGGTTTGAGGTCTGGAGGAAAGGCTTGACTAGGCGGAGAGAGGAAGACAGGGTGTGTTTCAGGTGTGTGGAATGTTGTGATTTAAAGTCTGCAGGTGGGGGACTTCCCTGCTGGTGCAGGGGTTAAGAATCCGCCTGCCAATGCAGGGGACATGGGTTTGAGCCCAGGTCCAGGAAGATCCCACATGCTGCGGAGCAACTAAGCCCGTGCGCCACAACTACTGAGCCTGCGCTCTAGAGCCCACGAGCCACAACTACTGAGCCCATGCACCACAACTACTGAGCCTGTGCACCACAACTACTGAAACCTAGAGCCTGTGCTCCGCACCAACAGAAGCCACCACAATGAGAAGCCCGCGCACCGCAATGAAGAGCAGCCCCCGCTCGCCGCAACTAGAGAAAGCCCGCGCACATCAACGAAGCGAAGACCCAACGCAGCCAAAAATTAAAAAAAAAAAAAAAGAATCAGTGCAGGACTCGATTTTATCAGCCATCATTCCCATTAAAGACTTCTAGCCTGATGACATGCAAGTGTCCATAATTATTAGAACCATTTTTGGAAAAGAGTTTCTGCATGTTCTCCTTAGTAGTGGTACTTGATGAGAATGGACTCATTTCATAAATTAGGAGCAAACTCATTGGTCAGCAAGACTTGAATTTAGGTGAGACTATTCTTTGTTCTTACTAATGCTTTTCAGTGTGAATAATCATACATTTGCTGCAAAAATATTAATGAGTTTGATTACAGGGTGCTGCCTAAGATCCTGACAGGGTTTTTCATGATATATGATGCAAACTCTTTATTTCCTTTTTTTTTTCTTTTTTCTTTTTTTGGCCTACTGTGCGGCTTGTGGGGTCTTAGTTCCCCAACCAGGGACTGAATCCAGGCCCTCAGCAGTGAAAGCACGGAGTCCTAACCACTGGACCTCAAAGGAATTCCCTTTATTTCCTTTTTCAAATATGAAAAATTCTGATTCTGAAACACTTCTTGTTCAAGGGATTTCGAATAAGGTATTGTGGACCTATACTGCCTTCTGCTGACCTCAGAGTTAAGTCCAGACTTCTCTGACTACCTTTTTTAAAAAAATTTATTTATTTTATTTATTTATTTTTGGCCGCATTGGGTCTTCCTTGCTGTGTGTGGGCTTTCTTTAGTTGCTGTGCATGGGCTGCTCTTCGTTGCGGTGTACGGGCTTTTCATTGCGGTGGCTTCTCTTGTTGCGGAGCATGGGCTCTAGGTGCACGGGCTTCAGTAGTTGTGGCACGTGGGCTCTAGAGTGCAGGCTCAGTAGTTATGATGCACAGGCTTAGTTGCTCCGCGGCATGTGAGATCTTCTCGGACCAGGGCTTGAACCCGTGTCCCCTGCATTGGCAGGCGGATACCCAACCACTGCGCCACCAGGGAAGCCCTACCATTTTTTTTTAAGCCTCATCTTCTGTCACTCTACAGGCTCAGAATGAGCTAAACACTTCTCAGATGCGCCCCCTTTCGTGCCACCTTGTGTATTACAGCTTAAATAGTACCCCTTCTCCCCTTCTCTTCTGCTGTCACGCTAGTTCAAGCCATCATCCTCTCTCACCTTAACTGTGACGTTCTTCCCCTTCCAACTGTAACCCTGCCCCCACCCCATGGCTTTCCATCATGTTTAGAATAAAATCCAGAATCCTGACAGTGCCTGTAAGAGCCTTCATGATGTGGCCCCTGACTCTGTCTACAGCCTCATCTACCATTTTTACCTTTTTTAAAGATTTTTTTGATGTGGACCATTTTAAAAGTCTTTATTGAATTTGTTACATTATTGCTTCTGTTTTATGTTTTGGTGTTTTGGCGGGGAGGCATGTGGGCTCTTAGTTCCCTGACCAGGGATCAAACCCCGCACCCCCTGCATTGGAAGGTGAAGTCTTAACCGCTGGACCACCAGGGAAGTCCCCCATTCTTCCCTTTGCTCACTGCTCTTCAGCTGCTCTGTCTGCCTTCCTGCTCCTGGAATATGCCAAGCACTCCTCTGCTTCAGGGCTTTTGCACTTGCTTTTTTCTGTACCTGGAATGTTCCCCCAAGTATCTGTATATATGTCCTTCATTTCATTTTGATTTTTGCTCAGCACCTCTGTGGAAAGGCCTTCATGATCAGTCTGACTAAAGTCACATCCTCCATCATTCCTGATCCATACCATGCTTGATTTTCTTCACTTTTTGAGATATTATATATCTCTATTTGTTTGTCTGTCTACAAAATACAAGCTCTGAGGGCAGGAATTGTGTCTGTTTATTCACTGCTGTATTTCCACACCTTGGAGGGGGGCCTGGCATAATAGGTGCTCAATAAATATTTGTTGAATGAATTGTTCTCAGCAGGATAGATTGGAGCCTGTCTCTTTTTCAAGATTTGAGGCCTGGATGCTTAAGTGCAGTTAATGAAATCCAAGATCATTTCCCTGTTTTTGTCTTGTTTTATTCTTCAATGATTCGGGGAGCTTCCACTGTCCTCTTTCATCCCGTTGACAATATTTGCCTTGTAGGCTGCGGGCCTCCCGGGTGCTTCTTGTTGGCATGAAGGGACTCGGGGCTGAAATCGCCAAGAATCTCATCCTGGCCGGAGTGAAAGGACTGACCATGCTGGATCACGAGCAGGTGAGATGCCGCCTTATCACTCTCCTTCGACATCTCCCCTCTTTGGTATAAACACTTGGAGATTTCGTGCCTTCCTACTTTCCCCTTCTGGGCTGTGAAAGAGGAGGGCTGGCATCAGTGGCACTGTAGCCCTTGGAGACTGACAGCGCCAGCACCGGGTTTGAATTCAGCTCACCATATCCTACGGGATGATGACCTTGCCCGTCTGTAAAGTGGAGTTAGCATCTCCCTTGGAGGGTGATTGTGGGGAGTAGAGGAGTGCTCTTCCAATCTATACCTTTAAATCACCTGAATCACTCATTTAAAATGCAGAATTGCCTTGGGGCTTTGTTTTGGTATAGCTTTCACCTCTAATGATTCTACTTTACAAAGTCTGAGGTAAGGCTCAGGAATATATACATTTAAAAGGTATCTCAGAAGAAAAACAGGTATCTCAGGAGATCTTGATGGAGATGCTTCACAGGCATTACCTTGGGAAATGTTGGATGAGAGAGAATGTATATGGACCACTTAATGTAGTGCCTGCTTGTAATAAGCATCCAATAGTTAATTATATGATAAAATATTATTTAATTGATAATAGAACCATAGTCCCCAACCCCCATGTAGCTTTCTCTGACCTATCTTTTCTCCAAAGTGAAAATAACTGCTGCTTTGTCTACATTCTCATGCCTCAATGATATTTTGGTTTTCTTTTATAGAAAATTTCAAATATATACAGAAGTAGAATAATATTTGACACCTCACCTACTTGGCTTCTACAGATACCAGTGTTTTGTTGATCTTTTTATTTATCTTTTCCCCTGTATTTTTTGGGACAGTTTTTTAAAGCAAATTCCAGAAATCATGTATTTTTTTCAGTTAAAATATTTCAAAAATTGTGTTGTCACATGATATTATTTGTGTCTTTTTTTCCTTTTAGGCAATGAACAGGGGTCCTGTCTCATGCTAAGTAACTAGCACACACAGTGTGAGGTATAGGCTCTGTAAACAAAAGTAAATGTTAATGAAATTTTTAAAAGCTCTCCTGTTTGGAGTTTCAGGAGAAAATAATATCTAGAATTTTTGTTGTCTTAATTCTCCTGCAATACGAAGAGACACATAGATTGGCTCACTTAATATCACAGTCACAAATTGATTTTTGACTTGAATTCAAAACTTTCTAAGGAAAGAAAATCCCTGCAAGCAAGCTGCCAGATAATTAACTGAACCCTCCCAGCTTTGACATCCCCCCGCCCACCAGCCACAGTGCCCCCTAGGTGGCAGGAACACCGCATCCAGGGGAAGAATTTGTTTGCCTGGGTAGAGAGGGTAAGAGTGGAGACCCAAGGGAGGATGGCTCCAAAACCTGGAGGCCGTTGGTGTGGAAAAACGAAACCACAATGGGATGGTAGTTTCCTCATTTGGTTGGAAAATCTGAGAATGGGGATGAGAGAACACTGAGGCCGTGTGATGTGGTTCTCTCACTGCCTCGGCACTGGCACGAATGCCACCCAGAGTTGGAGTCAACTGTTGCCTCTTCAGTTTAAAGAGACTGATAGTGCCTTCTACTTGCCTTCCGCTGTAAGGCCTGACTCCTCTGACTGGTTTTCAAAGCCTGACACGGTGGTTCTCAATCCCATCTGTGCTGTAGAATATTTGGGGAGTTATTTAAAAATAAAAGTTCTCCAAGTGAGTCTAAAAGTCAGGGAGGGTTGAGAACCACTGGTTTCATATAACCTGGTCCCAGTCAACTTACCCAGCCTGACTCCCATATCATAAATTTCATAGTTCGTGAACACTCTCTGGTGGTTCTGCCTTTTGTAGTTTGCTTGTGCTTTTTTTTTTAAATTAATTAATGAATTAATTAATTTATGGCTGTGTTGGGTCTTCGTTTCTGTGTGAGGGCTTTCTCTAGTTGCGGCAAGAGGGGGCCACTCTTGATCACGGTGCGCGGGCCTCTCACTATCGTGGCCTCTCTTGTTGCGGAGCACAGCCTCCAGACACGCAGGCTCAGCAATTGTGGCTCATGGGCCTAGTTGCTCCACGGCATGTGGGATCTTCCCAGACCAGGGCTCGAACCCGTGTCCCCTGCATTGGCAGGCAGATTCTCAACCACTGTGCCACCAGGGAAGCCCCTTGCTTGTGCTTTTGTCCCTGACTAGGAACGTCCCAGGAAGATGGTGCTGCATTTTGCAGAAGCTTTGGAATCATGAAGGCTTGGGCTCAAATCACACCTTCTGAAGCTGGGAAAGGGAATTAACCTCACAGAGACTTAGCTTGTTCATCTATAAATTGAAGATGTTAATTCCTGCCCCTTAGAGTTTTTCATTTCGTTTATGTCAGCAAGCATCCAAGAGCACCCGCTGCCTACCCTGAAGTAGTCTAGGTACTGGCGATGGAAAAATGCACAAGATTTGCTTCCCATCCTCAATTTTTTTCCAGAAACCAGAGCACGCTACCTGACTCAGGTTGTGGCATGTGGACATGAGAGAGAATTCCTGGAGTGCTGAGCTGAGTCTTAAAAAACAAGCAGAGGTTTTTCAGGGTTTGAGGAGCTGTGTTTTAGGCAGGGGACATTAGCACAAGACAGCATGGTAGAAATCGAATATAACAGTTTGGTGTTTTTAGAGTGTGAAGCCCGTGGTGCTGGGAGCGTTGCAGATTGCAGGTGAGATCCAAGTCATGAAGGGCCAGCTGGTAAGCTCTGCTGTAAACTTACTTAATTCTCTAGGTGGTGAGGAGTCATTGAAGAGTTTCAGATGGGTGAGGGTTGACTTCAGCTTTGGGCTTTCTGTAGATCACTAATACTGTGTAGACTGTGGTTGGCACAAGATATGGGGCAGAAGACTACTTAGAAGGCTGCTTTAATAGTTTAAGTGAGAGATGAAAAGGGTCTGTGGAATGACAGTGGGGATAGAGACGGCGAGAATCACTGAGAGGTGAGAGAGGCTTCGGTGGTATAGTCAGTAGGATGCTATATGGGAAAGCAAGGAGGAAGTAAAACAGCTGACACTTACTGTAAGTGCTGGACGCTGTTCTAGGAGCTGTAGTTGTAGTATCTCATTTAGGCCTCAAAACAACTCTGAGATGTAGGGATTATCATTCCTGC
>NW_006786304.1:429135-474784 GCF_000442215.2 Lipotes vexillifer | reverse complement strand
TCCTGCTTTACACATAAGAAAACGGAGGAAAAGGAAGTGAAGTATTGGCCCGCCCAAGGTCACAGCAGTTAGTGGTACTACCAGGCCCCAGGCAGTCTGACCCCTGGCAGAGGCCATGCGCTTAGCCACGTCACCTGGTGGCTGCTACCAAGGAAGTGTAGAGGATAGCAAGACCAGGTTTCTAGCTCTGGTGACAGGGTGTGTCAGAGATGTCTCTGTTTGTTAACAGAGACAACAAACATAGGAATTGGATTATGATTGGCCCATGGGATCTCCAGGAGGAACTTTCTGGTGGGCAGTTTAATATAAGACTCAGATGGATCAGGAAGCAATCTGTATCAGTAAGAGCAATGTGAGAAATAACAGCAGATTTTGGTAGAAACTATAAGGCATGGAGTTGGTTTATGGAGCTTTATAGAGTGAAAAGATGAATGATTCCGAGGTGGAATCCTGAGAATAGCTGCACCTAAGAGGGCCCATGTAGAAGCTGGAATGTCCTGCAGGGGAGAAGGAGAGCTGGGAGCCGGGAGGCCAAGGAGTGGGGCACAGGTAGTACTGACTCCCCTGGTGGAGTGATTAGTAGTGCATCACTTTTAGTAACGTCCTCATTTTACATGTGATTCCCTCATACTCACTCAAGGTCACACATTTAGGTGGTTGAGCCAGGATTCAAATCATGGCTGTGAATCCAACCTGAATTATCCCAGAGCATGGCTTTTAACCACTATGATGTACGATCTCGCTGTGTGTGGTGAGATCCCTGGGATGGAATGGGATGGGTCAAGCATACTGTTAGAGGGCTGGCCTTGAACGGGAGGAGGACCAGCTCATTTGCTTGGAGGAAAGATAGTAAGGGAGAGTGTATACTGTGGATAGTTGGCAGGAGAGGAGGATTACTTCTGTTGAGCCCAGTCTCGGTGAAGGTGGCGGGGTCATACATGGACATTCATGATTAAATTAGATGTTTGATGTGCGAAGAAATGCATTTTGAACAGTGGAATCTGTAATCCTGCTGGTGGCTGTCAGGTGACGGTGGTATCTGTCTGAGGCTGTCTCCTGCTGGTGTCCGGCCTTATGAGTGAAAGTATCCCTCTTCTCCAGGCTCCGCTCAGCTGTCCTCCTTTCTTTTAATTGAATTTAAGAGTTCGTTTCAAACATTCTTAACTCTGTCTAATTTTTGTGTTGGTCTGATTTTAAACCACTTGTAGGCAGGGACTACATCCTTTAAATTACTTATGTCTCTCTCTGATTGCTTAGAATTGGGCACATGGTAGGGATTTGGTCAACTCAGCACTGATGATTATGTCGTTTTGTTAGCAGTTAAAAATTTACTTGAGAAAGCATGGACTTCTTTTGTTTAGAGTGAATTTTCATTATAAACACAAGGGGGTGCTCTTTAACCATCAGTGCCCAGTTTAAAAAAAAAAGTTCAATGTCTATTTTAAAGCCTCAGAAGGAAAGAATATAGGGAGTGTGCGTTGGGCAGATTCCTATAGGAACAGTAGTACTACAATTAGATGGTAGGTATTTTAGTTGTTCTTTAAAATGGAAAAGTTCATTTGTTTTTCCCCCCAAATTCAAGTATTTAAAAAAAAAATTATTATTCCTAGGTATCTCCAGAAGACCCCGGAGCCCAATTCCTGATCCGTACTGGGTCTGTTGGCCGAAACAGGGCCGAAGCCTCTTTGGAGCGCGCACAGAATCTCAACCCCATGGTGGATGTGAAAGTGGACGCTGAGAATATAGAAAAGAAACCTGAGTCGTTTTTCACGCAATTTGATGCTGTAAGTTTCATAGAGAATGTAAAATCTGCTTCAGGAATTCAGCAAATTAAAGCACTAGTTGTATGTATACTAGGTACACTGGAGCATCAGAATCTCAAATCTGAGCTTTTTCCCCAAGTAAGTTTTTAAGCTGTTTCATTCTTTAGTTTTAATATATTGCCCTAGTAGGTTGAAGTCTTATATTGCCTTAGTGTATATGCCTTATTAGTGTATTGCCTTAGTATGCTGAGTGTGTTGGTAGGCAGATCCAGTCTGTTGAATCTGCACTAACTGCTTGTGAGTTGCTGCCTTTTGGTTTCTTCTTTGGGCATATTTTTCCCAAGACCAGGTTTTATCATTGGTGTTTTGTCTTCCTTCCAGAATTTTTGCACATAGCTTCTATACATTTTATTGCAAATGTTTTCTTCTGAAAACTTAACAAGTTGGTGAATATCTGTAGCAGAGTCTTTTTTTTGTTGTTAGAAATACCAAACTACAGCTTGTGTTTTGTCTTTAAAAAGAGCACACCTGATCTTGGTCTGTCTCTGTCTCTTTCTCGCACACAGCCACTTTGACCATGTTGCCATGGTTAACTAGACAAAATCACTGTAGTCTTAAGCCAAACGAGGCATATCCAGCCTCATTTGATTTCACTGCCAAATCTTTGCAGAGGTGAAAGGATAAGTTAAATTCTGTTTCAATGTCTGTGACCTTTCAGACATGGCTTCCTGTACCCTGGAAAAGCTTAACAAATGTTGGATAACCGTGCAATAGTCACAGATGATCTACTTGTTTTTTAAATGAAGGGCCCATTACGTGAGAGGTTAGAATTTGGGTTTGGTAGTTTTGTTTTTCACACTGTTGTATTTCATATGTGCATCTGTTCAAATGTGGGTTTGGGATGATGGATCATCTGTGCATCTTGTCCCTTAAAAAATTTTTTTTATTCTATTTTGTAAGTCCAGGTATTGGAACATTTTCCATTTGGACATAAGTCATCTCTTCATTTCTTTATCCGTAGTAACCACATTTGGTTTACTCTAGGTGTCCTTTGAACTTCTAGCAACTAAAAGCTTTGTTAGAACTGAAGCATGGGGCTGTTGCTTGTATAACACATGTGCACAGGGCAGGCGTGACTTCCTCATATTTGAGCCATGTTTGACTGGTCTTCATAGGTTTTCACGCTCAGTTTTGACTGCAGGGCTCCATTCGGTCAGTTGATTGCATGTTCAGCTGCACCTGTCTTATCTTTTAGATTTGACTTTTCCTCAGGTGACTGCATCCTTTGAATGGCAGCAGAGACACACGTTGCTCTGTGAGCGTTATTTCAATATTCAGGCTGCCAGACAACAGCAAGAGGTTTATCAAATGAAAATCCTTTTGTAATTTCTTCTCCAACTTTCTATGTTCAGAAGAAAACATGTGCAATTTAGAAGTTGTCTTCTTGGCCCTGATCACAAAGCTTCTCCCGAAAGGTCGTGTTCTGTGCAGTAAAACTTAGCCATTTCTAATACCTAAACTTACTGGAACACAACTTAGAGGCCTCAGAGCAACATTGATAATTCCACTGAGTGAATCACCGTCTCATTGTCTAAGTCTGAATGGGAGGTCACTTGGGCTGTAACCTTTTCTTTTGTCCTTAAATTCAGATAAAGTTTCACATCGAAAACTGTGGAAAAATAATCTCAACAGGACTTGTTTATTTTCTTTATCTTAACATATCAGTCAAAAGAAGGGGGGGAAAATGCCCTTGTATTTAAACATGACCTTTGGGTAAATTTAAAAAACTGGTTTTGTTTCTTGCTGTAGCTTATTCAGATATTAATAGGTTTAATGATTTAGAAATAACTTCCTCTAAGTTATATTACTGTCTTTTCCTTTTCCTGAAAACTGTGAAATGTGGTTTATATATGTTCATGGTTTAGGGGAAATAAATTCATCGAGTGCCTTTTACTTAATAGCTAAACACGTTTCATTTTGGTTGCAGAAGGTGAAGTGACCGTCTCATGATTTACATTTTCTACACACTGAAACCTGCAACTTTTCTTTTGTCTTCTAACCATAGCATCCAAAGAACCTGTTGTACCAGTTTGAAACTGGCTTTAGCCATGCCCAGAGAGACTGTTCATTAAGGTGTATTTAGACATCAGGGCGGTGATTCACAGTCTGCACAACTCACACCCAGCCACTTTCATTCTTTCTGCAGGTATGTCTGACTTGCTGCTCCAGGGATATCATAGTTAAAGTTGACCAGATCTGTCACAAAAATAGCATCAAGTTCTTCACGGGAGATGTTTTTGGCTACCACGGATACACGTTTGCCAATCTCGGAGAGCACGAATTTGTAGAGTAAGTCTGGGGAGAGGAGGAGAGAACGTAAAGCCTTTTCAAAATGCACTTCTGTTTACTGGTAGGAAATGAACCATTTAAGGAAAGTATTTAACTATAATACTTAGAACTTTGGGAAACCAATTCATTAACAGCTTACTGAATATATAGATTGTGTGCTCAGAATTATAGGAGATGTGCCCCCTGCCTTCCACATTGATGGTCTCCTCTAGAGCATGAGGAAAGCAGTTCTAAGGCGATCAAAACACACCATGTGGGTATCTGATCAGTTTGGACTTCAGGTGGTGAAGCCACACTTTCTATTCAGGGAGAACCTGCTCGGATTGTAAACATTTGTTCCCCAGCTGTGGCTTGCGTGTGTTCAGGTTGAGAGATGGTAAAATGAGTACTAGTTAGATGGGCAACTCTGTAGGCACACTCAGCCAGTCTACGTTGGAAAAGCTCCAAGGTCTAGAGACTGCTCTGGCAGAACAAACAGACCTCCTCTCATTTTGAACATTGAGGTTACAGACCATGGTGATTCTCACATAATGAGACCTGCAGTTTTGAACTTGTAACTTCTAGATGAAAGATGGCAGATGATACCAGTGCTGTAAAACTACAAGAGTTGGTTTTGGGGTTGTAACTTTTGACCACCACCCTTGCTGATGAGAGGTAAAGAGAGACCCTGTGTGGTAGGTGAAGCCTCCTACCAAGAGTCAAAGAACTGCTTTCTTTTGTTCAGCTTCTTAGGCAAGTCACTGAACTTTGTCCAGTCTGCAAGTTTCTTGCCTATAAAGTCGAGATGGGGGAAGGACAAACATGTTCAAAATCTCTTTTTTTTTTTTTTTTTTTTTTCTTTTCACTGTGAAATTAGCTACCCTATCAAGCTAAAATCAGATCTGATCTGGATTATTGAAATAGACTTCCACCAGGGCTCCCACCTTGTTACAACCTATTATCACCAAGTGACAAACCTTATCCTTTCAAAACTCAAGTCAAATTATGCTAACTGTTGTGAAGAAAACCTATGTATGTCTTTCAAACACATGTCAGAGTCACTACAGTGGCCAATATTATTCTGTTTAATTTTTGCGGTACGTGGGCCTCTCCCGTTGCGGAGCACAGGCTCTGGACGCGCAGGCTCAGCGGCCATGGCTCACAGGCCCAGCCGCTCCGCAGCATGTGGGATCCTCCTGGACCGGGGCACGAACCTGCGTCCCCTGCATCGGCAGGCGGACTCTCAACCACTGCGCCACCAGGGAAGCCCTCTTGAATCTCTTGTTTTATGGCTTTAAGAAAATCTAGTTCTTTGGGCACCTTATAAATGGATAAAGAAGTCACAGTAGAGAAAAGAAGCCCAGATTATTTTAATGTGAGCTCCCCATGGCAGAGAGGAGGAATTGAGTTCAGCTCTTTATTTCATGATTCAGGTGGAACATTTACAAAGTTTATTGAGAGTATACTATGTGCTAGGCAGTGTGCTAAGCAATTTATTTCTCTTCTAATAATTCTTCAGGGATTATTATTCCCACATAGCAGGTAAGTGAGGCATCAGGTAATCAGTGGCCGGGCTGGGATTTGAGCCAGATCTGTATGAGCTTTTGCTCTTAACTACCATCCTATTCAGTGAGCCACTGATGCTCTTTTTGTTCTCATGGCATGATTCATAGGGTAGAACTTGATTCCCTCCCCTTGTCACCCTCTAGGGAGAAAACCAAAGTTGCCAAAGTTAGTCAAGGAGTAGAAGATGGACCTGATACCAAGAGAGCCAAACTTGATTCATCTGAGACAACCATGGTCAAAAAGGTATGTGGAGGAGAGGGGTGGTGTCAAGGGTCAGAAGCCCTGGGGCCTTGTAGGCTATGGGCCATAACCATTGCCAGCAAGGGAAGCAAGCATGTAGTCCTGAAGGGGGGAGTCTGGACAGACTAGGCCAGTGCTTGTCCCATTTAAAGGGGCAGCTGTGGGGGAGGGGGAGAAAAAAAAAATAAAAAATAAAATAAAAATAAAGGGGCAGCTGTGTTTGGTGCCAGCCGGCTCTTGGTGTGAGGGAATGTGGACCTAGTGATGTCAGATGTGATTTTTCAAGAGAATGAGAAAGATTTTTTTTTAATATGCTCTGTCCCAAACTTTTTAATACTGGCAACCTTTTTGCATGCTGTTTCCATCCACCCTGTAGAGACTAAAGAGAACACGCCTGTAAGACTTACCTGCTCTGTGGGCCACAGATTTGCACCTCTGGTGTATGGAGCAGCATCAGAAAGACTGTTTCTGAGCACAGGCCCTTACTCTTTTTTTTTTTTAAACTTAGGTCATTTTTATTATTGCTACATCTATTTTTTTAATTATTTATTTGGCTAAGTCAGGTCTTAGTTGTGGCATGCGGGATCTTTTGTTGCGGCGCATGGACTTCTCTCTACTTGTGGCACGTGGGCTCTAGAGCTCAGGCTCAGTAGTTGAGGTGCGCGGGCTTAGTTGCCCCGCGGCATGTGGGATCTTAGTTTCCCCACCAGGGATGGAACCGTGTCCCCTGCATTGGAAGGCGGATTCTTAACCCCTGGACCACCAGGGAAGCCCCCACTCTTATACAAATGGTTTTTTTTTTTTTCCAGATTGATAGACAATTTAGTAAGGTCCTAAGTGGGCAGGGAGACAGTTTAAACTTGAATTGCTTATTTAAAATAAAGTTTTTGGGTTTTTCCCACCAAATAACCTTTTAAGAAGAAAGGTCTCAATGTTGACCAGTGTTATCAGATGTGTATATATATATATATATATATATATATATATATATTTTTTTTTAATGTAGCTTACGTTAGGAGCTTAGTCTCTACTAGGATTGGTGCTGTAATTCATGTTATAGAAAGAGGAGTGGGAAGGGAATCAGTAGACAGATGATGGTTTTGTAGCTAGTGTTGGAATTTGAGAAGGGAATTCATGCGATGGGGAAAAAAACAAGATGAAGTGGCCAGACTTGGTTTTGTTGAACCGAGAGGAAAGACATGGCCAAGCCCTTATTTACTCTTTGCTTTGTAGATCTAAATGTTGAGAAAGAAAAACAGCTGGTCAGGGCATCGAGTTAAAACTGCTCTAAAGGGGGGATTCTGAGAGTGCAGAAACCACAAAAGAGACTGCAGAAAACCACAAAAGTGGAACTCTTTTGAGTTTCCAGCAAGGCTGCGCTGGAGATTTTCCTTTCCTTGCTCTTTATGTTTGTATTGGAATAGTTTGATGCTGCGAGTGTAATACAGAGGAATTATTAAGCCCTAATTTTAGTGTCTATTCACAGGACCATAATTATCCAGAGTGAACATTGGTGTTTTGGCCAAAACTTGGGTCTTTTTCTTTCTTCCTTTCTTTCTTTCTTTTTGAGGCCCAGTCAAGCTTTATCTGAATAGCTCCGTGAGTTTGGTGGGGGGAGATAAATTGTTAACTAAGGGAGGAGCACAAAAGCAGCTTTGTGGGTGCTGTCAATTTATAAATCACACCCTCTTACAAGTGTGACACTTGGCCTTGGTGTGAAGGGTTTTATGGCTTAAGGGCCTTCTCTGATTGAGGCAGGTCTTTCACATTCAAATGGAGAGAGCCCTAGCTTTGTTTGCCCTTCACAGCTGGAAGTTTCCTGGGAGTCAATTCTGATGGTGCCCACTGGGGCAGATCTGGAAACCTCTTTTGGGAGCCACTTTAGCTAGCTATGAGGAGAATGTGGGCAGCCCTGGCAGGCACTCGGCGGCCTTCGCGTACCATTCCTAGGGCTCTTCAGTCACACGGCTCTTTGTGTGGCCTCTTCCTACATGGGGCCCAATTTGAAGGTATCAAAATATTCCCCAGCTGACATTGTTAGTCAGCTGTTTCACTGGGACAATTCAGGCTCGGATTCCAACCCTGAGCCCTTAAGGTTCCAAGGCATTCAGTGCATTCCTGATGACAATCCCTGGGATTCCAAACCTTGTCTTTGTGCAGCCTCACCGAGAGCGCTGTGGAAGGACCGGGCTGAGCAGGGTCTGGGCCTTGGCTTTGCCACCTTGCAATAACACGCCGACTCCATTTTGGCAGTGACTACTCCACGATTTCGAAGTTTTCCTCCAATTCAAAAATCCCTTGATTTAGATTCTGCCCTTTCAACTAGCTGGGTTTTGCTCAGCGTGCAGGATGGGGGTGGGGAAGCAACCACTTCCCGTTTCCTGTGAAAGGCTTCTGGTTAGGGTTCCCTTCCCCTCCCCCTTTCCCTTAGGCTCAACCCAGTGTTGTAAAGCCACTTTTGCTTCAAGGTACACATTGTGCTCCTAAATTAGAAACGTTAAAAAACAAAGAGGAAAAACAGAGCTTGTGGTTTTCACACCGTCTAGGAAGACACTGGCTGGGCCTTTCTAGCACCTGTGCCATCATGATAAATACGGCAGTGGGAAAATGCCCAGCCCAGAGATAGGCATGCAGTAGTCGATTGTTTGCTTCCTTTGGTGCCCAGGAGAAGTGATGAGACAGATTTCGTCAGAAACAGTTGTTGGGCATAGACCTGATGTGGGCTCTAGTATGCAGTAGATAAAGGAGATTGCAGTGGTTTTGTGATGAGGAAGTGTCCGGAAAGGCTTCCCGGAGGAAGAATTGTTAGAGTTGGCATGTGAAGGACAGTCTGCCAAGCACCAAAGCCAGAAGCAGCATCCAGTCACAGGAAATAGGGTCAAGAAAAGGCACAGCTGTCGAGACAGGGTGACTATGGCTTCCCTCACTCCAAGCAGCGAGCCCTTTCTGTATGTGCGAGTTGCAAAATGCCTACTGCGGACAAGGCACTGTACTGGGTGCAGGGAAGCAAATTAGCCCTCTTGTCTCCATTTACAGCTGACACTAAAGCCAAGAGAAGTTAAGGAACCCCGCCCAAGATCACACAGCAGTGTAAGGAGGAAGGAATAGGTGGGGAGAGCATAGGCAGTGGCGAAGGGCACAGGCACACCTAACCACCCACAAGGTGAATCCTCTTGGAGTTTCTAGGATAACTTGAAGTTTTGTGAGGATGGTGGGATGAAATATGTGAAAATTGGGATCACTCCAGAAAACTTTAAAAAGCCACCAGCGTGCTCCCGTGCAGCTGCTCATACTTCTTTATTAGGGGGCTGCCCGATAGGAGTAGATAGATGCCTGGTGGTGGGTACTCTCCATAATAGCTCTTTAAAGATTAAACATAAAGTAGGATTTGCTTCTGACATGCTAAGAAACTACAGATTTAATGTTACCACTGCTTCTAGATGTAGTGGGTCACTAATTTGGGCACTGTAATCCTTTTTTCATGAATTAGTTGTGAAATTCCACAGTTGAGGAATGATTCATTATTTTGATTTCCCCCTTTGTGAGCAATTTGTTGACAATTCTCTCATCCTCCTCTCACCCCCATCCTTAAAGCAGCATTCCTGATGACTGACTAGTGTAGTTCCTCCTCTTTTCTGTGGCACGTTGCTTTGTAATGCTGGTTACACCTCAGATTACTTGTCAGGGTCTCCCTCATTAGAGTTGAAGCTCCATACGGGCTGGGCAGTTCTGTTCGCTGCTCTGTTCCTAGTGTGGTACCCCGCACACTTGTGTTCAGGAGGTTTTTTTAAAAATAAATTTATCTATTTATTTTTGGCTGCCTTGGGTCTTTGCCGCGCATGGGTTTCCTCTTGTTGCAGCGAGCGGGGGCTACTCTTTGTTGCGGTGCGCGGGCTTCTCATTGCAGTGGCTTCTCTTGTTGCGGTGCATGGGTGCTGGGCACGTGGGCTTCAGTAGTTGTGGCACACAGGCTCAGTTGTGGCTCGCGGGCTCAGTAGCTGTGGCTCGCGGGCTCTAGAGTGCAGGCTCAGTAGCTGTGGCGCACGGGCTTAGTTGCTCCACGGCATGTGGGATCTTCCCGGACCAGGGCTCAAACTTGTGTCCCCTGCATTGGCAGGGGGGGTCTTTTTTTTTTTTTTTTGCGGTACGCGGGCCTCTCACTGTTGTGGCCTCTCCCGTTGCGGAGCACAAGCTCTGGACGTGCAGGCTCAGTGGCCATGGCTCACGGGCCTAGCCGCTGCACAGCATGTGGGATCTTCCCGGACCGGGGCACGAACCTGTGTCCCCTGCCTCGGCAGGCAGACTCTGAACCACTGCGCCACCAGGGAAGCCCGGCAGGTGGATTCTTAACCACTGCGCCACCAGGGAAGTCCCCAGGAAATGTTTGTTCAGTGTAGTTGTGCCTGTTCCAGCATCATAATGTGACCCAGCTCTGGAGGAGATTATTGTCATTGTAAAAAGCTTTTATTCAGTTAACTTTCTTTGTGATCAAATAAATGGATTAATGTTGTAGTACATTAGTTCTCATAGTTTAGGTTATTTGAGCTGAGCTGAGAGAACAGACTTTTAAAGAAGAGAAGGTTCTTGGCTAGGAATATGTAGAAGTAAGTCATTGGGTTGCCTAGACCAGAACCTGCAGGCCAGAGAGGTTCAAAACTAAATTGTTAGAGAGTCACTTGGTTCGGGGGAGGGGAGCAGGCAGGGAGGCGCAGGGTGCAAATTGCAGAGAATTTGGTGGACTGCTGATAGTAGGTTTTGCAGGTAGGACAGTTGTGGAGTGTGGGGTGGGTGCTGGTGGTGCCTTGTCTCACCCGAGAGAAGTTTCTTGGCTCTATGGATGAGGAAGAGGAGTCCCTCCCATCATCACAGCACAGTCTAGTCTTGTGTGTGTGTGTGTGTGTGTGTGTGCGCGTGCGCGTCCACGTGCGCGAGAGTGAGAGAGAGATATTCAATATACAAAAATCACACGACATCAGTGCAAGTTATGGAACATAACGGTAAAACAAATACTATCCAACTTAAAAACCAAAACGTTCCCAGTACTGTTGTACCAATCTTGGTGTTCTTTGTCTTCTCAGGGCTGCTGGTACATTTGTGTGGATTTACTAAGGTATCCAGGAGGGGTGGATATAGCCCTGCTTGCCATGGTGTTTTGTCATGTGTTTGTAAATCTAAACAGTGGAATAAAGCTTATTAGGTAGTGTTGTAGGTATAAATTAAAAATGAAATTAAGAATGGTAGAGCTAATCACCATGTACCCACCACCCAGTTTAAAGCATAAAACATTACTGATGTGATCGAGGCCCCCTGGTTATCGCTCGCCAGCATGAGTACCCACTGTCCTCAGTTGTGGTTCTTATTCTGGGCATTTATTCTTACTGCACGTGTTTGTTTTTCCAAGTAATATAGAATTGTTTGGTATGCTTTTTAACTTCTTAAAAATTGGTTTTGCATTTTATGTATGCTGCCATGTGCTTTTTAAGAGCAGCTTTATGTTTGTGAGGCCATCTGTTTGTGTGGTTCTGGGGCTTTGCTGTCCATTATGGTAGCCACCGGCCGCATGTGGCTATTTAAATTAAAATTAATGAAATTTAAATTAAATTAAAAATTCAGTTCTTCAGTCTCACCAGCCACATTTCACATGCTCAGTAACCACAGGCGGCTGGTGGCAGCCATATTGCAAAGCACCAACATGCAGAATGTTCTTGTCATCATTGCAAGTTCTCTTGGGCAGCAAGCACTGCAGTTTTTTTTGTTTGTTTGTTTGTTTTGTTTTTGTTTTGACCATAGAGTATTTGTTGTGTGAAAACATTACTATTTATTTATTCTCCTATTAATGGGCATTTAGGTATATAAGGTTTTGCTCTTACAAATTCTGCTGCAGTCATTGTGTGTGTGTGTGTGTGTGTGTGTGTGTGTGTGTGTGTGTAGATAATCTCCTTGGGTAAGTGTGTGATTTCTCTAGGATATAGGAGATTTAGGATGTGCACATCTTCAACTTTACCAGACCCCGAAAAATAGCTCTCAAGTAGTTTCCTCAATTTACATTCCAAACCCAGCAGCATATAACAGTAACATTTGGTAACTTCAGGCTCTTTTGCCACTCTGCAGAGTGTGAAAACTGTCTCGGGTTGTGGTTGTCAGCTGTTAATATGCTTTTGAAAACTAGTCTCCCATGAGTAGGTGTGGAAATTAGACCTAGAAATCTGTAGTTTGAAAGTTGTTTCAATTCTGATTTACATTCAGCTTTACATCCAGATCTGTATCACTTGTTATAGATGTTCAGCCTGATCTAAGAAGTAAAGTAGGTTCACAAGTCCCAAATGTGGAAAATACAGAACAAGTTGAGAACATGTGAACCCTGTTACCCAGTGATGTCAGTATTCTTTTTATGCATGTACGTAATAAATTAGAGCACTAATTAATATATATTAGTACATGCAAGACACGTATAATGATCCAACGTAATATATGACGTACATACGTATTGTCTTTTCCTTTTTTCACTCCATATATTTTCATAAGCACTCCTCAAATCTTTATGTCTACTTTGGAGAGCATGATTCTATTCTATTCTGTTTGTTTTTTTATTGACATATAGTTGGCGTACAACTGGAGAACATGATTTTAAATGGCTGTATGTGTCGGTCATCCCCTTTTTGCCTTGCCATGATCTATTGAGCCAGTTTCCTATTGCATAGAGGTTATTGCAGTCTCCCACTATTCTAAATGGCCCAGCACAACCCCTTAATTTGATAGCTGATAGACTGTGTGGAGAATTCATCTTTGTATTTATTGTTGGGCTTTTCGGCAAATGAAAAGCAGGTAGGTCCTGTCAGCTCAGGGGTATTTATTGAAAATGTAGTCCATTCAATGCTGTGCCTTTCACTGTGGTCCCTGCCTCAGGAAGCTGCTACCCATCTGAGGAGAGGGGATCAGTTAACGGTGTGAGAGGGCTTATTATTAGTCTTAACTAGACTCTCAGATTGAAATCCTCAAGGCCCAGAATCATCAGGGGAGAAAATGGACAGTGGAGGGGAGTGGGTTAGGCATTTAAGGCAGAGGGATCCATGAGCCAAGGGCATGGAGGAGCGGGAGGGATGAGTGAGGTGTGAAAGTTACCTTCATTCAGGAGGGTGGTAGATGCTACTACCTGGCAGGCACTGCCAGCTGTTTCATCTGAAAGGCTCTTCATTCCTTGAAAGCCCTGTCGAGCAGGCTTTTTCTCTTTATAAACTCAACACCAGTGAGGTCAGTAAGGCAAGCACCACCTTTTGCATCTGTGCTACTACAGATTAGGCAGCTTGGTTAAGTTTTGTTTTATTTTTAATAGTTATGAGCCATGATAGTAGACTTTAGGTACCTTGAACCAGAAAAGGGGGCGTTAATTGAAGGCAGGCTGGAGTAGCACAAGAAGCATGGAGTAGCTCCTGTGATCTGAGAAGGAGAAAGACCAGGGCAGCTGGGGAGCCTTGGAGGCAGCAGGGATTTGGCCTTTCTCTTTAGAGCTCTGACATTAATGTGTCTCCATTTCCAACTTTCATACTCTCGATTCCCAGGAGAAACAATCTGATGGGTCTGGCTTGGGTCATGTGTCCACCCCTGGCTTTGTCACCTGTGGCCGGAGGGCTGGTACACATTAAAGACAAGGCCACAGGGTGTCTCCTCCTCAGATACCAGGAAACTTCCCTAAAAGTTGTCAGCCACTGACAGGCCCAAGAGAGGTTAATTCATTTGCCTAAGGTCACAAGTTCGTGGCAGAACTGAGTCTAATTCTGCCCTTAGAGTTGAGGAGGGAAAAGGGCCTCTATCCTTGGCCCTGGTGCTATAGAAGGTCCCACTCTGGCCTTCCTCCACCCATTCCCCTCACAGGGTAAGGATCCCATGGGATGAAGGAGATGCATCTGTCTGGATCTTGTAGCCTTCCTCCAGTTCTAGACCACATTCTGGATACCTGGACCCCTGGAATCTCCTGCCCAGATAACCCTAGGCTTCTTCCCTGATCTGCCTCTGGAGTACAGACCTTGCCACAATGTCTGCATGCCTAGGCCTGAGGGGTGGATGTTTTGGGGGGGAAGGATGGGCAAAGCCTTTTGCAAAGTTAAGTGCAAAGCCCCTTGCATTTTGGGTCAGAGCCAGAGTGAGGAAAGGGTGCGGGTACGACCTTCCCAGGGTATCTCGTTCTGGCACAGTACTCCCAAGGAGTGTGAGAATTCCAAATTTGAACCTGGTCTTCCAGGTGGTTATGAAGAAGGTTTATTTGTCAACGCAGGAGAATATAATATACTTAATAACTTATTAGTGTGACTTATAACTAAATATGTAGACATGGGTTTTCATTTGTACTCGTACCCTCAGGCCCTGAAAGTGTTAGCAGTGGGCCTGCCTGGGACTAAGACTGTAAAAACAACTTTATTCCCTTCATTTGTCATATAATGGCCTAACGAATCAGTGGATTCTTAGCATTGGTCTTTGCCAGACAAACTACAAGAATTCTGAATTAAGGTCTTGGTAGTTTCTGAAACCTGGTTAAGACTTTTCTTATTGTGATGGCATTTCCAGACCATACTGCTGATGGCTTGATCTGCATTGTAAGACTTGTTAAGAAGGGTCTGGCAAGTCTGTATCAGGCACTAAATGTCACTCCGCTAACTACGTGACTTATCTGTTAAGGTCAAACAGACCCATTGACCAAAAGGTTTGAGGGCAGTACAAACATCTTGTATGCTAGCTTTTACAGTGGATCCAGACCCCAAAGGAGTGATTATGGGGAGGCAGAAAGCCACCTTGAAAACCACGACTGTTTTATCTTTACCAGCAATTTGAACTTTCATCTTTCAAATCTGTTACGGTCTTCAGCAAGCTGCCTGGTAGCTGATAGATCTTGGTTCACTTAGCCTGCTAAATTGTACCTTTGTTGTCTTTTTCCTCTTTTATTTTTAAAATATCTGATATGTGTGTGTGTGTATGTGTGTGTGTGTATGTGTAGAGAAGACAGGAAGAAAGGTGCACAGCTCTGTAAGTTTGAAATTATTTATACACTTACACACATATACCATCTTAAACTTGGTAAAAGTAGCTAGTACTGACAAAAATTTGAGAGTAAGGTGCTACCACCTTATTCCCAAATATTTCAGTCTGTATTTTCTCAAACAAGGCATTCTCCTTAATCAGAAACCAACCATCAAAATCAGGAAATACACATGGGTACGTCGCTGCCATCTAATCCTCAGACCCCATTCAAGTTTTACTAGTTTGTTCCAATCATGTCCTTAACAGCAAAAGGATCCAGTTCAGAATCATGTGTGCATCTAGATTTTCATGACACCTGAAGTTTGCAAGCCAGTTATTTTGTAAAATGTCCCTTAGTTTAGGTTCATCTGATGTTCCCTCGTGATTAGACTCTAGCTACACATCTTCGGCAAAAATATCACGACATGGATGCTTCTCATTGCATCCTGTGGTCTGGTGCATGGTTATCACATGCCCCTTTACTGGTAATGTTAACTTTGATCATTTGAGTAAGATTGTTTGCCAGACTGCTCCTTTGAAAACAGTTTTTTTCCCTGTGTGACTAATAGGTATTCTGTAGGGGGGTATTTTGAAAATATGTAAATATCCCATTCCTATCAAACTTTATTAATTAGTTAATTTTAGGTCTGTGGACTAATGGATTATAGTTTAAGTATTATAATCTATTTTTATCCTCAAATTGTTTTAGTATATTTATCCTCAAATTTGACCAGCGGAAGCTTCTTTAAGCTGGCTCCTATTACCTCTCTACATGGCCCATCATTCTTTGAGGACTTTCCTTGTTTCAGGCTCTTCTTTTGTTCCTGCTGCCCCAGTTTTGAAATCAGTCATATCTCCAAGGAGAAATGTTTCTCTTAGTGATGATTAGAAACCAAAATCTAGGTGTTAGATGTACTCATTGCTATCAGAGTATCATTGCTTTTAGACCTTCTCAGTGGACACAGCAGGTAAATATTTGTATGTGTACACATACACACACTTGCATCTACATTTATTTCTTTATCTGCCTATATATATAGAAAACGAGTTCATGCCAATAACTCTCACCACAGGCTTCATTCTACTTTTCTTCTTTTCCATATTTCTAATTCTCTTCTTCTCTGACAGTGAGAAACCTGGCTCCCCAGATTCTCAATGTAATTTCTTGTTGCATCAAGTCTTTGGATGTAATCAGTCTCCTGTTGCTGCCCTTTGGGGATGCCCTTCTTACCCTGCCCTGCTCTGTCCCCTCCAGGCCACCCAGCCCCTCCACACACACAGTTTCCCTGCCCTTCCTCAGTCTCAGCAAATGGCTTTGGACTTGTTTAGGAAAGGGAAAGGAAAACCATTTTCTCATTCATATTTAGTTGTTTATATTTAAAAATATAACTGTCTCATGGCATTTTTTTGAGAAAATTTGATTTAGCTTAATAGGTTTCAACCATATTTCCTCCTACTACAGAGCTTTTGCAAATGCCATTTCCATTTCCACAGCCTGGAGGTTTCATTCCATCCCCTTTGCTTGTTTTTCTTCTCTGTTATTTATGGATATTGTTGTTTGTTTCTGTTTACTAATACAAAGAAAATTTATTGAATATCTTTAGATACACATTCTTGGTCACTTATGAAGGTATTTCCGTGGCGTAAATCACCAGAGTTCAAGAAAGAGCCAGAATGGGACTAGGTCTTTAGCTTTGCTCTGTCTTTCTTCAGTGCAGGGAGTACATATCATTGATTTCTGTGTCCCCAGTGCCCAGAGGAACACACAGTAAGTGCTCAATAAACATTTATTGGATTTGAATGGGCCTCAGCTTCTTTTAATGAACAGTAAACCTTACAGAATATTTCTCCTAGAAATGGTGAAGAGTTACTGCCTTGTGATTTAAAGCCAACATATTTTATCCCTAAGCAGTTTTGTCTTTTTTCAACAGAAGGTGGTCTTCTGCTCCATCAAAGAAGCGCTGGAAGTGGACTGGAGCAGTGATAAAGCAAAGGCAGCTCTCAAGCGCACAACTCCAGATTACTTTCTCCTTCAAGGTGAGGACTGGAAGCAGAGCTTCCCAGTGAGCGATTTATCCTTTGATTTCTGCAAATGTGGCTGCAGAGGCCAGAAGGTTTCTTGAGGTTTGCCGCGAGTGGAGTTCCCCCTTAGCTGGTTCTCAGTGGCCTCTTAGAACAACAGAGTGAATGGAGAGGAGGCCTATCACTGAGCTCTGGTTTCTTAACGATTTTTGCTTTTTTTATTATTTGTTGAAGTGAACTGCCCTCTAAAGTTGAGCCTGAGATAACAGTGCCATAAATCGAGCTCTCTTCATCACTGCTTTCCCTCTTCAGAGTTCTTCCTGGGCCTTAAAACCAGTCTTCCTCTCCTGAAGTCTTTTTCCCCACTCTCACCATCATTGCTGGTGTTCAGGGAGCATTAGCTAGGTATTGTTGGCGTCTTAGTGTTCTTGTGCCTGGCACTTTTATTTTTCCATATTATTTTTATAATAATAATCATAAACATTGAGTGCTTCCTAGCAAGAGCCATTGGGGGTTGATGCTATTACTATCTCCACTTCACAGACAAGGAAACTGAGCACAGAGAGATTAAGGTTACTCGTGTTCTCACAGTAAGCCAAGCAAGTGTATAAATAACATCGGTTTGTTAATTAGTGTAAAAGCAATCCATATTTGTTATAGAAAATACCAGAAAAAAAGCAAAAAAAGTCACCTTGACATTTTTGTACTTTTGGGGATGTGCTCCCCAGCTTCCCCCCGCCCATGTCGGCACATAGAAAGCCCTCAGTTAAACAGCCATTAATTTGGAAAGGTTTGGGGTATAGCCTGAGTGTTTCTAACTGCTGCTTATAAAAGGAGTCAACCAGTATTTGAGTTTACCATAACCCTGGGATTCTCTCAACCAGGGGCAGTCTTGTCCTCCAGGGACCACTGGCAGTGTCTGGAGACATTTTTGGTTGTTATGACTGGGGGTGGGATGGGGAGAGGGCAGGGATGTTGTTTAATATCTTACGGCACACGGCACAAGACAGCCCCCCCATGACAAGAGTTATCTGGCTGCCAGTGTCGATAGTGCTGAGGTTGAGAAACCCCGATCTCACCCTTCGCAGTTTCCAGAGTATTTTCTTGTCCATCTCATCATCACAGCTCCCTTATGAGATGGACAAGGTGGGAATTATCCACAGTTTGGTTTCTTGGGATGAAGAGACAGAGTCCCAGAGAGGCTCGTGTTTTGCCTGAGGACGCAGAATGCAGATGGCAAAATTTTGAGCAGCCCAGGTCTTTGAAGTCTAATTAATTAAATACTGTGAGAGGTACCAGGTAATGAAAGCATCCGGGCTCCATTCTCAGTCCTCTGTGGGTATTAGCTCGTTGGATCCTCACCACATTCACATGAAGCAGCTGCTGTACCCCCACTTATAGGCATTTTGAAAGGTACAGATTGATGAAGACACAGGTATGTGGCCACCCCTGCCCTCAGGAGCCCATCATTGAGATGGGGAGGCAAAACTAATGGCCTGGAGACAGTGTGGGGGAAAATGTTTATTGAATCCAGGTAGATTCTGCTGACCATCACTATCAGAAGTTGCAAGGGGCTGGGGAGTAGACAGGTCGTGAGGCAGAAGCAGGAGCTTTAATATTGTGACCCAGATGGCAGGCAGTGGTACACAGTTCAGAACTAGTGCTCTGGAATCAAAACACACCTGCCTTTCAGTCCTGGCGCTGTCATTTTCTTAGGTGAGTGATGTTGAGCCACAGACTTAAATTCCCTGAGGCTCCCTCAGATTCCCCTCTGACCATGGGGGTGTTAATAGTGCTTGCCTCAGAGGGCTTTTGTGAGGCTTGCATGACACACACGCAAGGGGCTTAGCACACAGCAAGTCCTAGAGACAATATAGTTATGTGCTTGGAGGTGGGAGGTACTTCGCAACTGTGTAGTAGAATTTTAGGATTGACTCAATTTACCCTTTTCTAAAAAAATTTATTTAAAAAAAATATTTTGGCTGCATTGGGTCTTCGTTGCTGCACGTGGGCTTTCTCTAGTTGCGGTGAACGGGGGCTGCTCTTCATTACAGCGCACGGGCTTCTCATTGCAGTGGCTTCTCTTGTTGCGGAGCATGGGCTCTAGGCACGCGGGCTTCAGTAGTTGTGGCACACGGGCTCAGCAGTTGTGGCTCGCGAGTTCTAGAGCGCAGGCTCGGTAGTTGTGGCACGTGGGCTTGGTTGCTCCGTGGCATGTGGGATCTTCTCAGAGGAGGGCTTAAACCCGCGTTCCCTGCATTGGCAGGCGGATTCCTAACCACTGCGACACCAGGTAAGTCCCTCAATTTACCCTTAATTCCATACTTGAGTATTATCATAGCAGCAATCCTATTGGATTTTAGTTTTTTGCCTGTGACACTTTGTTGGATAATATACTCAATATGTTTACTTCTCTTTTCTTTTTTATTTTTTTAAATATTTTTAATTTTTAATTAAAATTTTTTAACGTTTTTATTGGAGTATAATTGCTTTACACTGGTTTACTTCTCTTTCTAAGTGGTACTAATTATCTTTTTAGTTTCAAGTTCCAGGGCTTAGGATTTGGTGATTGAAACTATGTTCATAAAGCAAGTATACTCCAATAAAAATTAATATAAAAAACTGTGTTCATAATTAATAGTCATATTAATTATGACTATTTCTTTATTATGGTAAAAACCACATACCATAAAGTTTACCATCTTAACCATTTTTATGTGTATAGTTTCGTAATAGAGAATTTTATTTTATTTTTCTGCAGACTTTTAAAATATATATATAAATTTATTTATTTTTGGCTGCGTTGGGTCTTCATTGCTACGTGCGGGCTTTCTCTAGTTGTGGCGAGTTGGGGCTACTCTTCGTTGTGGTGTGCGGGCTTCTTATTGCGATGGCTTCTCGTTGCAGAGTGCAGGCTCTAGGTGCGCAGGCTCAGTAGTTGTGGCGCATGGGCTTAGTTGCTCCGCGGCATGTGGGATCTTCCCGGACCAGGGATCGAACCCTTGTCCCTTGAGTTGACAGGTGAATTCTTTATTTCTTTTTTTTTTGTTGCGGTACGCGGGCCTCTCACTGTTGTGGCCTCTCCCGTTGTGGAGCACAGGCTCCGGACGCGCAGGCTCAGCGGCCATGGCTCACGGGCCCAGCCACTCCGCAGCATGTGGGATCTTCCCAGACCGGGGCACGAACTTGCGTCCCCTGCATCGGCAGGCGGACTCTCAACCATTGCGCCACCAGGGAAGCCCGACAGGTGAATTCTTAACCAGTGCACCACCAGGGAAGTGTCCCTGTAATAGAGAATTTTAAAAGGAGGCAGCCCCACATATACCGTCTAGACCAAGGCTGGCATCTGTGCGCTTCCCACTCTGCCCTCCATCCCTCACCTGTGGCAGACGTGGCTAATAAGGCCTTATCATTGGCCAGCCACTTTTCTCATAGCCTTGGGATCCTTTAAACAGCACTGCCTGCAGTTCCCTCTCTGATTTGGCATACAAATACAAATTAAGCTAACTCTCTCCTTATAAGAATGAGGCCTAGAAGGGAAGTGACTCCCCATGGCCTAGGTCTAAAACCCAAGTCTCCTGATTCTTCCAGGATCTAGTTCTTCTTACACCATCCCCAGTGTTCTTCCTGAGTTTTTTGGATATCCAACATAGGCTTTCCTGGGCTTTTCTCTTTGTAGCCGATGACAGTGTCCTAACTTTCCTTGCGTGGCGTCATATGCATATTCCTGATGATATTTTTTTTGCCCTCTTGGGTCGTTTTGAGCTCTGTGTGTCTTTCCAGAGGTGCTGCAACTGGAAGTATAAGGAGTGTTCCAAATGCAATGAGCATGCGGGCCTGCTTTGCTGTCTGGGAGTTTTGCTCTTGGTGTATATTTGATTAACTCCTTTGACTAGGGACTGGACTAAGCTTCTGGAAGTAGAGGGAAATGGCTCCGTGATCTCTTGCCCTCTTGGGTCGTTTTGAGCTCTGTGTGTCTTTCCAGAGGTGCTGCAACTGGAAGTATAAGGAGTGTTCCAAATGCAATGAGCATGCGGGCCTGCTTTGCTGTCTGGGAGTTTTGCTCTTGGTGTATATTTGATTAACTCCTTTGACTAGGGACTGGACTAAGCTTCTGGAAGTAGAGGGAAATGGCTCTCGTGATCTCTTCCCCTGGGTCCTGCCGGCAGCTTAGACTTCTGCCAGAATTCAGTTTGTAAGTATTAAGCTGACTTTCTGAGTATATCACCTTATTCTTTCTTTTTTAAAAATTTTTTAATTTAATTTATTTTTTTATACAGCATGTTCTTATTAGTCCTTACTTTTACACACATCACTGTATACATGTCAATCCCAATCACCCAAATCATCACACCACCATCGCCACACCCCCGCAGCTTTCCCTCCTTGGTGTCCATACGTTTGTTCTCTACATCTGTTTGTCAACTTCTGCCCTGCAAACCGGTTCATCTGTATCATTTTTCTAGGTTCCACATACATGCGTTAATATATGATATTTGTTTTTCTCTTTCTGACTTACTTCACTCTGTATGACAGTCTCTAGATCCATCCACATCTCAACAAATAACCCAGTTTTGTTCCTTTTTATGGCTGAGTAATAGTCCATTGTATATATGTACCACAACTTCTTTATCCATTCGTCTGTCAGTGGGCATTTAGGTTACTTCCATGACCTGGCTATTGTAAATAGTGCTGCAGTGAACATTGGGGTGCATGTGTCTTTTTGAATTATGGTTTTCTCTGGGTATATGCCCAGTAGTGGGATTGCTGGATCATATGGTAATTCTATTTTTTGTTTTTTAAGGAACCTCCATACTGTTCTCCATAGTGACGGTATCAATTTACATTCCCACCAACAGTGCAAGAGGGTTCCCTTTTCTCCACACCCTCTCCAGCATTTGTTGCTTGTAGATTTTCTGATGATGCCCATTCTAACTGGTGTGAGGCGATACCTCATTGTAGTTTTGATTTGCATTTCTCTAATAACTAGTGATATTGAGCAGCTTTTCATGTGCTTCTTGGCCATCTGTATATCTTCTTTGGAGAAATTTCTATTTAGGTCTTCTGCCCATTTTTGGATTGGGTGGTTTGTTTCTTTAATATTGAGCTGCATGAGCTGTTTATATATTTTAGAGATTAATCCTTTGTCCGTTGATTTGTTTGCAAATATTTTCTCCCATTCTGAGGGTTGTCTTTTCGTCTCGATTATGGTTTCCTTTGCTGTGCAAAAACTTTTAAATTTCATGAGGTCCCATATGTTTTTTTTTTGTTTTTATTTCCATTAGTCTAGGAGGTGGATCAAAAAAGATCTTGCTGTGATTTATGTCAAAGAGTGTTCTTCCTATGTTTTCCTCTTAAGAGTTTTATAGTGTCCGGTCTTACATTTAGGTCTCTAATCCATTCTGAGATTATTTTTGTGTATGGTATCACCTTATTCTTATATTCAGAAATACTCCTTTTGGGGCTTCCCTGGTGGCAGTCGTTGAGAGTCCACCTGCCGTTGCAGGGGACATGGGTTTGTGCCCCAATCCGGGAAGATCCCACATGCTGTGGAGCGGCTGGGCCCATGAGCCATGGCCGCTGAGCCTGCGCGTCCAGACCCTGTGCTCCGCAACGGGAGAGGCCACAGCAGTGAGAGGCCCGTGTACCGCAAAAAAAAAAAAAAAAAAAAAAAAAAACTTCTTTTGATTTGATGTGGGGTCATTCATATAACTAGCTGTGAGATTCTCTTGTAATTTGACTTCATTGGTTATCTAGGAGAGCATAGTAGCTTCCAACGCGTGAAGTTGCCTTTTGCCAAATATACTTGCCGTCAACTGTCTTTGCGACTTGGGTCAGGTAAATTAGTTTGCTGCTAGGCTTTTGTTTCCTCACCTCTAAGGTGATAGGACTAAGTTAGATGCCTGTTTCTAAAATCTCTTCTCATTCTAGGTAGTCAGTGACTCTAATAAAATAAAAGTTCCTCCTTGTGTCTTGTGTTTCTGTATTTTTAATTTTTGTACTTTTGACAACTTGCCAGAAAATTTACTCATTTTAAGTGTATTTCTTTTTAAAATTTCTAGAAATTATTTCGTGAATTTGAACAAAATGTCATCCAGTTTGTCCTAAGGTCTAACTGTAGTTTTGCCCAGCCAGTTTTGATGGTCAGCCATAGCAGTGGAAGTGTAGTCCAAGTAGAGTAGTGGGCAGTCTTGTGTCAGGGAAAAAGACGGGCTTTGGGGACTACCAGAGTTGAGCGCAAGCAGGTCCCAGCTCCTACGTGAAATTGATATAATTTAAAAAGTGGCTTTGATTTTGTTATTCAAGTCAAACATTGGTAACATTCTACTGGGTTGGCCAAAAAGTACCTTTGGTTTTTAAGTAAAAATAAAAGACACATTTTTCATTTTCACCAAGAACTTGATTGAACAGTGTATTCACCCTTTTGTTCTACTACCTTCTGCCATTTTTCAGGCAACTTCATAATTCCATCTTCCCAAAACTTTTTATCTTTTTGAGCAAAGAACTGTTCCAGGTGCCTTTTACAGTCTTCCAGGGAATTGAAATTTTTTCCATTAAGAGAATTTTGTAAAGACCGAAATAAATGGAAATCCGAAGGCACAATGTCTGGTGAATACGGCGGATGAATTAGAGCTTCCCAGCCAAGCTGTTAATGGTTTTTGCCTGGTCATCAAAGAAACATGCAGTCTTGCGTTATCCTGATGGAAGATTATGCGTTTTCTGTTGACTAATTCTGGACGCTTTTCGTCGAGTGCTGCTTTCATTGGGCTAATTGGAAGCAGTATTTGTTGGAATTAATCGTTTGGTTTTCCGGAAGGAGCTGATAATAGAGGACTCCCTTCCGATCCCACCACATACACAACATCACCTTCTTTGGATGAAGACCTTTGGTGTGGTTGGTGGTGGTTCATTTCGCCTGGCCCACGATCTCTTCCATTCCACATTATTGTACAGTATCCACTTTTTTTTAAATTAATTATTTATTTTATTTTAATTATTTTTGGCTGCTTTGGGTCCTCATTGCTGCGCGCGGGCTTTCTCCAGTTGCGGCAAGTGGGGGCTACTCTTCATTGTAGTGCATGTGCTTCTCATTGCAGTGGCTTCTGCTGTTGCAGAGCGTGGGCTCTAGGCATGTGGGCTTCAGTAGTTGTGGCACACGGGCTCAGCAGCTGTGGCTGCTAGAGCGCAGGCTCAGTAGTTGTGGTGTAAGAGCTTACTTAGCTGCTCCGAGGCATGTGGGGTCTCCCTGGACCAGGGCTCGAACCTGTGTCCCCTGCATTGGCAGGCAGATTCTTAACCACTGCACCTCCAGGGAAGCCCGTACAGTATCCACTTTTTTTTTTTTTTTTTTTTTGCGGTACGCGGGCCTCTCACTGTTGTGGCCTCTCCCGTTGTGGAGCACAGGCTCCAGACGCGCAGGCTCAGCGGCCATGGCTCACGGGCCTAGCCACTCTGCGGCATGTGGGATCCTCCCAGACCGGGGCATGAACCCGTGTCCCCTGCGTCGGCAGGCGGACTCTCAACCACTGCGCCACCAGGGAAGCCCCAGTATCCACTTTTTATCACCCGTCACAATTTGTTTTAAAAACGGAACGTTTTCATTACATTTAAGTAGAGAATTGCGTGCGGAAATACGGTCAAGAAGGTTATTTTCGCTTAACTTAATGTGGAACTCAAGCATAAAAGCGATTAACATAACTAAGCTGGTACAAATGATTTTCAGTGCTTGATTTGGATATTTTGAGTATGTTAGCTGTCTCCTGTGTGGTACAACATTGATTTTTTTCAATTAACGTCTCAATTTGATCTCTCTCCACTTCACCTCGTCTACCCGACTCTGGAGCAACATCCAGTGAGAAAATCTCTAGCACAAAACTTTGCAAAACACTTTTGACGTGTTTGATCAGTCACAGCACCTTCTCCATACACTGCACAAATCTTTTTTTGCATTTCAGTTCAGTTTTTACCTTTTTTGAAATAAATAATAAAGCATAGTATGCCAAAAATGTTGCTTTTTTCTTCCATCTTCAGTATTAAAATGGCTACACAAAAATTCACCAGTTTTGGTAAGTCTTTTTAAAAATGCACGCTGATATGACAGCTGTCACATACAGTCTAACAAAATTGTTTCTAATGAAGTTAAAGACGACTAAGTGCTACTAGAGCCATCTTACAGAAAAAAACCGAACGAACCTTTTGGCCAACCCAGTAACTTTGGGCTGTGGGATGGCCTTGGGGAATATCCAACTTGAATGATCAACTTTTTTAGGCAGTACTCTAGTTTTCATGTTTGCTTTGGAAAAGATCTTGGAGCATATATAGAGTGACCTCATTTGCCTTGTTGGCAGCAAAATGTATTTCTTTGAGTGTACTATCATTTGTGACCAGTCTCATCAAATGTAGGTTGTTTTCAGTTTTTCTCAGTCCTTGGAATTTTTTCCCAAGAGCCTTTCTGGGAATGTGACTAATATACCTGATGGCACCTTAGGAACTCCTCATGAAGTCAGGGTGCTTGGCTGTGATACACACGAGAATACCTTTGTTTCACCATTGCCTAATGGAACACTTAGTAGGTGCTCAATAAATAAATGGGTGCTCGATAAGTAGCTTTTGCATGAGTGACTGATTTGCTTGTCTGGTCATTTCTTCACCCTAGAGAGAGAGCAGCCTGCCCACTGGTGTCCCTGCAGGCTCCTCTTTCCTGCCTGCTTCCCCGAGCACTTGTCAGGCTTTTGATCCCGGTGGCACCCCGGTCCTGGCCTGCCCCTCGCATGTAGATGGCTCTTTCTGCCCCATTCAACTGAATTGTGAAGCAGCTGCCCTGCCGTCCACGTGCGTGTGTCCGTCCATGTGCACGTGTTTGCCTTGTTTGGGTGTTGAGTGTTTTTCCAGTTTACTTAATAAGATGGTGGCCAGACCAAATGCTTCCTGCTGCATTTTTCCACCATCTTGAGAGTCAGCCTCACCATCTGTGAGCCAAAGGTCTCATCTTTTTATTATTCTCCCATGGCATGTTGCAAAACATGAAGTGTGAGCTGGTTTCCTGTGGCAAAAAGTTGACTTTGATTTGTTCTTTTTGAGGTTACTGTGAGTTTATCATAACAGGAGTGCTAAAAATATCGGATCTAGTATGGAAACAGCATTGACTTACCAGCATGAATAATAACACACAGGTTTAGTCCAGAGCAAGGAAGAAATGGGCTTCATCTCAAGATGTGAAGTACTTAGCAGAGAATCCTTGGCAATCTTAACTTTCTCAGTCTGTTCTGACGAGTCGTGGAAAAGTACTTAAGCTGTTTTTGAGCCTCAGAATTAAAGATGAAAATAATCTTAGACCATTTTTGGAGCACCTGATATGTGTCAGATCCCGTGCCTGGGAATCGTCACAGGAAGAAGTCATCTCCTTGCCAATGCAAAACTCAATCACAAATAATTCTCCTTGTGAGGAGAGCTGTAACAGAGAGCTATTGACAAAGCTGTCGTGTTGTGCTGGTCTGTTTTTCAATATGTGTGAATTATTCTACCATCAAAAGCAAACTGTTATGGGAGCTCAGGGAACTGAGGGTCTGGCTCTCTTTGGGGAGTTGGGAAGTCTTCAGAGAGGAGGAGACATCTGAGCTGGATTTTAAAGAATAAGTTTTGGCCAGGTGGTAAAGGGAGGTGAGAGTGTTGCCGGCAGAGAAGCAGTGCTTGCAGGCGGCCAGTGGTGCAGAGACCATGGCACAGCGAGGCTGGAGCTTGATGGGTGCCGATCAGAGATAAGATCAGGGCCTTGCTTTTTTTAGGTTTTTAATTCTTACAGCCAGTGGTTTCCCAACTAAGAGGATATCAGGCTCACTCGTGGAACATTTGAAAAATACAGATTCCCTGGTTCTAGCTCAGATTTACTGAATCAAAATAATTAGGAGTGGCTGGAATATGCATTTTTGTAAACCTCCCAGGTTTCTGAAGGATCAGCCAATTGGAGGGAAACCACTGCCATAAGGACAAAAGGAACCCATGTCCTGTGTCAAAGCCCTGATTTATTCATGTGTGGGGTTTTTTAAAATGTGTTAAGTACTGTATTTCAGATGAGGGCATGACTGAAGCAGGGGTAAGAAGGAGATAACCCATGTAGCTCTTTTTTTTTAAATTACTGAATGTGTTTTTTAATTAATAAATTCATTTTTATTTATTTACTTTTGGCTGTGTTGGGTCTTTGTTGCTGCGTGCGGGCTTTCTCTAGTTGCGGTGAGCAGGGGCTACTCTTTGTTGCAGTGCGCATGCTTCTCATTGTGGTGGCTTCTCTTGTTGCAGAGCACAGGCTCTAGGCGGGCAGGCTTCAGTAGTTGTGGCATGAGGGCTCAGTAGTTGTGGCTCGCGGGCTCTAGAGCGCAGGCTCAGTAGTTGGCACAAGGGCTTAGTTGCTCTGCAGCATGTGTGATTTTCCTGGACCACGGCTCGAACTCATGTCCCCTGCATTGGCAGGCAGATTCTTAACCACTGCGCCACCAGGGAAGCCCCAGTTGGTTTGCTTTTTTTTTTTTTCCCTCCCGGACCAGGGCACGAACCCGTGTCCCCTGCATCGGCAGGCGGACTCCCAACCACTGCGCCACCAGGGAAGCCCCAGTTGGTTTGCTTTTTTTTTTTTTCCCTCCCGGACCAGGGCACGAACCCGTGTCCCCTGCATCGGCAGGCGGACTCCCAACCACTGCGCCACCAGGGAAGCCCCAGTTGGTTTGCTTTTTTTTTTTTTCCCTCCCGGACCAGGGCACGAACCCGTGTCCCCTGCATCGGCAGGCGGACTCCCAACCACTGCGCCACCAGGGAAGCCCCAGTTGGTTTGCTTTTTACAGTGGTGTGGGTTAGCAAGTCTGAAACTATTTACTATTTATTCTAGGATTGAGCAAATAGGCAAATATATTGTGGATGATGAGACTCGGACTTTTTTATTGCCGGAAAAGGGAGTTAGTTTCTATAAATACTGAAGGTGGGAAAGGCTAGAAGGAGCCCTGTGCGGTTGGATTGGTATTGCAGTCATCTGGATGAACTCATGGTTTTTTATATGTAGGTACAGAAATAGATGTGTGTATATCCGTGTATTTACATTCATATGTATGTATTTCCTAGCTCTGGCTGTTGAGAGGGCTGAGGAGCAAAAGCACTCTAGTAGCAATGAACAGACTTCATGCCCAGATCATGATGGCTAATATCCAAGGATCCAGGAGTCCTTGGAGACATGGCTGATTCTGGGGCTGGGGGAGGAAATTTACAGGTGAGCTTGGAACATCCTGCTGTGCCTGAAAGTAAGGAAGTGCTCAAAGAATGATGGGTCATGTCAGAAGGTCACAGGAGTCAACTTGAAAGGGCTCCTATTGGTCAAATCTGGGACAGTTTGAGGATCAGATAAATGATAGTAATAGATTGTAACCCATAGACTAAAACAAGAACCCATGAGTCTATACTGATAATTGAATAAGTAAATGAGGGAAAGCGCAAAGTTCTTTTTTTTTTTTTTTTTTTAAGCAAAGTACTTTTTATTCCCCATGAATGATGAAGATTTTTTAAAAATCTGTATTTGGCCATCATCATAGTGGTAAAAATTGTTTTAAGAATTATTGATGAATGCTAAAACTAATGGGAAAGTTCACTGTGAAACAGGGTAGATGTCTTCTCAAGATATGTTTTAATTAATTGCAAAGAAAGACTAGAGAACCCTGGCAGATTGTTCCTCAACCAAGAGATCACAGTTAACATTTCAAGAATAGGACAGTAGGTCTCATGCGTCCTGATAGCAAGAGCAAGACACGCTACCGCTCTGGTTCCCTGCCCAAAGTGGGTAATCTCAGCCTAATTATGAGGAAGCATCAGACACGCTTGGATTGAATAGGACTCTAGAAAATAGATGGCCTGTATGTCTCAAAAGTGTCGTAAAGGACCCAGGAACTCCACTTCAAATTAAAGGAGAATGAAGAGACATGATAGCTCAATGGAGCACAGACCTCCCAGACTGGATCTGAGAGCAGGAGATTTTTTTTTTTCTTTTGCTCTCAAAGACATCAGTGGGTCAGTTGGTAAAATTTGAAAAAGGTCTGTAGATTAGATGGTAATACTCCATCCATGTTAATTTCACAGTTTTGATCATTGTTTTGTGGTTCTGTGAGAATATTCTTTTTTTTTTAAATAAATTTATTTATTTATTTTTGGCTGCATTGGATCTTCATTGCTACGCGTGGGCTTTTCTCTAGTTGCGGAGAGCGGGGGCTTCTCATTGTCGTGGCTCCTCTTGTTGCGGAGCACGGGCTCTAGGCGCTCAGGCTCAGTAGCTGTGGCACACGGGTTTAGTTGCTCCGCGGCATGTGGGATCTTCCTGGACCAGGGCTCGAACCCGTGTCCCCTGCATTGGCAGGCGGATTCTTAACCACTGCGCCGCCAGGGAAGCCCCTGTGAGAATATTCTTGTTTGGGGGAAATATATAGTGAAGTATTCAGGGGCAAATTTCAAATCATTTTTTAAAATGTGTATTTATAGATATAAAGAAATAATGACAAATGTGGTAGAATGTTAGCATTTGCGGAACTAGGTGAAATTATGCAGGAATTCCGTGTACAGGTTTTCTGTTAAGTCTAAAATTATTTCAAAATAAAAATTAAAATAACGAAAAACAAAAACAACCTCCAAAAACCCCAGTTCTCAGCACCTGGAAAAATCCTGATATTGACAGCTGATGAGTAGTAACTGCAAAGGGCTCTATCAGTGCTGGGTCCATAGGAAGGGCACTTATAACAGCACATCCTCATCATCTCTTCACATGTACAGTTCTTCTGGAAAGGAGCCATAGAGTTCCCCCAGATGTTCAAGGGGGGCTAGAGACCTCTGCTGTGGGAGAAGCAGCACACCCCTGTGACTGAGAACAGAAAGCCTTCATGCTTCAGGTAGGAGATAGTATAGTAAATAGCAAGCACCTCACTGCTGAGCCAGCCTGGGGTGGTCTCCACTTAGGGCCCTTGCTCTGCAAAAGGAATTTCTTTTTCCAGGCAGTAGTGTTGGGCAGACTGTAGGGGGTGTATTTGCATAGAAACATTTAACTCATCTTCAACTTTCATGTAGAGCCAAGCAGGACCTTACTAGGAACAAATACAAATGGTGGCTTGGAGGCGGGTACTAGGGGTACAGAGGGTGAAGGGGTGGCCTTTTCCGAGTCACTTTCCCCTGCTGAGCCTCATGGTTGGTTGTTGGGCGGATTAAAGAGGAGCTGTCAGAGCTCTTAATATACTGCCTGTGTTGGAAACCAGTGGAGCTCTTCTAACGCATTTGCCATTTTCTCTTCTGCACAGCGTTCATCAAGTTCAAGAACGTGACTGGCCTCTCCTTTCATCCAGAAAGCACTCTGTATGGGGCTTGGTGGGACTGGAGTTCAGCCTAGACATGACCATGAGTCCTCCCGTGGGGCTGCCTCTCACCCTCAGCCTTCATTGGTGGCTTAGCTGTTTACCAGCCTCCTCCTTCAGATCTCTTCCTTTTCTTTTTTAATATTTATTTATTTGGTTGCACCAGGCCTTAGTTGTGGCAGGTGGGCTCCTTAGTTGAGGCTCGCCGGCTCCTTAGTTGTGGCATGCATGTGGGATCTAGTTCTCTGATTGGGAATTGAACCCGGGCCCCCTGCGTTGGGAGCGTAGAATCTTAACCAGTGTGCCCCCAGGGAAGTCCCCAGATCTCTTCCTTCTAATCCATTTTCAGTCACCAGTCCGATCTGTCTAAAAACTAAAACCCTTCCATGATTCTCTTTTGCCTTCAGGATACCATTTAGACTTCCTGGATTGGCATCCCAGACCTGGGCCCACTGACCTCCTTTTCTCCTTTCCACTCCCTTCTGCCCTCCGTGAACCCTATACATTGCTGTCCCCAGACATCTGTCAGTCCCTCGTTTCTACACGTTTTTATTCCTTCTGCTTGGAATATCCTGCTTCGTCCCTTCCCACTTATCCTCACTGCTCACTCTGTTGTGACCTCCAGGAATGTAGCTGCCCTGATGTGAGTTGGGTTTCCTTCCTCTGTGATCCCATACCATCCCCTGGACAACAGAGTCACTTGAGGGCAGGGACCACAGCTCACCATCTCTTGACTGGGCCTGACTCAGAGCAGGGCCTTGCTAAATGTGGATTGATTGATTGCTGCGGCCACCTGTCCCAAGCTTGGAGAATCTTGCCGGTTCTTAACCTGTGGCTTCATTCTTTTTTTTTTTTTTAAAACATCTTTATTGGAGTATAGTTGCTTTACAATGGTGTGTTAGTTTCTGCTTTATAACAAAGTGAATCAGCTCTATACATATACATATGTCCCCATAGTTCCTCCCTCTTGCATGCCTTCATTCTTTTTGTTTTCTCTTGGTGAGCCAGCCTCACGAACCCGTGTCCCCTGCATCGGCAGGCGGACTCTCAACCACTGCGCCACCAGGGAAGCCCGGCTTCATTCATTTATTTTAGGCCCCTGTAAAGCCATCTAGGTGGTGCTAATTTGCGTAGTTGGCCTTTGGCCCTTTCCCTGCTGTGCCACAAGACACACAGTACCTCAAAGCCCTAGACCTGGCTGTAGGACTGTGCCTAAATCCAAAGTATTGGGGAGCCCTTCCACTTTCCTTTAACTCCCCACGTGTGGGGAACAAGGGCTTGTTTATGACTGGAAGCTCCTATCTCTCCTAGGCGCTGGCAAAGTCAGACCTAGGGCCCTCCAAGGGAGAAATTAGAATCTTTTCTAAGATGGCTGATTGTTCTTGGTTCATAAATCTAGCCAAACAAGTTTGGAGTTCATGTCTACTTACTCCTGCCACTAGAACCTTGATGTGTCCAGCTTTGGATTTGAAAGAAAGGCATTTCGGTCCCACTCTATCATATACTGCCAGGCCTGGAGCAAGCCTCTTCGCCTTGTGGCCTCTGTTTTCTTAGAAATGAGGGAGATGTTGATAATCTCCTCCCAATGATCATGTACAGGAGAGCCTTAGAAATAGCCCTATTTTCTCCTCCTTTTAATTGTAAAAGTAAGACATCTTCTTAGTAAAATATTCAGATACCTCAGAGGAAACTGCCATTTCTTGTGTATTCTTCCAGAACTTTCTAGTATTTTGTACCTCATTCTTCCTCATCACTGCAAGGATTCTCTCTCAAGATTTCTTAATGGTGGACACTTTATAACTTTTTTACTGTTAGAAAACTTAGTTTGATTCCTCCTTCCTCAATTTTCCCTGCCCTCACCACAGGGAAATTTTATGATTTTTTAAATTGACTTTCTCTCTAGACCTCAGCTTGATTGGGTGATCAGTTCTCTTCAGAAGGAACTTCTTATTTTAGAACTTGTAACCTTTGCAAACCAGCCATTGCCACTTGGGTCTTGCGTTCCCCAGTGGGTGTTTTGGTGTCCAGCAATGACAAGAACTGCTGAGGAAGAGACAGCCACAGGGAAATGGGTTCCGATAATGGGGCAGCAGCTGAGTGCTTGTTGATTTGCTACTGTCATAACCACAAATGTTTAAAAATAATTTGTAGGGTGGGAGGAAGAAAAAAGCAGTGGGTTTTGTTGTGTTTCTTTTTTTGTTTGTTTGTTTTCTGGTGCTACTGCCTTATCGGAGGTACAAAACGCAGACCACAGTCATTCAGAAAGGAAGAAGGCACTGCCGTGCAGAGAAAAGAGGTGAGGGAAGGAGCAGAGGTGACCCATAAGTGCATTTCTGGGCTTTACTGCCGCCAGCAGGTGTAGAGTCTGGTCAGAGAACCAGCTGTGGTTAGGCTCATGCTCCACTCCTCAACCTGAAAAAGAGGCATAACCCCAAGTCCGCCACATAGGGTCACAGGGATTAAATGATGGCCAGGCACATCTCGTGCATTAGTAATTGTTGATTAAGTGCTTTGTATCCATCGTGATCACATTACATCTTCACAGCACCCTAGTGAGAGCAGATCTACTATCATCACGTCATTTTCACAGGAGGAAATTGAGTCTTGGAGAAGCTAAGTCATTTGTCACCAAACCTAGTAAGTGCTTAAGCGTTGCCCAATACCCCGTCTCTCAAAGCCCTCAGTCAGACTTTAATTATTAGCCTTACTAATAGCATTATGCCCATTTTGAAAGTCTGAACCTCACAAGAGCCCTGTGACATTTTCTTATTCCACTTTTGCAGATGGGAAACTGAGGCCCACTGAGACCAGATTGTAATAATGGGCAACACTGTCAGCAACCTGCCTTGTTTTCTTCTTAGCAGGCCCACATCTCCCCCACCCCCGCAGTAGCCTATGTTTGAGCTGTTCTCGGGCCCCAAGCCCAGCTGCAGTTCTTGTTTAAAGCCTCACATCTTTTCTCTGACTGTCAGACAACAGTCACGGGAATGTCCTGTGCCATCTTCCCTGGGTAAGAGCAGTTGGCAGAGAGCAGCAGATGCCCAGAGTCAAGGTCATGTGCCACTCAAGTGCTGGCTTGGAGAAAAGACCCTGTCTCTCTGCTGCTTGTGACCAGGCAGGGTGAGTGTGAATGGAAAGGGCTTTGTCAGAATAGCTCTGTAAGCGGAGGGTGTGGCTGGCAAAGCTAGTAGATAGGGGCCCTTGCAGTAGGGGACCAGCGATCTCCATACTTGGCCTCTACATCATCTGCCTCTGCATTTTAGAATGTTTTTGTCCCTTTCTCTTTGTAAATTACAGACTTTTCAGAATGTTCCACTTTGTTTTTATTTAAATAAATAAATTTATTTATTTATTTTTGGCTGTGTTGGGTCTTCGTTGCTGCATGTGGGCTTTTCTCTAGTTGCGGCGAGCGGGGGCTACACTTTGTTGAGGTGCCTGTTCTTCTCATTGCGGTGGCTTCTCTTGTTGTGGAGTGTGGGCTCAGTAGTTGTGGCACGCGGGCTCAGTAGTTGTGGCATGCGGGCTTAGATGCTTTGTGGCATGTGGGATCTTCCCAGACCAGGGATAGAACTGTGTCCCCTGCATTGGCAGGCGAATTCTTAACCACTGTGCCACCAGGGAAGTCCGGAATGTTCCCCTTTAAAGGTGAGAGTCAAGCTTGGGAATCATTAGACTTTTGTTTTGTTTTGTTTTGTTTAAGAGGAGCACTAGAATATTTGGTCAGACTAGAGTCTGAATGGGTGGTTTGCATTATTCCAAACTGGTGAACTCTGAGGTGGGAAACTAAGGTCACTTGAAGTGATTTTCTTTTTTCTTTTCTTTTTTTAAGCTAGCCTGTCTTCTATCTTCTCTCTGCTTCCAGGGAGGCAGTACAGCATAGAGATTAGAAATGTGCTGACTTTGGAGTCCATTGTGATCCTGAGCCTCAGTTTCCCACCTCTAAAATGAGGATGGTAACAATTGTACCTACTTCATTTTTTTTTAAATTTATTTATTGATTTTTGGCTGCATTGGGTCTTTGTTGCTGCGCACGGGCTTTCTCTAGTTGCGGCAAGCGGGGGCTACTCTTCGTTGCAGTGCGCGAGCTTCTCACTGCAGTGGCTTCTCGCTGCAGAGCACGGGCTCTAGGCATGTGGGCTTCAGTAGTTGTGGCTCATGGGCTCTAGAGCGCAGGCTCAGTAGTTGTGGTGCGCGGGCTTAGTTTCTCCGTGGCGTGTGGGATCTTCCCAGACGAGGGCTCGAACCCACGTCCCCTGCATTGGCAGGCGGATTCTTAACCACTGTGCCATCAGGGAAGCCCTAATTCATTCTATTTTGTTTTACATAGGAGAGCTCATTCTGAATATAGGCCATTTATGCCCCCCCCTTTTTTAAACCTAAATGCTATTAAAATTTTAAAATGTGACTAAAAACTGCTTAAACATAATTTTAATAGCTGAATAATATTACATTCTGTCAATTTATCATGTTTCATGTAATCATCGTGTTATTGGATATGAGAATATTTCCAGATTTTTTTGAAATATGCATAAATAACACGGCCGCGACCGCTTACACATAATTAAATCACTGGCCAAGGAGCATGACCTTTTGTAAAGATCCTCGATACCACATCTTCACATGGTTTGGTGAACATTCTCACTCCCAGCAGCTCTGGGTGACAGAGCCAGTCCCTCTGCCTCTCGCTCAGGTTGAGTAATCGTGGTCTTTCATTTGGTAGGCAAAAACTGGCAGCTCATTTCTGAGAAGTAGGACTCTCCTTTCTCCCATCAACAACTTGCATCCAGCTGCCTCAGGTTCTTTTCAGAAGAGAGTGAGCTGTAAATAACAGGAGGCAACTTACTTTCTCTGTTTTGAGCTGATATGTGATGAGATCAGAGACTGGCCTTCATAGGAGAGGTGAAAGTGTGGCCAGGACTTGGTGCTTAGAAGGGTTGTTTCAGAAAAAGTCTTCAGGGGAGGCCAGTCTGGAGGTGAAGTTCTCTGGAGAAAGAGGTCAAAGGATTGTGTGGCCGTGGTGACAGATGGGGGCTTATGCGAGTGCCCTCGGTGGATTGTGAGCTCTGCCGTCTGGGTCCCCAGCACAGCTCAGCACAGGCGTTGGGGGTGGAGTGCAGGTGCTCAGGAAATGTTTGTGGATGAAAAAGTGAATGAATGAGTATATGCACATGCATACTTTTAAGTTTCTGGGTTAAAGAGAAAAACTAAGAGTGAGGTAGATGAAGGGGGGAGTGGTGTGGAGCTGAGCTGAGCAGATGGTCAGACGCCACAAGAGGTGAGAGGCTGAGAGCCAGCAGAACTCATGGTGGCTTCCTGGAAATGCCCCGCCTTCCTCAGTCCAGCTGTGTCCCTCCTCTGAGCTTCACCCCGGTGGGCTGGCAGTTCTGTGCCTTTAGCCCTCGGATACAGCCTTGAAAGCCAGGGTTCTATCTTGTTTCCCTCTTGAGGGCAGATGTGGTACACTGTGTATCTTTTTTTTTGTTTCTTGCTGGACATTCCATGTTAAGCATGTTTGTAAATAGTTGATAAGAGAAACAGATCCATCCTCGGTATCTTGAGGACTCCATTCAATTTGATTAGTAATAGAGCAGGCCTGGTTAGGATCTGTGAGGACCTTGTGTCGCTTTGTTGTGAGCCTTCTCCCCACCCGTGTGATGATTTTCCTTCCTTCTCCAAACATTGAAGCTTCCCGTGGAACAGATACATTCTCAGTGCCTACTATGGGGCAAGCCCTGTGCTAGGCATTAAGTAGATAATAGTGAACAAAACAGATATGGTCTCTGCCCCACGGAGCACCAAAATCTGGTGGAGGAGACAAGTCAGTCCTTGTACAGTGAATTTACACTGTAAAATCACAAATTGAGATTAAGACCCTGAGGGATAGAACAGGGTGCGGACAATAAAGAGTATAGTTCAGAGCCGAGGCGCTGTAGACCCCGGAGCTCACTGCTGAGTTAGTGGTGGTCACACAGTCACATGAGGAATCACAGCATGAACAAGTGTGTCAGCTTCTCTAAGGGCCATCCGTGCAAGCTGGATTTATGGAGATGCGGACAAGCAGTGGCAGTTCTGGAGTAGCGCCATTTACCTGATGCTTACCTGGCACCATCCAAGGTGCTTTACGTTTATCAGTTCCCTTAATCCTTAAGCCCCTCAATAAGGTCAGTGCTCTTACGATTTCCATTTCACAGACGAGGCTCAGGGTCGTTGTCACTTGTCCAGGGTCACAGTAAGTAGGAGAATAGGGGATCCAGAGCTGTGCTCCTCGCTGCTGCACGCTGCTGCCTGTGGATTCCCAGGCTCCCCAGGCCTAGGAAGGGCTTTGCAGAGAGAAGACGCAGCAGGCCCTGACAAGCAGCGTGTGAGCGTGCTGAGGGTGAGAGGTGGGGAGGCTCAGCATTTGGGGCCGGAGGACCTGTGAAGATGAGGTGGTTCTGCCCACTGGGGAGGGAGCTTGGCAGGCTGCTTGGCGAAACCACTCCCTTCTACCCCATCATGCTCTCTCAGAGCTCCTTTTCTAGTTCCCACCTTTTGTTATTTCATATGTAGTTTTTGTTTGTCACCCTCACAAAATGCTCTGAGAGGCAGAGCGTGCATTTTGCTCTCCCCTGCCCAGCTCAGGGCCCAGCACAGAGTCGGTGCTCGCTACGTATTCATTGAATGAACAGTTGACTAAATGTGAGACCTAGCGTCTTGCCTGAGCAGATAAGCTACCGGCTAAGAGGATAACTCTATTTTTCATTTTCTTGGAAGTTTATGTCACCCAGGAGTGGATCTGATTTCCAGGCCATTCCCAGAGATAATGAGTCGCCATTAAGTGAGCCACTTTGGGGAGAATGGGTGGGGAGCACCAGAGAGGTGGGGATGGTGTCTGGCACAGAACAGCTTTAGGCATCAGCCAGGCAATTTTCTATAGATTTGACTTTGTCTCAGTTGAACTGTTTTGGGAAACAGCAGTTGGGTTGGAGCTAGTTTGCAACATTGATTTCTTTTTTTCCTATAAAAATACTGGAGTATTTGGATGGCCTTAGTGATTATGCTAAATATAATCATGCTATTTAAATGCAATAAGAAATGTTTAGAAAGAAATAGAGTGATTAGTAACATTGCTTCCCAAATTCCTGTTATAACACTAATCTGGTATTCTGATTCAGATTAAATTTGAACTTGAGTTAATTTCTTTTTGCAAAAGTAGTAGTTTATTCACACGTTCGCAGTTTTTCTTCTAATCCATGAAAAGGTGCTTGGTTTCCCCTTTTCAAAGTTTGTCTTCTCTGTTACGTGGGCAAGTCCTGAACTATAGCAGAGACCCCAGCCTATCATCCGTAGCGGTGAATGTCATCCCCCCCGGACTTCTGCAACCTGAGTTAATTAAAAGGTGCAGATGAAGTTAATCAAGTTTGGAACTCTTATTTTGTGCAGTGTTTTAATATGTTTCAATGAGTCATCTTTTGGCATCCCTGACAGTATTTGATCTTCATGGAATAGTTTCATAATCTGGAAACTGGTGGGGAGGTGCTCTTCAGAAATGCAGAGTCAACAGTGCTATGTGTGTGTCTGGCTATTTGGGAGGGCGGACAGCAGAACAAAGAGGAGAATTTAATAAGCGAGAACTCGTCCGGGGCTAGGGTCAGTTCTGAGGCTGCTGCCCGTCTAGAACACTGGGCTTCTTCCCACACCCCCTCCACCCCTGCTAACTGGAGTGCTGACATTAGAAAAAGAGTGCAAAATACAGCCTCTGTTTGCTTTGCTGCAAATAAGTGGCTGGACTGACTGGCCCCCTTCCCGGAGGCCCTGAGCGGTCTTCAGATGTGGTCAGCAAGGTATCTGGACGGTGCCAGGCTGCCGGCCCACGTCCAGGCGGCCTGCACCAGGAACAGGCAAGGGGCCCAGAGAAACAGCGGGGCCAGCTGCTGGCTGCCTCTGCTCCTCCTCTGAGTGCCATCTTATTTCTTTCTGAGATGAAACTGGTCTTACCCTCTGAAGATTGATGGGCAAGGTTTCGTACGGCTTCTGCGTCCACTGCTCACCCACTGAACTAGTAACTTAAAATTAATGGACCAGGGGCTTCCCTGCTGGTGCAGTGGTTAGGAATCTGCCTGCCAGTGCAGGGGACACAGGTTCGAGCCCTGGTCCGGGAAGATCCCTCCTGCCGCGGAGCAACTAAGCCCGTGCGCCACAACTACTGAGCCTGCGCTCTAGAGCCCACGAGCCACAGCTACTGAACCCCGTGCGCCACAGCTACTGAAGCCTGTGCGCCACAACTACTGAGCCCACGTGCTTAGAGACCGTGCTCCGCAACAAGAGAAGCCACCGCAATGAGAAGCCCGCTCGCCACAACTAGAGAAAGCCTGTGCGCAGCAACAAAGACCCAACTCAGCCATAAATAAATAAATAATTTTATTTATTTATTTATTTATTTAAAAAAGACCAGTTGAGAGAGGGCAGGGCCCCGTCAGGAAAATGCATCTCACAGAAATGTTGTTGAATAGGAGTCTTCCTGAGGTGGGGGGCAAAGAGCCAGACCACTTGGAATCCTTGGGCTGCATTCCTGATGGTCCTGGCTTTCTCCTGGATCAAGAAGCCCAGATTCCGAATGCCAGCATTAGCATTTCTATGCCACTACTCACTGGCGGTCCCACTGAACAAGCCGCTCAATCTCTGAACTTCAGTTTCTTCACCTGTAAAGTAGGAAGAGCATTCGGACCTACCTACCTCCCTGGGTTATTGTGGATGTAAAAGGTTCAGAATGGTGCCTGGCATAGAGTAGGCACTGTTTGTTTTGCAGTTGTTATAATTGTTTGAGTATGCTTCAAGAGCTGTGTTTCATAACCAAAAGGTGAAAAGTTTTGTGGTGAGGGCTGAAAAACTGATCCTCTCTCCTCTGTCCCTTGTGACAGTTGGTGCTTCTGTCCCAGTGACACAGAAATAAGAGGATTGCACAGGAGGCAGCTGGGGCAGGACTCCTGCTGCTGTCCAGCAACCTCATTCCGTTCCCACGTGCTTGCCCTTGGGCCTTGGATTGTGCATTACAAGCGGCCCGCCCTTGGCACTGCCTCCGTCATCTGCTCAGGCAACACTGATGCACATTCTGGGTCCATCTTCTCAAGAGTGATTGACAGAATTAGCGCTGACATTCAATACAGTCTGCTCGGAGTATCCTCTTTTGACTGGACTAGCAGATTTCCACGTTCCTTTGTCTTCACCGGACATTGTTGGAAAAGAGGCTTGGTGTAAACAGTGATGACCTGCCACTTGTGCAGTCTTTTCTCCACCCTGTCCCCAAATGCTTGCTTGACTGCATTTGTTTACTCCAAATTGGAATCCCAGTGACACATCTGCAAAGTTAGACGTTGAGCTTAGGTGATGGCAGGTCTGTGTTAGCCAGCATCCAAATTGTCATCGACTTTTGAGTTGTCTGCCAAGTGGTCAGGTAGAATTGAGGTTGTAGAAGCCGTGCTCTTGAAAACGAGAGGAGAGGAACATTCCCAGATGGCAAACGGCATTCACACAGGCCTTCTGGAACCGTTTTAAGATGAGGAATAGAAAAGCTCTGGTGTGCAGAGCCCTATGCTGGGGACATGACAAGCGATCTTCCTCGGACACCGGCACTGAGAAAAGCGTAGCCCAGAAGCAGGTTGCGTCTTCTTTTACCTGGACCTCCACGTTTTGGAATCTTCTCAGAACACTGTGTAGCCCATTTATGAACTTCTCTCAGGCTTCAGTGGAGCCACCTGTCTTGACCCCTAAATTCCCCATCCTCCCCCACCATCGCTTTCAGACTGCAGAGACCAAGACTCCCTTGCTCACCATCAGACCTCTGGCACGTAGGTCAGCTGCACACACTGAATGCTCGCTCGTGCTGAATGAATGAATTCCTACTGCTTCTTGGAGGGCGGTTCTCACCGCACTGCTCGTCACCAAAACTGTTTGTGAGTCTTAAGAAAACAAAGAGAAGGACAGTGATTCCTTAGTCTGGGGCAAGTTCCAAATACTTGCGTTTTTAAAGAGCCTCACAACAATTGCCTGAGTTTTCAGTCCACCTTATCTTTTAGGGAAGAGCCCCTTGTACTGAGAGAGAGTGTAACTTGCTGGATAAGTTCACTTTTTCAGTCAGCAAATGCTGATGAAACTTATTAAATGGAAGGAATTTGTGAACTGTGAGTGTGAGGGGCTATCCCAGGGCACCCGGGGATCTACCCATCTCTACCTCTGCTCTGAAACAGCCTATGTGGTGTGGGAGGCGGACTGCCCTAGAGACGAGGCTCCAGGCTGACTGTCCGCCTGCCTTGGGGAGCATGTGGGGAACAAGAATGCCACCCAGCTAGCCTGCAGTGGACATCCAGACAAGGTGTTGTGGCGGTAGAAGGTGCTTGTATTTTGATCGGTCTTCTGCTCCTGCCTGTGCCTTTTCGTTTGCGCTACAATTTCGAGCCTTGTTAGGGTCTTGTTATACAGTACTGCTGATTTGCTGCCATCATCTGAACCTTTCCTCTGGTTCACATCCAGAACAAAACGTCGTTTCTGGAGGTTGACATAATGGTTGTACTAAGTAAGGGAAGTTTTGTTTGTAATGACCTGCCTGTCTGCTGAGTCTGAGCACTTGGCTGGCCTTTCTGGCTGAAGCAACTCGTCCTTTGAAATGATGCCTAGAATGCATGCCTCCTCCCCCTGACCTCTCTTCTGGGTCCTAACAGGGCCTTTTCCCTCTGCTGGAAGTTGCCCCCACCCTTCTTCCCAGGCCCACACACACTTCACTCACGTTGCTTCCTCAGGGAACCTGTACTTGACAGCACCCTATAGAGGATGTCACATCCTCTGTTGTACTGTCATGGCACTCATCACAGTAATTTTAGTCATTTTTGCAATATTTGATTACCTTTCTGACTATATTTGTTGAATAAATGAAAAGTATTACCTTTCACTTGGCCCACATTTATTTACATATATATATATGTATATGTATGTATGTATATGTATATAAAAATTTATTTATTTATTTTTGGGTGCGTTGGGTCTTTGTTGCTGCACGTGGGCTTTCTCTAGTCGCGGCAAGCGGGGGCTACTCTTCGTTGCGGTGCCCGGGCTTCTCATTGTGGTGGCTTCTCTTGTTGCGGAGCACGGGCTCTAGGCGCGTGGCCTTCAGTAGTTGTGTCACGTGGGCTCAGTAGTTGTGTCTCGCAGGCTCTAGAGTGCAGGCTCAGTAGTTGTGGCGCATGGGCTTAGTTGCTCTGCGGCATGTGGGATCTTCCCGGACCAGGGCTCGAACCCATGTCCCCTGCATTGGCAGGTGGATTCTTAACCACTGAGCCACCAGGGAAGCCCCCACATTTTAATTAATGTACTACTTCCTGTAGAATGAAAAAAAATGTGTTTAATTATCAACATCTATAAAGATTTATTATGAAAAGGTTTGCTTTTTAAAGCAGGGCCGGAATAAAGACAGAGACGTAGAGAATGGACTTGAGGACACGGGAAGGGGGAAGGGTAAGCTGGGAGGAAGTGAGAGAGTAGCATTGACATATATACACTACGAAGTGTAAAATAGATGGCTAGTGGGAAGTAGCTGCATCCCACAGGGAGATCAGCTCGGTGCTTTGTGACCACCTAGAGGGGTGGGATAGGGAGGATGAGAGGGAGGGGACATGGGGATACATGTATACATATAGCTGATTCACTTTGTTACACAGCAGAAACTAACACAACAATGTAAAGCAATTATACTCCAATAAAGATGTTAAAATTTTTTTTAATAAATAAAATGATAGTACCATAATCATTGCTAATTTATGTCAGCCTCAATTGTAATACTTTCCACTAGTCTGTGTTTAGTTGCTGTCTTGATATTGTGTTTGCAGATGGTTCTAGTCTTTAAAAGAGAATTCACCAATAGAGATGTGATGCAAAAAAAAAAAAGTCTTAATTTCTGCTGTACAGCAAAGTGATTCACTTATACATATATAGACATTCTTTTTCATATTCTTTTCCATTATGGTTTATCACAGGGTATTGAATATAGTTCTCTTGTGCTATACAGTAGGACCTTGTTGTTTATCCATCCTATATATAAGAGGTGGCATCTATTAATCCCAAACTCCCAATCCTTCCCTCCCCCAAACACCTTGGCAACCACAAGTCTGTTCTCTATGTCTGTGAGTCTGTTTCTATTTCATAGGTAAGTTCATCTGTGTCATATTTTAGATTTCCACATATAAGTAATATCATATGGTATTTGTCTTTCTCTTTCTGACTTAGTATGATAATCTCTAGGTCCATCCATGTTGCTGCAAATGGCTTTATTTCATTTTTTTTAAATAAATTTTATTTATTTATGGCTGCGTTGGGTCTTCGTTGCTGCGTGCAGGCTTTCTCTAGTTGCGGCGAGTGGGGGCTACTCTTGGTTGCAGTATGTGGGCTTCTCATTGTGGTGGCTTCTCTTGTTGTGGAGCACGGGCTCTAGGTGCGTGGGCTTCAGTAGTTGTGGCGCGTGGGCTCAGTAGTTGTGGCTTAGTTGCTCCGCAGCATGTGGGATCTTCCTGGACCAGGGCTCGAACCTGTGTCCCCCACATCAGCAGGCGGATTCTTAACCACTGCACCACCTATTTCATTCTTTTTATGGCTGAGTAGTATTCCATTGTATATATATACCACGTCTTCTTTATCCATTCATCTGTCGATGGACATTTAGTTTGTTCCCATGTCTTGGCTATTGTGAATAGTGCTGCTGTGAACATAGGGATGCGTGTATCTTTTTGAATTATAGTTTTGTCTGGATATATGCCTAGGAGTGGGATTGCTGGATCATATGGCAACTCTGTTTTTGGTTTTTTGAGGAACCTTCACACTGTTCTCCATAATGGCTGCACCAGTTTACATTCTCACCAACAGTGTAGGGGAGGATTCCCTTTTCTCCACACCCTCTTCAGCATTTGTTATTTGTAGATTTTTTTTTTTTTTTTTTTGCGGTATGCGGGCCTCTCACTGTTGTGGCCTCTCCCATTGTGGAGCACAGGCTCCGGCCACGCAGGCTCAGCGGCCATGGCTCACGGGCCTAGCCGCTCCGCGGCATGTGGGATCTTCCTGGACCGGGGCACAAACCTGTGTCCCCAGCATCGGCAGGCGGACTCCCAACCACTGCGCCACCAGGGAAGCCCTGTAGATTTTTTTTATGATGGTCATTCTGACCTGTGTGAGGTGGTACCTCATTGTAGTTTTGATTTGCATTTCTCTAATAATTAGCGATGTTCATGAGCCTGTTGGCCATCTGTATGTCTTCTCTGGAGAAATGTCTGTTTAGGTCTTCTGCCCATTTTTCGATTGGGTTGTTTGTTTTTTCGTTGTTGAGTTGTATGAGCTGTTTGTATATTTTAGAAATTAAGCCATTTTTGGTCACATTATTTGCAAATATTTTCTCCCAGTCTGTAGGTTGTGAAAAGACTTGCTTTTTAACCTGTCTTCTTCCTTTCCCAGTGCTCCTGAAGTTCCGCACAGATAAAGGAAGAGATCCTAGTTCTGATACCTTTGGGGAAGATTCTGAGTTGTTGCTCCAGATTCGAAACGATGTGCTTGACTCCCTGGGTGTTAATCCTGACCTGCTTCCCGAAGACTTTGTCAGGTTGGTCTCAGTACTTATCACAGTTTAGCCTGGATTGATAAATGTCTGTTTTCAGTATTTGCCTTAATTTGGGGAGATGCTTTATTAAGACCAAAAGCCCTGAGGAGAGCCTCCTTTGCCACATTCTGCCACCTCCTGTGACCCTCTGTCCTTCTGTTGGTATAACAGCAGCATATGAAAAATCGAGGTGACCTTGTATGTGTGCAGGTATAACTGCACGATAAATAGAGTGGCGAGGTCAGCAGAATGGGTTTATCATTTGGTAACTATTGCCCCATTGCCCTCCATTGATGACCTATCAGTTTATAACCTCAGCAGCAAAGGCATCCCTGTTCCCAGCGTCCTCGCTCTTAGGTGCTGGGATGCTTTCACCTTAGGCGACCAGTCTTTTGCTCTTATACACAATCAGGTTTAGGATTTGATTGGATCGGTCCAAAGGGAGACTGGGTCAGGAACCCCTTGCAAGCAGTTCTGGGGTCATCTTATTACTCTCACTCTCTTTCGGTGTATTTGGGGGACTCCCTAAACTGTTTTGCTGTGCTGCGGCTTGTAGCAGTAATAATGATGGCTAGAATTTACTGAGCAGCTGTTATAATACCAGGCATTGTGGTAGTTGCTTTCTGTACATGCTCTCTCTTGACAACAGCCCATTTTATAGGAGAGGGAAAGTTAATTTAGAGCTCAGAGGAGTTCAGTGACTAGTATGAGGTTATACAGCTAATAACAACAGCACCATGTATTGGACTTTCTGTGCTTTACCAACACGGCCACATTTAATTGTTACAATAATCCTCGAAGTGTGTATTATTATTTTCCCATGAGTTAAATGAAGAAACTGAGGCTCAGAAAGATAGTCACTTGTCCAAGGTTTTAGTAAGTAGCCAACCAAGATCTCACCACACTGCTAATCGCTGGTAACAGCACAGTACCTTGGTTCCTTTTCAGCAATAAAGTGAATCAGAGCCCCTTTGTTCCCTAGTCCTTTCCTTCTTCACTCGTGGCTGGGAGCCTTGCTTAGACACTAGCAACCTCAGCCGATTTAAGACCAGCAGTGGGCTTTGAATCCCCTGCCGGGCCCTCAGCCAGAAAGAGGCAGCTGTCTACAAGGTGCTTTTGTAAATTAGCACTGGGAGGTCAGGGCTGATGACACGGCAGGCTGGGATGGGGTCCCTGTTTCGGGCTAACAGCAGGCACACTTCTCTTAGTGGAGGAACAAGTGGTGCCTGCTCTGCGCTTCATGGCAGGAGGCGGGCAGGCTCTGCAGGGCTCCAGATTCAGTAGATGTAGCCAGGCCGCAGGGCCACCGAGCACACCCAGTGCTGCATGCCGGGCCTGAGCGTGCCGCCGAGTGACTGATTTGGGTGTTTAGAGTGATGAACGGCCTGCCTCTGCATCGCCAGCCAGTGGCAGAGGCCCCGCTTCCCAGAAGGAGAAAGCCACAGCCTAACTGCTAACAGCCGGACTAGCTGCTGACTAGTTTCCTCTCCAAAGTGTCCCCCGCTACCCCTTTGCAGATACCACTTTCCCGTGACTACGCCTCGTGTGCTCAGGCGCTCCCTCTCTATTGCCTTTTAAGTAAGAGGTGGTTGACGGCCTCCCGAAGTCCGTCTGTGGCTGGTGGAGATGAGGCTGGTGGAGATGGGATAGGGATGCAGCAAGGAAATGAGCTGCCGTCTAGCAGCTGAGCTACCCTCACAAATTACCCACTGCCAGCTCCGAGCAGGGTGTGCTTA
>NW_006786304.1:423024-429125 GCF_000442215.2 Lipotes vexillifer | reverse complement strand
GGGAAAGGTGTGCCCAAGTCTCCATTTCCCTCATCTGTCTGTGATCTGCTTGTCCTTTCCCTTCATGTTATGTTATTTATTCTCTTTTCAGAGAGCTTTATTGCTTTTCTGATTATGAAAGTAACAGATGCCCATTGCCAGCAAATATAAAAGGGAAGAAAAGGATCATCCATAGTCCTCCCAGTGAGAAGTGGCCACTGCTAACTTGGGGTTTAATTTGGGGGTTTAGTATGTATATTTATTCAGGTTTTTTCTCTTTTTAAATATCAAAATGAGATTGTACTTTTCATGTGATAGCCTTCTTTTTCCAGCATACCATGGACTTGTTTTTGTCACAAATACAGATCCATAACTTCACTTGTGCTGCATAATGTTTCATTGTCTGCCATATGGTTATTTATTTAGCCATTACCTTATTGGTGGGTATGTGAGTTATTTATAGTTTTTCACTATTATAAACACTTGTGATGAACATTCATAATTTGTATGTGTAATATAACTTTTACAGTTTAAAAAATTTTTTTTATTGTGAAATACACACAACGTAAATTATGCCATTTTAACCATTCGTAAATGGACCAGTGGCATTAAGTACATTCACATTGTTGTGCACCTGTCACTATTATCCATCTCCAGTACTTTTTCATCATCCCAAAGTGAAACTCTGTCCCTGTCAAACACTAACTTCTTCCCATTGTGCTGCCCCAGCCCCTGGTAACCTCTATTCTACTTTCTGTCTCTATGAATTTGATTGTTCTGCATATCTTGTATAAGTGGAATTATACACTATTTGTCCTTTTGTGAACTTACTGGTTTTTAAGTTTCAGAGATAATATATATATTATGGAAAAATCAGATAGTGTGGAATGAATTCAAAGATGAAAATGAGGAGGAGTGGAGGCACAGACTATTGGGTATAAGACAGGCTCAAGGATGTATTGTACAACACGGGGAATATAGCCAGTATTTATTTATTTTTTTTGCTGCACCATGTATATAGCTAATATTTTGTAATAACTGAATGGAAAGTAACCTTTAAAAATTTTATAAAAAATTTAAAAAACAATTTAGAAAGAGGAAAATGAAAATTACTAATTCCATTAACCAGAGAAAATCACTGAATTTGTTATTATATTTTCTTATATATTTTCTATCAGAGAATATGTAAAATCAACAAAAATCCTTTGTAGATTAAAAAAACATATTCATTGTTAGTAAGCGGATTGGAAAAGGTACAACCTTCTAAGGAGGCAGTTTGGAAATAAGTATCGAGAGTCATTTAAGTGTTCCCTCTTTAGCCCAGTAATTCTGCTCCTTGTTAGTGAGAATATACCCGAAAGAAATAATGTGAGCAAATACTTATGTACAGAAGATATTCATTATCATATTTATAAGAAAGAGAAACTGGAAAGGCATTAGAGAGTTAATATTACAGAGCAAATGCAAATACACAGATTAAAAATGATATGAAAAATGTCAAGCATACAGAAAAACGGAAAGAATAGTGAAGAGTAGTAAACATCTATATACCACTCAGTTCAGTTGTTAATATTTTGCTTTTTTATTTTGGGGAGGGGGGCAGAATGATGACATGATGCTTAAGAATGCATCAGAGTTCATCTGTTGCGTTTGGTTCTGTGCTTCTTTTAATCTGGGAGTTGGCAAACTGTGGCTTGCCACCTGCTTTTGTAAATAAAGTTTTATTCCACACCTACTCATTTGTGTATTATTTGTGACAGCTTTTGTAGAGTTTTTACAAAGAGTTTAAACAGAGACCATATGGCCTATAAAGCCAAAAAATTATTTGGCTTTAAAGCAGAATGTTAATGTCTGGTTCTTTACAAAGAAAGTTTTCCAACTCCTGATCTAGAACAGTTTACCGCCTTTTTTTTTTTTTTTTTAGGAGTCCAGGCCTAAATATCCCATATTCTGAACTTGTCTGATTATGTCTTGAGATGATGCTTGTTCTTGTCTTGTTTAATTTTTATTATTTAGACTTATACAGTGAAATTTGTTCTTGTTTCCTCATGGTGTTTTGGTTTTATTTTTTAAATTTACATACAGTCAAATTTATTCTTTTTTGTTATGCAGTTCTGTGGTTGTTTGTGTGTTTTGTTTTAAAGTTCCATAAAATTTTACGAAGACACAGAGTTGTGTAACTACCACCACAAACAAGATACAGAAAAGTTTTGTCACGCACCACCCCTCCCCCGCAAATTCCCTCATGCTGCCTTGGAGTAATCAGCCCCTTCCCTACCTGCAACCACTGACCTGTTCTCTATCCCTGTAGTTCTGCCTTTTTCAATAATGTAATATAAATGGAATCATGCAGCATGTGTAGTCTTTTCGAGTCTGGCTTCTTTCCCTTAGCCTAATACCTTTGAGATTCATCCATGTTGTACGAATCGATAGCTCATTTCTTCTTATTGCGAGTAGTAGTGCACTGTATGGATGTACCACAGTTGATGTACCAGATGAAGGACATTTGGGTTGCCCCGTTTTTGGCAATTATGACTAAAGCCACTATAAACATTCATGTGTTTTTGTGTGAGCATAAGTTTTCATTTCTCTTGGATATGTATACCAAAGGGTGGAATTGATGGCTCATATGGTAACTGATTAACAATTTGAACTCTCTTTCACAGTGGGCACACCACTTTACTATACCACCAGCACTTTATCCAGGTTCCAGTTTCTCCACATCCTTGCCGACAAGTGTTATTGTCTGTCTGTTTCAGTGTTAGTGGGTAATAAGTTGCATCTCACTGTGGTTTTGATTTGCATTTCCCTAATGACTAATGATGTAGAGCATCTTTTCATGTGCCTACTGGCCATTTGTATATGTTTTTAGAGAAATGTCTATTTAGATCATTTTCCCATTCTTAAATTGGGTTATCTTTTTATTGTTAAATTGTAAGGGGTCCCTGGATACAAGTCCTTTTGTCAGATACATGATTTGTAAAAATTTTCTCCCATTCTGTGGGTTGTCTGTTCACTTTCCTGGTAGTATTCTTTGAAGTAGAAATGTTTAACTTTTATGAAATATAATTTATCTTTTTTTCCCCCATTTTTACATGTATGTTCTCGTCTGAAGAGTTTTACAGTTTTAGCTTTTGCATTTAGGTCTGTGATCCATTTTTGAATTAACCTTTGTACATGATGTGAAGTAGGGGTCCACATTAATTCTTTTGCCTTTAGAGACCCAGTTGTCCCAGTAACATTTGGAGAGTATTGCCATCTTAACAATATTAAGTCTTCTGATCCATGAACTTGGGGATATCTTTCCATTTATTTAAGTCTTTTATTTCTTTCAACAATGTTTTATAGTCTTCAGAGTAGAAGTTTTACACATTTATTGTTAAATTTATTCTGAAATATTTTATTCTGTTGGATGCTATTGTAAATCAAATTCTTAATTTCATTTTAAGGATGTTCATTGCTCATGTATAGAAATAGATTGATTTTTGTATGTTAATCTTGTCTTCTGCAGCCTTGCTGAATTTAATAGTTCAAATAATTTTTCTGTGGTTTCCTTAGAATTTTCTATATACCAGATCATGTCATCTATGAATATATATATTACTTCTTCTTTCCAGTCTGGATACCCCTTATTTCTTTTTCCTTCCTTCCTTAAATGCCCTGGCTAGAACCTCCAGTACAATGTTGAATAGAAGTGGTGATAGCAGACATCCTTGTTTTGTTCCTGATCTTTCAGTCTTTTGCCATTAAGTAAGATGTTAGCTGTGGATTTTTCGTAGACGCCCTTTATCAGTTTAAAGAAATTTCCTTCTCTTCCCAGTTTGTTGAGTGTTTTTATCTTGAAGAGGTGCTGGATTTTGTCTCATGCTTTTTCTGTGTCTGTTGAAGTGATCATGTGTCTATATGTTGCTGGTTTGGTTTGGTAGCATTTTGTTGAGATGATTAAAAAAAAGCAGAATGTTAAATTTGTATAGTACGATCACATAGAATGTAGGTGAATTTTTTTTTTTTTTTTCCGGTACGCGGGCCTCTCACTGCTGTGGCCTCTTCCGTTGCGGAGCACAGGCTCCAGACACACAGGCCCAGCAGCCACAGCCCACGGGCCCAGCCGCTCCACGGCATGTGGGATCTTCCCGGACCGGGGCATGAACCCGTGTCCCCTGCATCAGCAGGCAGACTCTCAACCACTGCGCCACCAGGGAAGCCCCATGAGTTTTTTTTTAAAGGAAAGATATTCCCACATTTGACTGTCTTTGAGTAGTAGAATTATGGTGACTAGTTTCGCTTTGGCATAGTTCTCTGTGTATTTTATAGCTCTGCAGTGGACCTTGGTACGCGGGAGGAAGAGCTGCCTCTGTGGATGGACAGATGGGAGCACTGGGCCCGGCCAGGGGGTGAGGAGATGGGCATCCCCAAGCACAGTTGATGCGAGCTGAATGGGTATAGCCTTTCTGGAGGGCATTTTGGCACAATGTATCAGGACTCAACAATTCTATATTTTGGCATTTGCCATAAGGAATTGTTTGGACACCACTGCCAAGATGTATGGTCACAATGTTGAACAGCTTAAATATCCATCAGTAGGTTACAGGGCACAATGAATAATAGCTGCTATGACTTGGGTTTTAAATTATATATATTTAGATATGTGCCCTTTTAAAAATGTCTAGAAGGGTGTGTACCAAACCAAGAAGACGGGAGGTGGTCTCCTGGTGGTAGGGTTCCGTAGGGAAGCTTTCCTTTTAACTTGCCTGCACCTCAATTTGCTCATTTAAAAAACCCCTTTGTGTTCAGGGATGGGAACTGGCGAGGCATGCTTCCTCTGGGGAGGTGGGGGGAGAAAGCATTTGGCTGTCCAGGATGGGTGATTGGGGCAGGTGACAATATTAGCTAACATTTGTCCTCTGGATACCCATCCTGGCCCACAAGGGTGGGTATCTACATGGATAGTGAAGGCTCTTTTCTGCTCCCGTGCTTTAATCTCAGGCCCCGACTTTCCTGTGCCTCCTGCATGTTAACACAGGCCTGCTCCTGACATCTGTCTGGGAAGAGCATATAGAACCCACTGCCCATGTGGGTCAGGAGAGAATTGCGAGAATGTGACCAGGGCACTGAAACATCTGATATTTGTAGGACTTTATTTTTAGGACGCGCAGATATAGCCTTTCCTTTAACTTTAAAAAAAAAAAAAGTTGCGAAACAATTCTTGCCTGCCAAGGTTCAGAGGTCATTCCCAGCCACCTACTAACCTGGATCAGATTTAATTTTCACACCTAGTTGCCAGCATTAGCATTGCTGTCTGAATTGACTCCTCCTGGTAGGAGGTGTTTTCATTCAGGTGAAGACCTTTTCCAGATGTCCTTACCAGCCTCCCTGTTCCTCAGTGCGCCATTTCATTTGTCTTCTCTTTCAGGTACTGCTTCTCTGAGATGGCCCCCGTGTGTGCAGTGGTTGGAGGGATCCTGGCCCAGGAAATTGTGAAGGTAAAACGTCACTGTGGCATAGAAAATCGTTGACCCTCCGCACCATGACCTTGGATGTGCCAACAGAGAGAACCCAGGACTGTCTTAGAGAGCTGCCTGGTTTCTCTGACTCCACTCACCCTGTCTCCTGCCCTCCCCATTCCCTTCCTTCCTTCCTTTTTCCACCCCATCCTTTTCTCTCCAGCCCATCCAGGTGGGCCTGTGGCAAATGATCTTTTGAGTGCCTGCCTACTGAGAGCTGGACAAAGAGCCCGTGAGGTGCTGCCCACCGTCCCCTGACTATACCAGCCAGTCATCTGGCGCTTATGATATTTGTCAGCTATTCTGCCTCTTGCAGCTCTATGAAATGGGCACTGTCCTGACCCCCATTTAAGGGGTGGACACCGAGGCCCAGAAAAGGGATTCCACGACCCGTGCTTCTCCACCTCTGCTTCACGGTTTCCCTCCACACATGGCCATGGCATCAAAGCACCCTCTTGTTACTACACACACCATAGGCGTGTAGAGAGCAGGGGGAGATCAGTACCAGTGGAGCCTGTGCACTGTGCCAGGAGCCCCACAACGCTCTATCCAGGGTGACCTGTGCCCACATTAGGCAGGTATCGTTGTCCCTCTTAGAAAGGAAGCATTTCGTGTAGG
>NW_006786304.1:409767-422503 GCF_000442215.2 Lipotes vexillifer | reverse complement strand
GCATTTCGTGTAGGGTCATGAGGTAACCAGGTAACTAGCACAGCCTTTTGAGTCTCTTCTGGAACGTTTGAGTTGCCAGAATTATAGCATACCCCCAAATGTATTTTACTTTCTTTGGGGACTTTTGATATTTGCCCAAAGATACTGAATTTGCCTTTTGCAGGTTCTTAACTGCTTTAGTGGGCTTGCAGTGATGGGGTGTCCTTTTATTTCATGGAGCAGAGTCGTGCCTGGTCAAATAATTCTCCATGTCCATTTACATGTCAGGTTTGAGCTTAGGAGGACGATTTGGAGACCAGCTCTCACTACTTTGTCCTGCTCTGGAAACATTTGACTCAGTTTGATGGTCCCACCATCCTCTCAAGGCCTTTTTTTTCTCCCTTCTTTCCTGATCCTTCTCTGTGGATCAGTTGTTTCCCTAAATCTAACTCTCTGTGTCATAGGCAGTAGGGGTGAGCACCGAGGAGGTACAGTGGAGAAGATGAGAAGCATGGGATGCTGTGCCTGGTTTCTTGCTCATGCCTTCTGCTTAACCCAGACTGATAAAAAAGTTCAGCTGTGTCCCCAGTCTGAGAAGTTAGCTGCCCAGAGGACTGTGTTGAGAAGGATTCTGAGGCTGCCTATAGAGAGTCTTGGCAGGAAAGAGTACAGTGACGGAAAAATAAGGGGGGGGAATGGGAACATAATATATTTTTTGTAGCCTACAGTGACGACAACAATAGTAGATAACATTTATTCAAAGCTCATTACGTACCTACCGCACAGAGACCATGTTCCCTACGTGGACAGACTCGTTTCATCCTTACAACAACCCAAGAGGTAGGAGCTGGTGATCCCTCCTGTATGAAGGAGGCACTGAGGTGCAGAGAAGCGGCGGAGCCAGGACTCGAGCCCCTGCCATCTGGTTTCTGAGCCTGTGCTCTGCCATCAGGCCTCAGGTGCCCTCCCTAAAGGCCCTCCCGTCCAGCGGGGCCCTGTGTGGACCCGGGGCCACCATCCTTGCGCCCTTAGCCTCACCTCCATGCCTCCCATTGAGAAGCTGCTCCCTGAGTTTTTCATGTGGGTTGGAGATAGTGGGTCAGGCAGGTGGCCCTGACCCCATTGTGTGCAGGGGCTTCTCTGCCTCCCAGTCCTAACCTCTAGTGCAGCCCCCTCCTTCCTGCCTGCAGGGGACAGCTGTTGCCCAGCATCTTGTTTCTGTTTATCCCAGATGGCCAGAGTACTCTGCATTCTTGGTTGCTGGGTGTGTTTGGAATCTCCTCCTACCCCCATCTTGCTTGGGAAGCACTTTACCTTTTGCCCCATGTTCACCCCATGCCCTGCTGTCTTGTCCCCGTAACTCCCCCTTACTTAACACCGTTTCAGCTTCGGACAGCTGGCGGTAAAGGCCTGCAATCTGAGGGCCGTGGACCTCCCCCTTTTCCCTGATGGGACCATCTGACCACCCGTAAAAAGTAAACATCAGAAGGTGGGGGGGCAAATGTATAAGTCTGTTCCCTTGGAATCATCTTTGTTTCCCTCCTTCCTTGCATCATTCCAGACACCACATGTTCTATCCATGTCCTCTGTCATGTCCTGCTTCCTTGGGTTTAGTCATCCTTCTTTTCTCTCCCCACTGTCCGCGGTCGGTCTCCCCACCTAGAGTACTAGAGGTGAGAGTGACAGCAGCAGCCTTATCAAGCTCCACGTGAACACGCCTTGTATCATCTCCTGGAACTCGGGTTCTCGGGTCTAAGATCCACCTGTGGGCTCTTGGGCCCTTCCACCTGGCTGAGTGCTTGGGGCCTCAGATACTGGGAAAGGACCTCTGGCCCCCGTTAGTCATAGCAGCTCCCATTTATTGAGAATTTACTACATGCCCGACACGTTACAAGCTTGATCGCATTTCATACTCACCAGGGGCCCTAGCAGGCAGGGGCCATTTATTTGCCATTTCATATGCCAGCCCAGAGAAGCAAACCTCTGATCCAAGCCCCAGGCAGGGAGGGACTTCAGAATCCTTAATATCTAGCACAATACCTGTCACAGAGTAGATGCTCAATACATTTTCCTCAGAAGAATGGTTATTTCCAGAATAACCACTTGGAATAGGTATAATTGTTTCCATTTTACAGATGAGAAAGTGGATTGGGATTGGCACTCAGCCCAAGGAGGAGAGGTTCGGGATGTTTAGAGCACACTCCTGACCTTGTAAAGGAGGTCCTGCCTTAGGGACGACAGCTTGGTGCTCCCGGAAACCTTGACACCCTGCCTAGCAGTCTGCGTAGGTGATGTCTTCCTCTTTAAACAGTAACCCTTCTTGCGTTGAAAATGTCCACTGTTGCCTGAGGACCTTTCCCCAGTACACACAGGTACACACATGATTCAGCATGTAATTTCAGGGACTCTTAACTGCATCTCTAACAGTGCTGTGAACTTCTGTTAACCCCACGAGATAATCATCATTTTCATGGCTGACTGGCATGTCCCAGGCCCTCTGGACCCCAGCCCTGGCCTGGCCTGTGGAGGGCAGGCAGCACTGCCTTCTCCTGGAAGCGCCGCGTCTGCATCAGCAAGTGTCCCCCCAGGTGACGGAGGCTGCAGCCGCAGACATGCTGGAGTGAGTCAGTGCCTTTCTCAGTTGAATAGTCGTAAATAATTATTACTGCCGTTAGCCAGGCGGTGCTTCTCCACGTTAGGCGTTGTTTTAGCTATTTGAGGTACAGCATCTTTTTTAATCCCTAGGATAAAACATTTGTTATTTTCATTTTACATGGGGAAAGTAAAGGTCAGAGAGGCTAAATGATCTGCTCAAGGACACACACAGCTGGTAAGGGACATGACAATTACAATCAGAAATGTTTCCCAACGTAGCCAGATAGCCCCTGGGCAGCAAAATCAAGGTCTCTTGCGAACCCCTGCCCACGTTGCCTTTAGAAGGTTTCAGTTTGGGGGTTTATTCTCTTTTCTCCATTTTATCCCTCTTAAAGCACTAGCGCTGAACCGTCCTCTTGTTTCGCCCCCAGGCCCTGTCTCAGAGGGACCCTCCGCACAACAACTTCTTCTTCTTTGATGGCATGAGGGGGAGCGGGATTGTGGAGTGCCTGGGCCCCAAGTGAACCCAAGACCTGGCAGACCTGGCGGCGCTGCCCCGCGGCGTGCCCACATGTGATCCCTGTCCCCTTCCCCCGTGAAGGCCCTCTGCAGGCGAGGGAAAAGTGAAGTCATTGAACCAGTACAAACCATTTCCCGTGAGCAGTGAAGTCGTACAGATGTGCTGCTTCTAAGCACCAGTGGCTGCTAAGCAAGGGGCGTAGGTCCTGGCTGTCGCCGTTCCCGTCCCAGGCCTGTGCGGCCAGCACCTGACAGCCCCCTCTGACTCCTCGTCACAGCGTCACCAGTCCCCCCGGCCAGGAACCAGCACGCCTTGTTGCTTAGCAGCCTCTTGCCACCTTCTTGGCCTTAGTCCCCGCCTGATGTCACACAGAGAGGAGCATGACTTCAGGTGGGGAATAAGGCCTAGGACTGATGAAACACTAGTGGAACCACAGTTCCAAATGCAGACAGGTGCCCTTAGAGAGGAAAAAACATGGCAGGCGGAATGTATTTCCTCCAAAGTTTGAGACTCTGAAAAACAACAGGTGGCATCTGGTGTGCTATTCTTGAGTTTTAGTTGAGGATTAGTTGAGTTCCAGCCTGGATTTTGGACGAGAGGAAATATCACCAAGTCCTCTCGGGTATGAGGGTGAGACCTTGCAAATGGAATATTAGCGGGAAAGCTCGTTCTAAAAAGGCAGATTCCCTGGTCCCACCTGCTGGGGATTCTGACTCCTTGGCCGTGAGCTGGGACAGAGGAGCCTGCCCTTCCCGCGGAGCCCCACTCCGATGCCGTCCGACCCTCACTCTGGAGGCTGTCGCGTGTTAAGGGCTGTATCGGCCCTTCATTTACACCCCTGAATTGCAGCTGTTCATGTTTCTTTTATATTTTCTATATTTCCTTGGTTCTTTAAAAAGGAATGATTAAAATAAAGTTATTTGCTTTAGGATTTGTTTGTTTTTCTTCCACATTAGAAACTTCTTCCTCTGACAGGGAGCGATCCTACCAATTGCCTAAGCCTGAAGCAGTGCCCCTGGATGCTCTAACGTGGCGCAGAGACCCTCCCCTCCGCCACCACTCCTGGGCAACGCAGCAGAATAGAATAGAATATGAGTGCTCATATTCTAGCATGCAGAAGCTCCTGATTTTGATTGCCTGTTGAATAATTCAGTTAAGTAGTGGCTGTTCTCAGGGATAGCAATTGTAATAATAGTGGAAAAGGAGTAAAAGTGAGTGATAGTTAAGAGTCTGCCTGCCAATGCAGGGGACAGGGGTTTGAGCGCCCTGGTCCGCTAAGATTCCACGTGCTTCGGAGCAGCTAACCCTGTGTGCCACAACTACTGAGCCCACGTGCTGCAACTAGTGAAGCCCCCGCACTCTAGAGCCCGTGCTCCGCAAGAAGAGAAGCCACCACAATGAGAAGCCCGCGCACCGCGGCAAAGAGTAGCCCCCGCTCACTGCGACTGGAGAAAGCCCGCGCGCAGCAACGAGGACCCAACGCAGACAAAAATAAATAATATAAATTTAAATTTAAAAAAAGTGAGCGATGGTCTCATAACGGTTAAGTGACATTAAGTAAAATGCCCCAAGTCCCACAGCTGGACGGGTCAGAGCAGTCGTCGGAGCGCCAGGTTCGTCTTGACTCAGCAGCACGTTCCAAGTCTCCTTACCCTCACTTGACTTTTCCACGATGTAAATCCTCTGGCTGGTTTGAATGAATACATCAGCTCCTTTCCTGTTTCAGCCCTGTTGCAATCAGTGAAAAAAAAACTGATCTCCCCTTGAGAGGAAGAACTCAATTCCCCCAACCCGCCTGGTCACCTCTGCTCCCACCCTAGGTGAAACTAGGGCTGCATTTTTGGAGCTGCCCCTTTCTGGGCCCTATTAGTGTTGAGTCAGGGAATCCTTGCATGAGTCTTGCAGGGTGTTAGAAAATTTGAGCTAATTACACCCTTTACGTTGCAATGTGGGGCCTTGGTCACAAGGGGGAGCAGGTGGGTCTGCATGGATTAAAAACAAAATTGTTGAAGCTTCTCTGAAGTTTTTCAAACTTTTCCACCCCTGTACCTGTAATGGCAGAGATTGAGTGATCCCTTGGGAATCTGGGGGGTGATGCTGGAAGCTGCCAGCCCTGGGCAGGAAATGTCTTTATTCTCTTTGCTCCAAATTTCATATTTTCCCATATTACATGTTGGTGTTGTAAGAATAGATTTCCCTAAGTCTCCAGGAAGTGCACAGTGATTATCCTGTGGTTTCTAGCACCTCAGGAGATAATGTAGCCCACCTGAGAAAGGGGATCTGAGCTGAGATGGTAGCAAATATTTTGGGGGTGCTGGAGTTAGCAAGTGAAAGGAAATGGGTTCTCTTTGGGGCTGCCAGGCTTCTCTGTACCCCACTTCTCTTGTCTCTGATATGTGTAGTAGCCAAACTTCGTTAGGTGCTCAATGGTTGAAGTTTCAGACAGAACGTTCTAGTGAACAGGTGCTACTGAAAATGAAAAAAAAAAGCTCTTGGTCCCATCGCAGCCCCACGTTCCATGATTTCCCTTTGCAGTGCAGACCCTTTTTTGTCAGTTTCTTGCTTTTTTTTTTTGGTAAGTATAAATGTATATCTTTTGAGGGATCACCTATTTGCCCCTTTACAGGTAGGGAAACGGAAGTTTCGGTTGTAGTTGGCAAGCAAAAGAGTTTTATAATAATAATAGCTAACGTGCTTACGCTGCTTGCCTGATACCTTTCAAAATACTTGTACTTTAGCTAAGTGGTTTGAATCCTCACAGAAACTCCATGAGGGTAGAGACTGTCGTGCCCATATTGCAGGCGAAGAAAGAGCCTCACCCAACAAGTCAGGGGTGGAGTGTAGGCAGACGGGGAAGGCTTCTGTACAGGACACCTAGTAAACATTCATTTAGTGGCTCAGCTTCTTGTGATCTTGGTGAAGACAAGCAATATTTGTACAGGTCTAAGAGTCAGAAGATTCCTCTTCCCATGCCTGTCAGCTCAGTGTTGGCCACATAGCAGGAGCAGCTGACTTAACAGCTAAACTTGATTTTGGAGAGAAATGTGAGATGCTTTTTGTAGATGTTAGCTGTGTCCCTTTTCATATTTACCTCCCAGAGGGCACCCTGGCAGCCACTGAGAGTGAATCCTTCCAGACTGTCAGGTTCAAACCGGGACTCTACCACCTAGCCACATGACCTTGGCAATTTGGGCAAGTGACGTTTTTGTACCTCAGTCGCCCCATCTGTAGGATGGTAATAGTAGAGCATTCCTCTGATGTGTTGGGATTAAATAAATGACTGAATATATGCTTTTTTTTTTTTCTTGTGGTATGTGGGCCTCTCACTGTTGTGGCCTCTCCCGTAGCAGAACACAGGCTCCGGACGCACAGGCTCAGCGGCCATGGCTCACGGGCCCAGCCGCTCCCCGGCATGTGGGATCTTCCCAAACCGGGACACGAACCCGTGTCCCCTGCGTCGGCAGGCGGACTCCCAACCACTGCGCCACCAGGGAAGCCCTGAATATATTCTTTGAGTAGAAATTGCTCAGTGTTAGCTGCTATTACGCAGATTCACAAAATAACGATTTTTCTGCATTTTGCTTTTTCTCACTGTGTCTTGGAAGCCTTGTCAGTTCAAGTTTGGGATTACCTTGCTGGAGGCTGCACGGTTTGCAGGTGGCAGTGTACTAGCTGAGGGCTTCATTGCCAGGTCCTCTGAGCCTTGACTCTGCTACGTTGCAGAACCACTTGGCACCTGGGTTCCAAGAGCGAAGGCCATACAGATGACTTCAGGTGTTTCCTTTCCCTCTGAATAACTGATCCCTCCTTTGTTTTTCTGGGTGCCCTTTGGACTTTGCTAACAAAATGTGGCCTTCTCTTGGCCTTGATTATCCCTGGGTCTCTGCTTCTTTCCCTCCAACCTGGATGATAGGGTGGAATTCCCCACTTTCAGTCCTTAAAAATGGTAGGTTTGGTTCTATTAAAAAGATAATACAGGGCTTCCCTTGTGGCACAGTGGTTAAGAATCCGCCCGCCAATGCAAGGGACACGGGCTCGAGCCCTGGTCCGGGAAGATCCCACATGCACAGAGCAGCCGAAAATAAATACAGAAATAAATAAAGCAAAAGTTAAGGTGTGCAGATGTGATCCGTATGACAACTACTTAATGAAATCCATCATTTCATGGAGGAGTAGAGGGTCAGCAGGGACGTGCAGTGGCAGAGCTTCTGTATTGTAAGTGATGTGGTACAATAGACACATAGCAGATAGGTTAAGCATGAGTTTGTAATCCCTAGAGCGGTCCTAAAAAAATGCTGCAACACCAAAAGATACATTTAAAAGAATTCTTTAAAAGTATTCAAATAATCCAAGAGAAGGCAGGAGAGAGGAAGCAGAAACCAAAATCTGACGAAGGGCTTCCCTGGTGGCGCAGTGGTTAAGAATCCACCTGCCAATGCAGGGGCCCTGGTCCGGGAAGATCCCACATGCCTCGGAGAGGCTGGGCCCGTGAGCCATGGCCGCTGAGCCTGCACGTCCGGAGCCTGTGCTCCACAACGGGAGAGGCCACGACAGTGAGAGGCCCGCGTACCGCGAAAAAAAAAAAAATCTGACAGAGAAAACAATAAAATCGAGACCTAATCCAACCAGAGCAATGGTTCAGCGACAGGAATTCCCTGGCGGTTCAGTAGTTAGGACTCGGGGCTTCCACTGCAGGGGGCCTGGATTTAATCCCTGGTCCGGGAATCAGGATCCCACAGACTGTGTGGCACGGCCAAAAGAAAAAAAAAAATTAGTTCAGCAAAGTGTTCCTGGACAGGGGAGGCCACTGGTCGCAGGAGGAGGACGCATTCTCTGCCAGGGGAGCAGTGAGGACCAAGTAGGGCTTCCCTGCCAGATGGTTGGGTGGGCACACCACCTCCCACCTCACCTCAGGGCCTTGGGCCCCATGCACAAGTATGTAAACATGACAAAAATACGGAATAATATCACAGGGTATATACTCCCAGTACCAACCATCATTTTGCTACTTGCTCGCTATTATTTGTTTATTCATAGGGATAAAGTTCTAGTTCATTCCAGTTCACTGCTGTCTATTCTGTTGTACAACAGCAGACTTGATTTACCCTTCCAACTGCTGTTGGTACTTAGGTGGTGGCTTTGCGCATTGCCAACTCTTGGACACCTGTGCACATTCACTTCTAAGGGAGACACCCAGGAAGGCACTTGCTGCCATAGGTGTGTACATCCTCAAAGTTTTGCCAAATTCCTCTGCAAAATGATGGTTCCCGTTTCCCTCGGCCTGGCCTTTTAGAAGGGCCATTGCCTCTGAACTGCCCCTTTACCAGTGAGGACAGCCAGAAGGGGCGGAGCTGGGTCTGAACCTGTGTCTGGGGCAGTCCTGTATGGAAGACAACACAGGGGAAGCATTTGGCTGGTTGCCCTGTTTTCTCGAAGATCCTGGTAGGAGCTCCCCTTCTTGTTCGGTTTTTTAATTTTTTGGCCACGCTGCGTGGCTTGTAGGGTTTTAGTTCCCCCACCAGGGGTTGAACCTGGGCCCTTGACGGTGAAAGCACTAAGTCCTAACCCCTGGACCACCAGGGAATTCCCTCCCCTTCTTGTATTAATTCAACACAGGTTTTTAATGCTAGGCCTTACGGTTAAGAGTGTGCTAGGGTGGCTACATGGGTGAAGTTTCACCTTGATCCCAGATGTCACCTCTGTGTCCCTGAGGGCAGGGACCAGGTCCGTCTCATGACTGACAGTTCCCCGGGACTCCTCCCCGTGGGACTTCTGAGTAAGTTATAGGTCATTCATTTATTCCGTAAATACCGAGCCCCCGTGAAATACTTTAAACAGTGGGGATAAAGTGAGGAGAAAACACCCAAAAAGGCCCTGTCCCCAGGGGCTTAGCTTTTAGTGGGAGCTGAGGAGAGGTGCATGAAGGCTGGGTGCACACAGTGGCACCGGGGCTGTCTTTTTTTTTTTTTTTTTTGTGGTGCGTGGGCCTGTCACTGCTGTGGCCTCTCCCGTTGCGGAGCACAGGCTCCGGACGCGCAGGCGCAGCGGCCATGGCTCACGCGCCCAGCCGCTCCGCGGCATGTGGGGTCCTGCCGGACCGGGGCACGAACCCGTGTCCCCTGCATCGGCAGGCGGACTCGCAACCACTGCACCACCAGGGAAGGGGCTGTCCTTTTTTTAAAAAAAAAAAATTTTTATTTATTTTTGGCTGCACTGGGGCTTCGTTGCTGCGCGTGGGCTTTCTCTAGTTGCAGCGAGCGGGGGCTACTCTCTTCGTTGCGGTGCGCGGGCTTCTCATTGCGGTGGCTTCTCTTGTTGCGGAGCACGGGCTCTAGGCACGCGGGCTTCAGTAATTGTGGCATTCGGGCTCAGTAGTTGTGGTGCACAGGCTTAGTAGCTCGGCGGCATGTGGGATCTTCCTGGACCAGGGCTCGAACCCGCATCCCTTGCATTGGGAGGCGGATTCTTAACCCCTGCGCCATCAGGGAAGTCCCCCGGAGCCACCCTTTAAACACAAGGACAGACACCTCAGGGTGATGTGCGCACTGCCCCCCTCCTCCTCCGAGATCGGGCTCACAGATTCTGCACAGGCCCCTCTGCAGGGAAGGAGAGCAGGAAGAGTATCCACTGTTCCAATCTGATTTTATTGAAAAGGAAACATACAAAAATCATGTACAAAAAAAATTAACCAAACATGTACAGAAAATTCATTCCGGTATCTACAGCAGCGCATATACAGTATTTTACAGGCTGGGCCATCCCTCCCCGCTCCCAGACTCCTCCCTCTTCTGAGATTCCCCCCCTCCCTGACTCCCCGTTTCCCCCCAGCGCTTCGCCCTGGGGACTAAGGCTGGGGCGGTTTCCGCCAAAATATCCCACCCCCCAAATGAATGCCAGTGGTCACACGTGCTCTCTTCTAAACCTATGCAATGGGATTGATGGGGGGGGGCGGGGGGTGGTCTTGGGCAGAGCACAGGATTCACAGTCTGGGCCCCTCCTGGCCACCCCCAGATGAAGGTGAGGCAGGCATGCCCACCACCCGCCGGCTGGCTCAGGGAAGATGGCTGGGCGCTGGGCTGGGGCGGCCGTCAGACGCACCCCACTCTCTGGCTCCAGGAGGCTAGTGGTCACGTTTGGCTCATTTGCTCTTCACGGGCCCCCTCCCCGGGAGGAGGGGGGGAAGCACCAGGGGCCTGAGGCCAGGCCCAAAGTGAAGGAACACTGGGAGAGAGAGAGAGAGAGACCCCCCCACACACCAGTGTCACCCCTGCAGCTGGAACGGGCAGCCAGCACCAGCAGCCTTTCCTGAGATGGTGATGGGCGGCAGAGGCGGGCGGCTCAGTCCCCACCGCCTCGGTCACCGCCGCCTTCAGACGCTGAGTCCGTCAGCCCTCTCTCCCCTGGCTCCTCAGCCAGGGACCCAGGAGTCCACATCTCCGTCAGTGCCCCGCAGGCTAGGCCGGGGCTGGGTCCGGAGTGGCTGCCCTGGCCCGCCCCTGGGACAGGCAGGGCTGGTAGTCCAGTATGCTACATGGTGCAGAAAAAGTCCCCCGCACTGGCCAGGGTGTCAGGAGGTGGGAGGGTCCTGCCCCCCACGTCCACCGGGCGGGTGCAGGCACCTAATTGGGTTCCATCTCGGGGGCTCCGCGGCCCCTGGGTAAGGGCAGGAGTCCCATGATGAGATTGTACAGGACCCTCCAGGGGGAGGGGCGGTGGCGCTGCTGCTCCTCTTGTCTCTAGGGAAAGAGAGCAAAGACCAAGTTAGAGTGAGCCTGAGATGGGCGCGCGTAGGTGGTAGAGTCGAAGGGCAGCGAGGAACGGGGCATGGTTCTAAGAGTGAGCTACGCCCTCAACCAACCCTCTGAGGTCGGTACTATTATTATTGTTCATCGAGTCCAGATACATTTCTCTGCCCACCTTGGGCCAAGGTCCTCTGGAACATGAGACTAGGACGGAAGGGATGCAGACAATGTCCTCAGCACAGGGCCTGAACATCTTAGCTGTGGTCTTCTAGTCCCTGGTCTCCAGATGAGAAAGTTACCCAACCAAAGTCACACGGGGCTGACGGGTGGGGCTGGATTGCAGCCCATCTGCCCTCCCATAAAAGGCTGGTGAGCCACACAGAAGGGAGCAGGGAGCCCATAGTCTCAGTAATTCTAGAACAATCTGTGGAAGAACTGGGAATGGTTCACCATCTGCGCTGAAGCTGCACGGAAGTATGTCGAGGTAAAGCTAACCCCCTGCCCTTTCCTCAGCGGCAGGATGAAGGCTGGGGTAGCCTCTAGGACCATCTCAGTTCCACAGTGTTAGAAACGAAGGAAGCTAGATACAAGAAAAGGCTTCCCATCAATAAAAATTAACAATACTAAAAAACCTATGAATACCTATAGTACTCTCCACTCCCTGTACTGAATGCAGGGCTAAATCTGGTGCTAATTAGCAGGGCCCACCTAGTCTCATCCCCACAAGGTGGGAAGTAGAAACCCATTTTACAGACGTGAACAAGAAGGTCAGATAGGGCTTCCCTGGTTGTGCAGTGGTTGAGAGTCTGCCTGCCGATGCAGGGGACACGGGTTCATGCCCTGGCCCGGGAAGATCCCACATGCCGCAGAGCGGCTGGGCCCGTGAGCCATGGCCGCTGAGCCTGCGCGTCTGGAGCCTGTGCTCCGCATCGGGAGAGGCCACAACAGTGAGAGGCCCGTGTACCACAAAAAAAAAAAAAAGAAGGTCAGATAAACCATCCTAATGATCCTAATGGGTGCCTGGGGGTGGGCTGCCTGGTACCAGCCTGCCTCCTTATCACTCCCCACTAAACTTTGCAGCCAGGAGAAGGTGGCCAAGGGGGCACATCAGATTGGCAGAAATTTAAAAGCCTGCCACTGTTACACTGCTGTGGAGTGCCACCTGGCACAGTCACCTTGGTGAGCAGGCTATCATTTACTAAGGCTGAGGGCCGGCAGACCAGACAGGTATCTGTTCTGGAGACACATGTGTGCACCTGGAGATGTGTATTTTTTTGGAAGACCCAAAAAAAAAAGCCCAAATCAACCAACAAAAATAAATAAATAAATAAATAATTGAGACATTTCTCACCAATGAGAAAATGAACAAGGATACTACATGTCGATCCAATAAAATGCTGCATGGCCATGAAAATGAATGAGTTAAAGCTCCTTTGCCCATATGGATGACTCTCAAGCCTAACACTGAGAAGCAGGGAGTTTGGAGAGGAACACATACTATATCATGTATATTAAGTCTGAAACGCCCCACAATCCTAAGCATTGTTTGTGGTCTGGTAAATATGTAGTAGAAGAATCAACACCTGCAGAGGAATGGACAGGCCAATTTGAGAGGTTTGAGAGGTTTCCTTTGGAAGGGGTGAGGGGAAGAGGGTCAGGGAGGGAAACAAGGAGCTTGACAACATCCGGGTTTTGTTTTTTCTTTGAATAAGCAAGCAGTGTGGGTGTAATGTTCAGGTTGGACAGATCTGGGTGGTGGGCGCCCTGGTGTCTGTTATTCTCTGTTCACTGCTGCAGGCTTCAAATATTTTGTTTTAATGAGAGGTCTGGCTGTGGGCCTTGAGGGCGGAGCCTCAAGCGGGGCGGGGCTTTCGGGGGCGGGGCTCCCCCGGGCCCGCCC
>NW_006786304.1:405154-409565 GCF_000442215.2 Lipotes vexillifer | reverse complement strand
GCCACCGCTGCTGACTCACGGGCTATAAATAGCCCGGGATATATGAGCCGCTCAGCCGAGCGCCGCCCTCAGTCCCCGCGGCCGCGGACCCCGGTCGTGCTGCAGGGATCGCGGATACGCCGGCCCCGGCCCTCCCCCGGGCCGTGACAGCGGCGGCGCGGGCCTTAGCCCTACGGCGGCTCCGCGGACACGCCGCCCCTCCCACCTGCCTGTCCCCAGCGCGACCCCGCCGCGCAGGGCGGCAGCTGCCGCACATCTGGCTGGGCCGCCGCAGCCCCCTCCCCGGCGGGAAGTCCCACCTGCCGTCTACCCCTCCCCCAGCACTCACCCGCCGTTCGTACAGCGCGTTGAGATCGTCCGCCATCCGCCGCAGCTGGGCCCCGATCTCTCGGGCCCACTGCTCCTCCTCCCCCCGGACTCCCGGGGCCGCTTGGGTGGGGCCGCCCGCCAGGGCCCCCGGGGCGCTGGGCACTGGCGATTCCAGGTGCTGCTCCGCGGGCGAGAGTGAGGGCTGAGGACCTGGGAAAAGGCGGGGGCCGTGGTCACACCCACCACCCCTCTAGGCCCTGAGGTGTCCCGGAGGGACCAGTTATCCTGGGCCTACTTCTCCCTTTTCCAGCCGCCTGATTTCTCTCCTGCACCCCACCTCATTTTAGAGATTCTGTTTTCCCCTTTAAGAGCCAGATTTCTCAGCTCCTACTCCCCAGGCAAAAAAGAATCCTGGGGAGGCCTTCCTGGGGTCACCTGTCTAGCCCGCCACCACCTCATTACCCGTGTTAGTTTGGAAGTGCTTCGTCTTATCCTACCTAAATACTTCCCTTCCAAAACGGTGCCAAATTTTGACTGCTCCCCTCAACAGGTGGGGAAACTGAGGCTCACCCTAAGAAGTGGCCCAAGGTCACACAGGGCTACGGTGACTGACTACACCCAGAGTCACAAGCCTCAGGTCTCCTGCCCTCTAGTGTCCAACCACAGTGAAGCCACACCCCCGGATGTGGCCGAGGCCGGGAAACCAGAAGGCCAGACTGTGGCTGCCTCTGAGCAGGGGCCTGGGGGCTGGGATGCGGGAGATGCCTTCCTGCCTCCTCCCCACACGCACATTCTGAGCTCCCCTGACGTCTCTTCCTCCCTTCTGTCACGCCAGGTCCGGGCACGAGGGATCCCTGAGACCTAAAATCAGGGCCTCAGTTTCCACACCTGTGACTCTGGTCTAGAAATCGGGTCTCCTCTTGCCTCTGCTGCCAGGGAACAGAGCCGGGGAAGTTTTCTCTCTCCTGATCTCTCTGTGGTCCGGGGATGGGGTGGGGAGGGAAACCGGGACAATCTTTCCTTTGCCACCGAGTGTGCCGGCTGGGATGGGGCTAGCCGGGCACCACGGAGTTAACAGCCCATCAGGCAGGGGACCTTTAACCCTTCCCTCCCCAAGACCCGTCTCCCACCCTTTCCCCATACAATTGCCCCTCCCCCTCTCCTTCCTCCGGCCAGACTGCAGAGAGGGCGGGCCCTGGCCAAAGAGATGCAGATAAAAGGCAAAAGGCCACCCTCGACTCCTCCCCAATGTCCAGAAGTGATAGTCATCTCTGCCCACTCTCTCCAACTACAGTCCTCAGGGGGCTTCAGGGGACCCAGACCGGGAGAAGGGGGCTTGGAAACAGCTGCTGCCCGAGGCCCGGAAAAGGCCGTGAGCTGCAACTCGGGGACTGCAGTCAGATTCCAGGAGGGACTTCCCATTCGGCTTCCCTCCACCCCCTGCCTCCCACTCAGTCTTCCTGCTTCTTGCAACACAAAGACCACACTGGCCACACCCTCCCCGTGGCCCGGCCGGCTCGCCACCTCCCCCCACTCGCTCCCACTTCTCCGGTTCCTCCGTGTCTTTCCCGGCTCCCAAACATCCCTGGTGCGGGGCGGGCACTCACCGTCGGGGCGCGGGCCTCGGGGCCGGCTGCGAGGACCCCCAGGCCAGCGGGGGGCCCCCAGGGCGGCGGTGACGGCTGGCGGGGCGGTGGGGGCGCAGAGGTAGGCGGCGGGCAGCAGGGCGGGGGCGGCGGGGGCGGCAGGCAGGCCGGGTTCGCAGAGGCCGCAGGATACGGCGGAGGGCACCAGGCGGCTGAGGGGGAAGGGACGCGGGCCGTCGCGGGCCAGGCCCTCTACGGGCTCGGGGGAGCTGCCCTCCTGGCGTGCTCGGGCCATGGCGCTCCCTGGGGCCTGCAGGACAGGGCAGAGGGGTGCGGTCAGCCGGGAAGTGCAGGGACCCATCCCACCCTGGGTACACAGGGCACCCCACTCTTGTACGCATGGCAGGCCAGGCAGCCCAGGGCTGGTGCCCACAGCACACGCAGGGCCCAGACCGAGGGGACCGTATGTGCATATGATGGCCCCTCAAGACACATCCTTCCGGGCTAACCCGAGGCCTGGGCTGGCCGGAATAGCCTCCCGTGCACATGGTGATGGGCACACATGAGGGACAAGGAGGCACAGGATGGCTGTCACAGCAAGGACAAGGGCTCACGCAGGACCCAGACTTGTGGGTCTGTCAGGTGTGTGTGTGTGTATGAGGGCTGACAGCCCCGCAACACAAACTCACCCAACATGGGACTCACACAGGGCCTGGGCTGGTGGGATTAACTTCCGGAACACAGTGATGGGCACACAGGGAGGGCAGCCAGGCACTGTGATGCCTCACAACACACACAGAGACTCACACAGGACCCAAAGGGGTGTGTGTGGAGGGTACACAACACACACACAAAGGCTCACGCAGGACTGGCCAGCCAGACCTCCCACCTCGTCTCCCATTTGCATAGAAACATTGAGATGTCCCAGGACACACACATACAAACACTGACCAAAACGTGGACACACACATACAAACAGACCACAGGAAGAACTATCCACACAATGCATAGTGGCTGGCACAACCCATCCCCTCCACCCCATACACACACATATACAAACTGTCAGGATCTCACCCGCTGAGCCACTGTTAATAGGCCCACAGACACACACGTACACACTATGCAGCCCTCACAAGCACAGACAGAAACACACACCAAATAGGCACTGCCACACTTCTCAAACACACATGCCCCTCCCGACAACACACATGCCCCTCCCGACAACACACACGCAATAGATAAGACCCACACACCTCAGGACTCACACACATATCAACACAAAACAGACCTCCATGGACACACACATGGACTGACACAACTGAAACACACCCACTTGTCACCAACTCTCAGACCCCAGGACACATGTAAAGCTGGCACACACAGACACATGTCATCAGACCCAGATGCATCACCACATGCCGGCAACAACACAGAGACGCAACAGCAGACATCAACCCTCCCTCCTCCCCCAACCTCCAAACACCATCACCAACTGTCAGCCCTGGACACACGCACAAATGCACGCGTGCACGTGCGCGTGCACACACACACACACACACACACACTACAGCTAACTCTAATCCTACACTGCCCTGGCAGCGCGCACACCTAAAGCACCCACAGAAAACACTGGTCTCACGTGACTGACATAAACACTACACACACGCAGCCCACATGACACACATGAGCCAGCCAGCCGATCAGAGACAAGCCCCTCAGACCCAACACACACACACACACACACACACACACACACACACACACACACACGGGCTCAGACACAGCCTCATAAAAGAGGCTGCCAGCAACATCCACTGACTGCTCTGCTCAGACCCCACAGAGCCCAGCCCCTCAATTCCCAGACGCCGATGCCAGACACACAAGGCAAACACAGACCAGACAACCCCCAGCACATACACACACAGACACACACACCACGCAGAACTCACACAGACACCTGGAGAGAAAACAGACATCGGCACTGGGCAGGCACACCATCACAAACGCTTAGCTGAGCCACATGCCCTGGAGATATACACAGACAGTCACAGACAGTACACACAGGCAAGACACACAAGCACAAACACAGCACATCGGGCAAGACACACACATGTAAACACACAAACAGCTCACTCAAGCAACACACCAACACACTACACCACACACTATAACAGGCAGGCAACACAGACCCATAGATCACCCCCAAACAGCACACACAGACAACTCTCACAGAGGACACAACACAGGTACACCACACATAAACAGAGCACCCGCCTTCAGGCGCAGCATACGCAGACAGAACCCCACACAAACACGCATGGGGACGGCGCGCACACCACGACGGGCCACAGCCCCACCATTCCCCGGGACTGACACAAGCACTCCCTGCAGTCCCCAGCACAAACTCGGAGCCAGACACACGCACACACCCAGGCGAGACACCTGCAGATCCACAACCCCGCACACGCGCGCTCCCACGGCGGGCCCAGACGCCCCCCTGCGCTGTCACAGCCCCC
>NW_006786304.1:394775-405043 GCF_000442215.2 Lipotes vexillifer | reverse complement strand
CGCGCCCGGGGTGTGGCCGCCCCTCCACGCCGCCCCCCCCACCCCACCCCCTGCCCCTCCCGGACTGCAGGGGCCAGGGCAGTCGGGGTCGACTCACTTCCCCGGAGCCGCACTGGCCGCCAGGGGGCGCTGCCGAGCCCGCACCCCATTGTTTGTAAACAAACCCGTCAGACGGCTGAGGCACCTGCGCTCTCGGACCCTCAGTGCCTCCCGCCCAGCGACACCAGCCTCATGGGGGGTGGGGAGGGCAGGGAGAGAGGGAGGCACGGTGTAGGGACTCAGCGCCCCCCCACTGCTCTCCGAGTGCACTCCCGCCACCTCCTCCAGGGAGCCCACCCGGCCTAGCCAATCGCCGCTGGCTGGGATTTGGGGCGCGCACACTCACCCCGGGGGCATGAACACGCCGGAGGGGACGGTGATGGGGGGCGGGCGGCTTCCTTCAGGAGGGCGCGCCCGCCGAGCGCCGCTCGCTGCGGCTGCTGCTGTGGCTGCTGCTGCTGCTGCTGCTGCTCTAACTGCAGTAGCTGCCGCTGTTGCCGTTGCTGCCTCGGCTGCTCCTCGGGCCGCAGGCGCGTCCGCGTCCTGGCCGCCGCTGCTGCTGGTTTCGCTGCCGCCGCCGCCGCCACCAGGCACCCGCTCGCATGTGGCTCGCGCCGCGTCTCAGGCCGCCCGGCAGATCCCCGGCCCGCTCGGCGGCAGCCCCGCCCCACCCCGCCCCCGCCTGGCGGGTCCCACGCCCCGCCCCCGCGTGACGCCACTGCCCCGCCCGCCAGCCGCGGACAAGTCGGGACTTGCTGGCGCGCGCCGCGCCCCCAACCTCGGCGCGGGGGGTTTCCCTGCAGCCGGGGGCGGGGCAGGGCCTGGCCCGGGGCGCGGAGGCGCGCTGATCGGGCCGCCCAGACAGCGGGACAGCCGGACACACACACTGACACACTGACTGGGACCCACAGAGACACACACCCAGAAACGTGTACGCAGACTGACTGTCTGGCGCTCCAGGGTACACAAAGTCACGTGCTGACAGGGCCTGGGGACAAGCTGACTTGCAGACACACAAATGCACACCTTGGACAGAGGCGTGGACGCACAAACGCACACACTGACGGAGCACTCACACATCCAGACACAAATACATAACCTGACTTGCTAACAGGGTCACTGGGACGCACATACTACAATGTCAGGGACACACACAGTTGCACAAACACCCACACTGCTGAGCACACCTACACCCACAAACCTATCAGGTTCACAAGCATACCCACTGAGCAGGTACCCACAACACACACACAGTCGCGGGCCCACATAGACACAGGCTGAGAGCTTCTCAGGAAATAGAAACTTCCTGATAGGCTCAGCGGAACACACACACATACACACACAACACCCGTCACAGGGACACCTGGACACACAGCTTGATATCGATGAAACTCCTACAGAGACACACACAAACACACCCACCCCAGCTCACAGCTGACACATTAAAATTGTCAGAAATTGACCCTCACAGACACAGATCAAGTCAGACATAAAAAGACTGACTCCCCCCATCAACAGACAGTCACAAAGTCACACCTGTGACAGGTTCCTGCTAACTGGCCCACTGATGGGACACTCCAGAAGCATGCGCATCTGACCACACTCTCCACGAGTCTGGTGGGGGAACCAGGGCTATGAGAAAGTCCCGGGCACCTGGCACGGGACATGCCCGGGCAGTCCCTGCAGTGACTCTCACCCGGGTTTTCTGCCTTTCAGTTCCCTTTCCTTTCTCAGTTTCCCATTGTCACTCCTTCCCCCACTCTGATGTGGTCACTAGGTGGTGTCCTGCCCCCCCGCTAAAGACTCTGGGGTTCTGTCTCCCCTGCACCTTCCATATCCTCTGTCTCACCACAAACCAAACTGTGTCATCACAGGGCAAGTGGCCTCTGAGTGCCCAGCTCTGGACTAGCGGAGAAGGGGTGCCAGACCCCAGCAAAGGTGGGCGTATTCAGGTTCTCAAATTTGGTTTCCTCCAGGACCAGACCCTTCGACTTCTCAAGAGCAGAAAATGCAGATCTCAAGGGTAATCTCCCTACTTTAAATATTGAGGACTAATTCAGCCTCCCTCTCTCCTTCCCTTTCCTTCCCTCATTCATTCATTTCCCCTTCCTTCCTTTCCTCCAGTGTTTTTTTTAATCTTTTAAAATATTTATTTTAATTTTTTTGGCTGCGCTGCCCAGCTTGTAGGATCTTAGTTCCCTAACTAAGGGATTGAACCTGAGTCCTCAGCAGTGAAAGCGCAGAGCCCTAACCACTGGACCACTGGGGAATTCCCCATCCAGTGTTTTTCAAACTGTGGGTCATGACCCACACGAGCAAACCATGGACTGTGAAATCACTTGTGTGGATCTTATTCTGTTTTATTGAAGTTTATTGAGATATATTTACATGCCATAAAATCCACTCTTTTTAGGTGTATAGTTTGGTGAGTTGGGACAAATGTACACTACTGTACACCACCACAATTGAGATTTGGACCATTTCTATCACCCCCCAAAACTTCCCTTGTGCCTCTTTATAGTCAGCCCCTTTTACCTGCAACTTTAGCAGCTCTTGACCAGACTTTAAAAAAAAGAAAACAGAATATAATTTTTAAAAATTATGAAGTCAGAGGAAATACCGTTTACTGAAAATTTTATGTATAGTGGATACATACCAAGCCACAAAGAAAATGGATGTATTGCTGACTGTAGGTTGAAGTTAACGGCGCTTGAGGGATGCTGCTTTAGACATTTATTAAATGAGATCATTCATGGAAGTCACTGAATACAGTGTCTTACACGTATAAGTGCCTAATAATTGTTGGCTACTATCACTAGTATAACTAATTATTGTCAGTATTTGCTCTGTGCCTGGCAGTGATCACGTTGGGAGAGAGGCTCGCAGACCAGCCTGTACCCCATACTCCCCTTACTCACTGATCAGTGCCCTAAAGCTGCCTAGTCTAGGACTGGACACCAGGAGGCCAGATGTGCTGGAATGTTCTTCTGAGAAGAAAATGAGTGTGAAGGAATCTGGCTTGGTGGGTAGGAGTGGGAGAGGAGAGGGCCAAGAATCTACCAGGCCATAAGCATTGGCACCAGTCAAGATCCGCCCCACTATGTAGTCCAGATCCTGTTCCAAATTCTGGCATCCTCTCACCCCCAGACCAGGGATCTCAAACTCAAGAGCCAATATGAAATAAATGAGAGAAGTGAGTCCAGTGTAAGACAACAGGGCATGGTGGGGACTGTGGCTAAGGAGAGAAAGTGTGTTTCTCCTAGAGACATACAAAGTCAAAATTAAAAACTATATTGTGACTGGCTGAAGGGCTGCCTTTTTGAGACCCCCTACCCTAGGGGCCCAAGGAAGGAGAAGTCCCAGCCTCTGTCTTCCAGACTAAATTCCCCTCCACCCCTACACCAGCAGGTCTCCTGAGGGAGCAAGGGACTCCCTCCTCTAAGTTCCTGGAGGAGCATTCTGGGCCTCCAACCCTGCCTCTGGTCCCTGCTCCCCTGGAGAGGGGCCAAGAGGCTCTGAAGATCTGAGGGGGCAGCAATACCTCTGATAGAAGATTAGAAACAGAGGCGAATAGAGGTACAAACAGAGAAGGAGTCAGATGAGGGGAATGGAGGGAGTCAGAAAGAGAGAGGGAGAGACCAGATGGAGAGAAAATGAGAGGGGTCAGGGATGGAGGAATGGCTTGGCTGAGGTTGGCAGTCAGGCTTGGCAGAGAGTGGAGGTTGTTTTTTTTGGTTGTTTCTGTTTTTGTTGTTGTTTTGTTGTTGTTGTTTGGGGCTGCTGGCATGCAGGATCTTAGTTCCCTGACCAGGGATTGAACCCAGGCCCCCTGCAGAGGAAGCACGAAGTCCTAACCACTGGACCGCCAGGGAAGTCCCTAGAGCAGTTTCTTAATCTCTTCTCTACTGACATTTGAGGCCGGATGATTCCTTGTTGTCTTGTGCTTTGTAGGATGTTCAGCAGTCACCCTGACCTCTATCCACTAGATGCCAGTAGCACCCCCTCCCTCTGTGACAATCCAAAATGTCTCCAAACACTGCCAGATGTGCCGTGGGGGAGGCAAAATCAACCCAGGTTGAGAACCATTGGCTAAAAGAAATCCGTCAGGGTCTCCATAACTGTGGCTCAACCCCCCCCCAAGCCTACACAAAAACTCACCCAAGAGCCGGAGCTCTGGGGACTTGAGGGCCTGACCCAGAATCCCCAGCTCGGCCACCTTCTGGCTGTGTGACATTGGGAAAGTGGTCACGTCTCTGTGCCTCAATTTCCTCACCTGTGAGTTGGGACAGCACAGGTCCCTACCTTATAGGATTGTGCAGAGTAAGAAGGTCAGTAAAAATCGGGCTTCCCTGGTGGCTCAGTGGTTGAGAGTCCGCCTGCCGATGCAGGGGACATGGGTTCGTGCCCCGGTCCGGGAAGATCCCACATGCCACGGAGCGGCTGGCTCCGTGAGCCATGGCCCCTGAGCCTATGCGTCCGGAGCCTGTGCTCCGCAACGGGAGAGGCCACAACAGTGAGAGGCCCGCGTACCGCAAAAATAAATAAATAAATAAATAAAATAAAGCACTGGGGCCTCCGTGGCTCCTTAATACATGTTACCCATCATTACAACTACCAGTGTGTGGGGGGCTATTGACTCTCTGAGAATCCAAACAAGGTCTTCAAGCTAAGACCCTCAGGTTGCGGCAGGGGTTTCAAACCGGGCCCGCAGGCCAGCCACTAAGGTGTTTCTCCAGGCCGGCACAATTTCTCATTTTGAATTAATGCCTCTCAGAGGGACATTCAACACAGCGAAGAGACAGAGCTTCCAGACTTCGGAGCCAGGCTGCCTGGGTTCAAATGATGAACGCGAGGAAGTAACTTCCTCTCTCTCTGAGCCTCAGTTTCCACGCGTGTACAAAGGGGATCACCGTAGGAGCCCCAAATGAAACGTGAAGATTAAATGAGTTCCTATTTGTAACGCCCGTAGAAGACTGACCAGCAGCAGCTGGCTCCAAGTGAAGTCCCGCTTAAAGAAAATAAATGTCCCAGCTAGTTTACTGCAGACCCGTAACCTTCCCTAATATTCTGAATGCCGTTCCCGGGAAGTAGATTCCTCAGCACGGGAGAGGGAGTTGGGAAGGACTTAACTTTTCACTGCAGGCTCTGAGTCCTGGCTTTCCGCGGTGGGGAGGGGGCCTCCTGGGTCCCCTCAGTGCAGCCGGCCTCCCAGGCCCGGAGGCTGGACGGGAGCCTGGTGGGGGCTGGGCGGGGGTGCCGGTGTCCGCGGGGTCCGAGCGGCCGGCGCGTGTGAAGGTTACCGCTCCCTGGCGGGGCGGGGGCCGCGCGCTGTTGCTGGGGTCTGCGGGGCCTGCCTGCGCCCGCGCCCCCCCTCCTTCCCGGCCAGCCAGTGAGCGGTACCCGCCGCCGTTGCCAGGGGAAACTCGCCGCCCCGTTACCCAGCAACAAGCCTGGCCCAACCAGGCGCGAGGACCCCCCAGGCCCCGCCCGCCGCTGCCCACCGCGTGCCCAATGCCAGGCGGGCAGAGCCGGCCCGGCTCCCGGAGACGGCGAGCGCGCTCATTGGCCGCCGCAGCGCCCGCCCCGCCGCCCCCCTCCCCCGCCCCATACTCGCACTCTGGGGCGAGGATGGGCACTTGGGATGGGCTGGAAAGAGAGGCTGCGCCTCCCATCCCTCCCCAGCAAGGTACGCTAGAGATGGCCTTGGGAAAACAGGGAGCAAGTGTTCCCCTCCCAGAAGGAGTCCTGGGCATCCTGACCCCTTGAAGACAGGGGCTGGTTGTCCGCACAACACGCCCCCCACTACGCGCCCCAAACAGGATTCAGGCATCGTGACTTTTAAAAACAGGGGCTGAGGATCCCCCACCAGAAAAGGACTCAGGCGTCCTGAGCCCATAAAAATAGGGGTCTCCCCTCCCCAAAGGACTCAGGGTGCCCTGTCCTGTGAAAACAGAGATATGAACCACCTCCCCCAAGGGGAATGCTAGTTTCCCAGTCCCTGGAAAGAAGGGTGGAGGATGCCCCCAGAAGACCCCCCAAGCAGGTCTGATTCTGGGAAAGTTAGAACTAAGCACTCCACCCCCACAGGAAACAGGGGCTCAAGCCTTTGGGCCCCAAAGCATAAGATGCCTCAGAGCCCCTGGGCATCCTGGTCCCTCACCATATTGATACTGGAAGACCCCACACATACACCAGTTACCAGACCCTCAGGTGTCCAGTTCATCCGGAGGACCACCTGCCCAGCCCCAAGGTGTAGACTGCCAGCTTCCCTCCCCTCTGAGTCATTTCCCCCAGGGTCTGGCTTGTTGATCTCCCAGGAAGCAGGCATCTGACCCCACAGCCACTCCCTCTCCTCCTTGGTACTCAACCTACACCCCTCCCCCTGTCCACACACATGCCAAGGACCCAGGAGTCTAAGCCCCCAGTGTCTCAGACCCCCCCATCCAGACACTTGGCGAGGTGACCCAGCCCCTCACCGTGGTGCGGGGGGCCCCTTCCCCGTCCTGGGGCCCTGGGATGCCCAAGACCCTAGATCTGGTAGATCCAGTCTCCCAGTGCCTTTAGTTGGCCACCAGAGATCCAGGACTGGGAGCCTCCAGCCTCAAGGGGTCCTGATGTGAGCACCCAGGCCACTCCAGAGAGGCTCAGATTCCTCAGTCCCCACCCCCGGGAGACCCAGGCAGCGGAGCCCCCAGCTCCAGACCCTGGTTGAATCCAGGTGCGGCCAGCCCCTACCCTGGTACCTGGGGGGGTGGGGGGGGCGGAGTCGAGGATTACTCAGCCTCCAGAATGAGGCGATGACATCATCCTTGGGGGGGTTTGACTAACGGCCGCGCTGGGGGGGGGGCGGGGAAGTTTACCCGGTAACAGCGGCTGCCGCAGGGCCCTGCCCCCCCCCCCCCCCCCCTCCGGAAGGGCCGGGAGAGGGAGGCATAAGCACACACACACACAACCACACACACACACACACACACGCCCACTCAGCATCCCCCCCTTCCCCCTGCAGCATCACACATCACACACATCTTACTGGGGCAAGGGCAGGGATGAGTGTGTGCGTGTTTGTGTGACTGTGTGTGTGCTGGAGAGTTCTCTAAGTCTGCTGGGCCAGTGTGCTGTGTGTCAGGGGGTTGACTTATGAGAGTTGTGGTTGTGTCAGGGTGTGGTGTGTGGTTGTGTCAGTGTACTGTTGTGTATCAGTTGATTGTGTCAGTGGGATGATGTGTGTCAGCATTTGTCCCATGGGATAGCTATGTGATTGTGTGTCAGTGTGCTAATGTATGATAGTTGGGCATGCTGTGTGTGTGTGATGGTGTATCTGTGTGTTAGTGTCCATGTGCTGTTTTGTGCAACGTGCTTGTGTGCATGGGTGAGATGATGTGTGTCCATGTGATTGTGTTTGTGTGATAGGGTTGGAATGATGTTATGTGTTAGCAGAAATGTTTGTGGACATGCTGTGTCTTACTGTTGTGTTAGTGTGGTTGTATGTATCAGTGTAACACCGTGTGTCAATGTGGTTGTGCCACTATGATTGTGTCTGGACAATGCTGTGTAGAGTGGGATTGTGTGTGTAACACTGTCATTGTATCTCAAATGTTGTGTGTCTGTGGGACTGTGTGTTACTGAGAGTATGTGCGTCTGTGCAGTGCTATGTGTCCTTGTGATTGTGTGTCACTGTGATTGTGTTTGTCAGTGTGATGTTGTGTGTCCATGGGATTGTATGTTAATGAGATTGTGTTTGTGTAGTGTGTGTCACTGTGATTGAGTGAGCCATTGTTGTGATTGTGTGTGTCACTGTGATAGTGTGTGTGTCAGGACCAACTGTGGCTGTGGAATTATGAGGTGTCACTGAGACTGTGTGTGTCACTGATATTGTGTGTCTTAGGGACTATGTTATGGAGATTGCATGGGTCTGGGCGACACTGGGTGTCATTGCGGTTGTGTGTTAGGGTAATGCTGTGTGTCGTTGTGATTGTGGGTCTGGGCAGTGCTGTGTGTCCTGGAACAACATCTGTGTCCCTGAGATTTTGTGTGTCTGTGTGATGCTGTGTGTCTCTGCGTGTTCCTGGGACCGCGTATGACACTGTGTGTGTCACTGTGTGTGTGTGTGCGAGTGATGCTGCGTGTCCCTGGGACAGTGTGTGTGAGCCACTGTGATTGTGTGGCAGCGTGCTTCGCTGGGTGTCGGGGGAAGGTGCATCTCCAGGCCTCCTGCCCGAGAACAGCGACGCTGCTCTCTGATTGGCTGCGGCCTCGCCAGTGAGAAGCTTCCGAATCCTGCGGTAACTTGGTAACTCGGTAACTCGGCCGCCGCCGCCGCCGCCGCCGCCGCCGCCGCCGCCGCCCCGCCGCCGCCGCCGCCGGGATGGGGGGGTTGGGAGGGGAGGGGCCCCGCCAGGGGCCCCGCCCATATCCCGCAGGGCCCGCCCCTGCAGGCGACCCTAACCCCGTGTGCCCCTCCCGGATCCCCCTCACCCCCCCGGCTCCCCAGCCTCACCTCCGTCTCTACATCCCTGACTCCTTCTCCCTCACCTCTGCCTCTCGGCTTCTGCTTCCCCATCTCTGCCACTCGCTAGCACTCTCTCTCCGCCTCTTACCCCTATTTGTCTCTCCCTATCTCTGTGTCCCTGCGTGTCTCTTTCTCTTGTCTCTGTCTCCCACGTCCCAGCTCTGTCTCTCCCTGTCTCTCCACCATCTCTGTCTCTCCTTGATCTCTCTCCCCATCTCTCTCTTCTTTTCTTTGTCTCTCCACCTCTGTCCCTCTAGAGACTTTCTCGGGCTGTCCCTCCGTCTCTCTGTCTCTGTCTCCCGCTCCTCTGCCTCAGTCTCCCCATCTTTGTGTCTTTCCGCTTCTTGGCTCTGTCTCCCTCCCTTCCCCGTCCCCTCTCTCTCCCATTCCCACAGCCAGGCTCAGAATTCACTTTTCATTCCACGGAGACAGCCAGGGGACCGTTCACCCTCGCCCCTCCCCGCACGCCCAGGCTTCTGCCAGCAGGCCTCACGCAGGTCAGACTTCAGGAAGGACTTCCCGCCCTCGTTCAGCACCGGAGTTTTATCGCTCGGGCCAGGCGGAGCCCCGGAGGCCCCGTGGCTTCCGGAGGCGCCCGGGCGGGATGAGCTCACTGCAAGTTGGCTTGGATTTCATCAGCTTCCTCTGCCGGAGTTGCCCCCGCTCCTCGTCCCGCGCGGGCCATGCGGACGAATCCGCCGGGAGCCTGCTGCCGCCCAGCGGCGAAAGGAGGAAGCGCAGGCGCCGCGTAAAAATCCCACCTCTCCAGTTCACGATGTCACCAGCTCACGAGCGCTGCAAATATGAACCCATTTCACCCTCACGACAACCCCATGAGATAGAGATTATTTTAAATCCCATTTACAACTGGGAAACTGAGGTCAGAAACTTGAGGTCGGCCGTCTGAGGTCTCATTGCTGATGAATGGAGCCCTTTGGAGGCTGGAAGGTCTGGAAGGGAGTGAGCAAGGCGGGGGAGAGGTGAAGTCCGATACAGGATTAGATCGTGGTGAGGACTTTACTTTTTACTCTCAGTCAGGTGGGAGCCACTGGAGAGTTCTGAGCAGAAGAGGGGACGTGAGCTGACCTAGTTCTTAAGGCGCCCCCTGGCGGCCAAGTGGGAAACAGGTTGTGGGCAGAGAGAGCTGCGAGCCCAGGGAGGAGGAGATTTTAATAACATAGGTTGAGGTGCTGGAGACTGGACCAGAGTGGATACTGTGGGGTCAGGTTGAACGTGGAGCCGATGGGATTGGCTGAGGCATTGGGTGCAGATGTGTGGGAAAGAGAGGAGTTTAGTGGGTTCCTGGTTTTGGCCTGAGCAGCTGGAAGGATAAATGGGTCGGGATGATGATGATGATAATAATAATGGCAATTCTCACATTCTGTGCACCTATGTGCCAAGCTCTGTGCCAACTCACTGCTTTACACGCCTGACGTCATTAAATCCTTAGGACCATCCTGAGAGGCCAGAGCTGGAGGTTGGTGATGTAGGATTCTGGATTTACTGAGATTTTATTTTGCAAGTAGAGTTTACATGATTTGCTCAGTAAATATGCGTGGCTTTGATGGATAATAGCAATAATAACCTACAAATAGAGTGTGTGTCTGGCATGTTCTCAGCGCTTTAACTATGTCATCTTGGGCTTCCCTGGTGGCGCAGTGGTTGAGAGTTCGCCTGCCGATGCAGGGGACACGGGTTCGTGCCCCGGTCCGGGAAGATC
>NW_006786304.1:383831-394456 GCF_000442215.2 Lipotes vexillifer | reverse complement strand
TGGTCCGGGAGGATCCCACGTGCCGCGGAGAGGCTGGGCCCGGGAGCCATGGCCGCTGAGCCTGCGCGTCCGGAGGCTGTGCTCTGCCACGGGAGAGGCCACAACAGTGAGAGGCTCGCGTACCGCAAAAAAAAAAAACAAAAAAAACAAAACAAAAACAAAAAAAAAATAACTATATCATCTTATTTAATCCTCACAGCCTGCCATGATTAGCAGAATTTTACACAGGGGGAAACCGAGGTAAGAAAGATTAAGTCCCTTGCCTAAGCACAATGCAATTAATAATTACAATAATTTATTATAGACGTGGTAGAATGGGCTCCAGGAGTCAGAAGGATCTCTCTGGGTTAAAATCCCGTCGGCTGGGTATGTATAGCTGATTCACTTTGTTATGGAGTGGAAACTAGCACACCACTGTGAAGCAATTATACTCCAATAAAGACTTAAAAAAAAAAAACAACAACATTCCGGCGGAACATGTGACCTTGGACAGCTTACAGGGACTCTGGGCTTTGGTATCCCGCTTTGTAAAATGGAGATTGCAAGAGTACTGTTGGCACTGGGCTTTTTTTTTTTTTTTTTTTTGCGGTGCGCAGGCCTCTCACTATTGTGGCCTCTCCCGTTGTGGAGCACAGGCTCCGGACACGCAGGCTCAGTGGCCATGGCTCACGGGCCCAGCTGCTCCGCGGCATGTGGGATCTTCCCGGACCGGGGCACGAACCCGTGTCCCCTGCATCGGCAGGCGGACTCTCAACCACTGCGCCAGCAGGGAAGCCTGACACTGGGCTTTTGTGATGCGTTCATGAAGAACAAAAGTGAACCCCAGAAGTAGAAAATGCTCTTTAAATGTTAGTACAGACTCTCTTTAAGGGCTGAGGCTACTGAAATAGGCAGGACCTGAACACAATCATGATAAAACAAATATTCAGTCAGTCACTTCAGAGGGCCTACAAGGTTTGAGTCTTGTGATGACTCCTCCAGGCAGGACCCCCTGATTGCCCCCCTGCCTCCCCAGGCTCGTAGGAGCTCATCTTGTCTGCACCTCAGCCTGCACTGCTTGTGTCAGGGAATGTGTCACCCTTTGCCTCCTATTGGGCCTGGCTGGGCCTGCCTCGGCCTCCCTTTCTGTCTTACAGCTGGGGAATGGAGCCACCATATTCTCTTTCTCCACCTGGGACATGCCTGTATTCACCTAACTTGGCCCTATATTTCACTCCGGTCTCTGCTGAAATGTCACCTCCTCAGAGAAGGCTTCTAGGACCACCTCTGTCCCCTCACTCTGCCTAATTTTGCTCCACAGCTCTCCTTTTATATATTCGTTTGTTTAGCTACTTACTGCCTGTTTCCTTTTGTTGAAAGTGAGCTCCATGGCGGCAGGGACATGCCTCCAGCATAGCTGTACCTTCTAATCCCCATTTCACAGAGTGAAAAACCAGACCAAGTTTCTGCAAACAGGTTTCATGGTTCAAGGACTATTTGTTGAATGAATGCGTCTGGGGTCTAAACCGGCAGGGAGTGCGCTACACCGCCCCCTGGTGGCGAGTGGGAAACTCGCACCGCGAAAGTCGCCTGCACGGCTAGCAAATTTCGTACAGATCTTCAGGTAGCCCGATATTACCTATGTACTAATGCTAGAACTGAACTCCATTTCACATTAAACACAAAGTATTGTTTACGATTATTTTTTGAACTTCCAAATTTTACTTTTAAAATACTTTAAAGCGTTGTTTCAACTGAGGCATAACTTCCATACTTTTGTAAGACCCAGAAATCCCAAATGTAAAGCTCCATGTAATCACTGCTTACCTGGGCTGAGTGAGGGTGTGGGGCGGGGGGTGGTTGTCTAAGAAACGGACATTACAAGCTCCCTAGGACCTTCCCTCAGACCCCCTTCTAGACACTATCCCCCTGGGTAATCATTATCCTGGATGCTAACAGCAGAGATTACTTTTGCCTTTTCTAGAACTTCATGCAAATGGAACCATGCAGTATGTGCTCCTTTGTGTCTGTTTGGCATTTGTCACTCAGCCTCAAGTTTGTGAGATTCGTCGCGTTTTTGTGCACAGTTAGAGACCGTCGTTCATTTTCATCTTTGTATAGTTTTCCTTGCTGTGAAGACACCACAGTATGACTATCCACTCTGCTGCTGAAAGGCATTTGACTTGTTTCCAGCTTGGGGTTGGATTAGTTTGCTTAGGGCTGCCATAAGAAAGTAGCACATACTGGATGGCCTAAACAACAGATATTTATTTTCTCATAGTTCTGGAGGCCAGAGGTCTTAGATCAAGGTATCGGTGGGGTTGGTTTCTTCTGAGGCCTCTCTCATTGGCTTGTAGATGGCCACCTTCTCTCTGTGTCTTCCCATGGTCTTCCCTCTGTGTGTGTGTGTCCTAATCTCTTCTTATAAGGACACCAGTCATCCTGGACTAGGGCCCATCCTAATGACCTCATTGTCACTTAATTACCTCTGCAAAGGGCTTACGTTTTCGTTTCTGTTTTTTTTTTTTCTCACTGCACAGCATGCAGGTTCTTAGTTCCCTGACCAGGGATCGAACCCATGCCCTCTGCAGTGGAAGTGTGGAGTCTTAGCCACCAGACCCCCAGGGAAGTTCCAAAGGGCCTATATCTAAATGAGGTCACATTCTGGGGTCCTGGGTGGCGTAGCCCTTCAACATATATCGATACATTTTTTAGGGGCCACAAACCAGTCCCGTAAGAGGGGCTATTATGATAAATCTGCTATGAATGTTCTTATACATGGCATGTCTTTTGGGAACACGCATATGCAGCGCTGTTGGGTAAATCCCTTGGAGTGGATCTGCTCGCTCATAGGTTATGTGTGTGTGCTGTGTTGTAGTAGAACTTGCCCAGCGGTACCTCACAGTGATTGGAGCATTTTACCTGCTCCACTCCAGCAGGGGTTGCGAGTTCCAGTTGCTCCAAGTCCTCGTCAGCATTTGACATTGTCGGGCCCTTTAATTTGAGCCATTCTGTTGTCGGTAAACGCAAAGTATTATTTGCATAGTAAAGTAATATTTGCATGGTTTTCATATAGCCTGAACTTCCCAGGGATGCAACTACTCCTTTCAAGGAAAATTGTACCTTGTTTTGTTCAGAAATCTGTCCAGGGTTCATGTCACCACTGCAATCCCACTTCTGGTATCAAAGTCACATCAAAAGTGTCTCACCACAGCATCTTGTGTCAGGCTGCTGTCCCAGCTGCTGCATCCAAGCTGAGTTTACACACATACACACACACACACACACACACACACACTTAGCCGTTTCTTAAAATCTCAAATATTTATACTCAAACCCACTCATTATAAGTAGGTGAAAGCATTTGGCTATTTCTTTATGTTTTCCAGTGTAGTTGGACTAATGCATCTTTACATATGTACTGATTTAACATAAATTACTTTCCTTTAATTTCTCCTTTATATTGCAGTTAGGTTATTAAATTGATTTTAAAAAAATGATTATGTAGGGACTTCCCTGGTGGTCCAGTGGGTAAGACTCCATGCTCTCAACACAGGGGGCCCGGGTTTGATCCCTGGTCAGGGAACTAGATCCCACATGCATGCCGCAACTAAAGATCTCACATGCTGCAACTAAGACCAGTGCAGCCAAATAATTAAATATTTAAATAAATATTAAAAAAAAATGATTATGTAGGTAGGACACTCTATCTATGCATCTCATTTCAGGAGAGGAAAGGGGTGTTGTGAAAATAGTGTTTGTCCGAAAAGGCGTTTGGGATCCCCTGGGGTTGGGACGTGTTGGTCTAATTGGTTTGGGAGACTGAGAAGGCTCCGTGAGAACCAGGTTGCTTTGGTTATTCAACATGTATTGAGACCTACTGTGTTCGTGGCCCTGTGCTGGACAGTGCTGGGGACACAGCAGTGACAGAGACAACTCCAGCCCTTCCCCTACACGGCTCGGAGGCCAGTGGGGGATACAGAACTGTCCCTGGACAGTGAGGACGCTGAATGGGCAGAGCTGGGATGTGGGGATCCAGAGACAGCCTAGAGGGGCATCTGACCTGGCCTGAGGTCCAGGAGGGCTTCCTGGAGGAGGTGACATCTGAGCTGAGCCTGATAGGATGAGGAAGACTTAACCAGAGGAAGAGGCTATGAAGGGTGTTCCAAGCAGGAGGAATGACTTATGCCAAGGCCCAGGTGAGGGAGAGCGTGTTGTTTTCAAGCAACTGAAAATATCGTTCAGTGTGGCTAGTGCAGGATTTCTCAACGTCAGCTCTGTTGACATTTGGGGCTGGATGAATCTTTGCTGTGGGGGCTGTTCTGGGCATTGTAGGATGTTCTGCTGATTCCTGGCCTCAACCCAATAGATGCCAGTAGGACCCTTTCCCTAATCCACCCTAATCCAAGATAATCTCAGCTCGAGATCCTTGCTTTAACCACATCGGCAAAGATCCTCATTTCAAACAAGGTCACAGTTTGAGGTTCTAGTTGTGACAATCAAAAATGTCTCCAGGGACCTCCCTGGTGGCACAGGGGTTAAGAATCCACCTGTCAATGAAGGGGACACGGGTTCGAGCCCTGGTCCGGGAAGATGGCACATGCCGCGGAGCAACTACGCCTGTGTGCCACAACTACTGGGCCTGCGAGCCACAACTACTGAGCCCACGTGCCACAACTACTGAAGCCCGCACACCTAGAACCCATGCTCTGCAACAAGAGAAGACACCGCAATGAGAAGCCCACGCATCGCAACGAAGAGTAGCCCCCGCTCACCACAACTAGAGAAAGCCTGCGTGCAGCAACAAAGACCCAATGCAGCCAAAATTAAATAAATAAATTAAATATAAATAAATTAAAAAAATATTAAAAAAAAATGTCTCCAGACATTGCCAAATGTCCCCTGGGGGGGTGGGCAAAATCATCCCTGTTGAGAACTAGGGGCTGAGAACAGGCAGTGTGAGGAGGGGAGAAAGGGAAAGATGTGGCTGGAAGGGTCAGTAGAGGGATGGGCACCAGCTAGTCAGGGACACTTCCTGTCTGAGGGACACTATGGAGGACTGGGCCACTTGGAGGCTGGCAAGGTCTGGGCACTGGGTTCAAATTCTTTTTTTTAGTACAATTAACTTTTTATTTATTTATTTAAAAATATTTATTTATTCGGTTGCACTGGGTTTTAGTTGTGGCAGGTGGGCTCCTTAGTTGCGGCATGCGTGTGGGATCTAGTTCCTTGACGAGGGATCAAACCTGGGCCCCCTGCATTGGGAGCATGGAGTCTCATCCACTGCGCCACCAGGGAAGTCCCTGGGTTCAAACTGTGACCCTGCCGCTGCAGTGGTTGAATTGTGGCCTCCAAGATATGTCCACCCAAAACCTCAAAATGTGACCTTATTGGGAATAAGGGTCTTTGCAGATGTAGTGAAAGTAAGGATCTCGAGTTGAGATCATTCTGGATTAGGGCGGGTTCTAAATCCAGTGACAGATGTCTTTATAAGCGACAGGAAAGGAGAAGACACAGAGTCACAGAGAGGAAGCCCTGGTGAAGGCTGAGGCAGAGGATGGAGTGATGAGTCTACAAGCCAAGGGATGCGAAGAATTGCCAGCAGCCTCCAGAAGCTGGGAGAGAGGCAGGGCCTCCAGAAGGAACCAACCCAGCTGACACCTTGATTTCAGACTCCTGGCCTCCAGAAGTGTGAAAGAATACATTTCTGCTTTTCTGAGTCACAGAGTTTGTGGTCATTTGTTATCGGACATCAACTCAGACACTTAGCAGCTGTGACACCTTGCACAGAGAAGCCTCACTGAGCCTGTTTTTTCTCTCTGTAATGTGAGTATAAACAAAGGCACTTACCTTTTAGGACTATGATGCAAATGAAAAAAGAGTGTCCCTTTAACCAATAAATTAGCAAACATTCATGTCATGTTCATAGGCAATCAGCTGGTATTATGTGGTCAAGGGTCTTTCAAGTAACAGTAATATAATAGCGGCAGTTAAATGCACCTCCTGTGTCCCTGGCACTGTTTTAAGTGCCTCTTGCTGCTGTCAAACAACACACGTTTATTCTCCTACTGCTTTGGGAGTCAGAGGTGCAAAATCAATTTCACTGAGCCAAAATCAAGGTGGCAGCAGGACCACGCTCCCTCGGGCGGCTTGAGGGGAAAATCAGTTTACTAACTTTTTCTCAACCACTCAAACCACTTACTAACTTTTTCAAACTGCTTTTTCAGGGACTTCCCTGGTGGTCCAGTGGGTAGGACTCTGTGCTCCCAATGCAGGGGGCCCGGGTTCGATCCCTGGTCAGGGAACTAGATCCCGCATGCCATGCTGCAACTAAAGACCCGGCACAGCCTAAATAAATAAATAAATATTCAAAAACAAAAACAAACAACAACCAAAAAAATATATATATATACAACTGAATCACTTTGCTGTACACATGAAACTAACACAACATTGTAAATCAACTATGCTTCATTTAAAAAATTAAAAAAGGGCTTCCCTGGTGGCACAGTGGTTGAGAGTCCGCCTGCCGATGCAGGGGACACGGGTTCGTACCCCGGTCCGGGAAGATCCCACATGCCGTGGAGCTGCTGGGCCCGTGAGCCATGGCCGCCGAGCCTGCGCGTCCAGAGCCTGTGCTCCGCAATGGGAGAGGCCACAGCAGTGAGAGGCCCACGTACCGCAAAAAAAAAAATTAAAATAATAAAAAAATAATAATGGGAGTGAGAATGATGAGCTAGCTGAGGCATGAGGGGCAAGGGCATGAGGACCACTGGAGCCTGAGCTCCAGGAAGGGGCCCCATCAGTGGTAGCTTAGCTGACCTCTGGGTTCTTCTTGCTGGGCCTCTGCATTCTCCTTTGTAAAGTGGAGATGATAAGGAACTCCCTGAGTTGCTCAGAGTTCCGGTGAAAATGCTGAGTGCCCCAAGGAGGGATTCTCAAGGTCCAGCTCATTCTACATCACACCTTCCGATCCCCAATAGACATACTGAAAAGTGTTCAGTTTCACTTTTTAATCAGAGAGCGGCAATTCAAACTACACTTGAGACACACACTTTGGCCATGATATAGGCAAAGATCAAAGAATGAGAAACGCAATGTCAGCGAGGCTGCGGGGGAGCACGCACTCCTGTCCTGCCTGGGGAAGTGGAAGTGGGCACACCGTCTTTCCTGAGCTGCCACCATCAGAGGTGGCTTTCCTGCAGAACGGAGGAAGTGTAATTTCTGGGCCCCTCATTTCCATGGTTTTGTCCAACACCCTGGGAGGTGCCCTTGCAATCTTGTACTCTTTTTATTTTTGGGGGGGGTTGCTCCAGCCGTGGCTTGCAGAATCTTAGTTCCCCGACCAGGGATCGAACCAAGGCCCAGCAGTGAAAGCGCCAAGCCCTAACCACTGGACCGCCAGCAAATTCCCTACTCCTTTTCTTCAAGAGGGTTTCCAACTTGGTATAAACTTCAGGCTCTATCTATCCTGGGCCCGCCTCTGTTCATTTTTTGTTTTTGCGGTACGCGGGCCTCTCACTGCTGTGGCCTCTCCCGTTGCGGAGCATAGGCTCCGGCCTCGCAGGCTCAGCGGCCGTGGCTCACGGGCCCAGTCGCTCCGCCGCATGTGGGATCTTCGCGGACCGGGGCACGAACCCATGTCCCCTGCATCGGCAGGCGGACTCTCAACCACTGCGCCACCAGGGAAGCCCCCCCGCCTTTTTTTAAAATTTATTTTTGGCCGCGTTGGGTCTTCGTTGCTGTGAGCAGGCTTTCTCTAGTTGCAGCGAGCGGGGGCTACTCTTCGTTGTGGTGTGTGGGCTTCTCATTGTGGCGGCTTCTCTTGTTGCGGAGCACAGGCTCTAGAGCGCAGGGGCTTCAGTAGTTGCAGCACGTGGGCTCAGTAATTGCGGCACGTGGGCTCAGTAGATGTGGCACACAGGCTTAGTTGCTCCGAGGCATGTGAAATCTTCCCGGACCAGGGATTGAACCCGTGTCCCCGGATTCTTAACCACTGCACCACCAGGGAAGTCTCCTGGCTTCAGAGTGTTAATCATGACATTGTGAGTCCTTTTTTTTTTTTAAAGCCCATCTGATTTAAATTTATTTATTTATTTATTTATGGCTGTGTTGGTTCTTCGTTTCTGTGCGAGGGCTTTCTCTAGTTGTGGCAAGCGGGGGCCACTCTTCATCGCGGTGCCCGGGCCTCTCACTATCACGGCCTCTCTTGCTGCGGAGCACAGGCTCCAGACGCGCAGGCTCAGTAATTGTGGCTCACGGGCCCAGTTGCTCTGCAGCATGTGGGATCTTCCCAGTCCAGGGCTCGAACCCGTGTCCCCTTCATTGGCAGGCAGATTCTCAACCACTGCGCCACTAGGGAAGCCCCTGTGAGTCCTTTTTGAGCAAGGTCACAGATCATATACTTGTAAAGATATGTGCCTATAGAAATTCAATGTGGGGACTTCCCTGGTGGTCCAGTGGTTAAGACTCCATGCTCCCAATGCAGGGGGCCCAAGTTCAATCCCTGGTCAGGGAACTATATCTCGCATGCCACAACTAAGAGCCTGCATGCCATAACTAAAGATCCTACACGTGGCAATGAAAATCCTACATGCTGCAACTAAGACCCAGTGCAACTAACTAATTAACTAACTAAATAAAAAGTTTTTAGAAAAAGAAATTCAATACGGCATTGTTGGCAACCTCCCCAGTTGGAAACAACTCGAAGGTCCACAAGACCAGTTGGGCCAAATTATGGCTCATCTCTGGGATAGAACATCACATGGCAGTTTAAAAGGTGGCCAACCATCCATTGTTAAGTTCAAGGTATAGAATTTCAGTGCAGTACACATACTTTTTGTTTATATAAAAGGAAGAAAATAGTAGTAATAAAGATTCACTCAGGGAATTCACTGGTGGTCCCGTGGTTAGGGCTCTGTGTTCTCACTGCCGAGGGCCTGGGCTCGATACCCGGTCAGGGAACTAAAATCCCACAAGCCGCACAGTGCGGCCAAAAAAAAAAGTTTCACTAAACAAATAGGTTTTGAGAGCTTTCTTATGTATCAGGTACAGTTGGAGGCACTGGGGACATAAAACAGACAATATAGTGGAGGAGACAGACAGTGAACAAGAGAAGCGAGTGAAACATGGTAGTTTAGAGGGTAAACAGTAACATGGGGGAATAAAATTGGAAGAGGAAAGAATGAGAGATTTCGAAATTGTCAAATGGGTGGTTTCAAGGGAGGCCCCGAAGTGGAAGTGACATTTGAATAAAGAGCTGAAGCAAGGGTGTCCTGAATTTGGCAGGTATTTGGGGAATTTTATATTTATTTATTTACTTATTTATTTATTTTTGTGGCCGCACCATATGGCTTGTGGGATCTTAGTTCCCTGACCAGGGACTGAACCTGGGCCCCAGCAGTGAAAGTGCCAAGTCCTAACCACTGGACTGCCAGAGAATTCCTGGGGAATTTTAAGAGAATTAAGTTGTATGTGTAGAGAAGGTCTCTGAAAGGCTGTTAACCGTAACCACATAAGGGGCAAGGTACTTCCCCTTTTCATGCTTTAAATCACAAAATAAAATTATCAGCAACCTCAGGGAACCTGGTCTGCCCACTTATAAGTGTCATCACCTCCTGTAAGGGTGTTCCATAACATTTAGCATCACTTATAAAAATAGATTAATTATGTCTAAGTTTTGATTAATGCACGTAGCCAAATTCAGTAGGTTCTTCTCTGAGCGTCTTTCAGTTCCTAGAATGCACCAAGCTCACTCACCACAGGGCCTTTGCACGGGCTGTGTGCCCTCTGCCTGGACAGCCACCCTTCTCACCCTCAGCCTCTCCTCCAGTCCTTGTTGCAAGACATCGCCCACATTTCTGTTTTCTGTTATTTCACGTGTACTTGTGCCTTCCCTCACAAGGACAGGGATAGGGTCTACCTTTTCATCACCTTAACACGCTTCACCCCCCCACCCCCCAGCACACAGCCTGTCACTCAACTCTGATTTAGAGGATGAAGAAACGATTCTTTCCGTTGAAAATTTTAAGCTCCCACAACTAACTGTAAGGTTCCATTGGCAGGAGGGTGGGGCATCCCCCATCCACCCCCAGCACAAGCTGGCAGGTCAGGCTTCCAGGAGTCATTGCCCAGTTCCTGGCATCTATTTATTGGAACCAGAGAGAAGCAGATAGAGGCCAGAGAGAGGGGATGGTGTCTCCTTTCCGTGGAAGAAGGTAATTCAGGCATAAAGCAGTAACACAAGCTTCCAGAACAGCCTTGAACACCCTTGCGGACCGGCTCAAACCACTCCCTCCTTCACCCGGGGGGGCGCGGCGCCTTTAAGGCTCTCGGAAACGGCCGGCAGGACCGGAAGTGACCCGCTTCAGTGCAACTCTTCACGTGGTGCGGGGGGGGAAGTGACGCGCGCGGCCCGGGAGCTGCGGACGCGGAGGCCGACGAAGCCGGAGTCGCGGACGCCGCGGGGTCTCCGGGACAGGTGACCGGGGGAGGGGGCCGGGAGCGCGCCCGGAGAGGGCGGGGCCTGACGCCCCACGTACAGGGAGCGGGTGCGGGCACGGGCGGGGTAGCAAGCAGCCCGCGGGGGCGGGGTCAGAGTACTCTGTGGGGGGCGGGGACTGGACGCCCACATGGGAAGCTGGAGG
>NW_006786304.1:383275-383791 GCF_000442215.2 Lipotes vexillifer | reverse complement strand
GGGCGTCGGTGGGTGGGCAGGGCCGGGGTGGGCCGGGCTGGGCCGGGCTGAGGGCGAGTCCGGAGCGTGGGTGGGCAGCTGGGGGCGGGGCCGAAAAGTAGTGCTTGGGCTGGGAGCGGGGCCAAGTGTTACCCGGAGAGCTAGGGGCGGGGCCGGGACTCTGGCCGAAAACTCTAGGGGCGGGGCCAGAAAGTTTTGCCTGCCCTGGAAGTGGGTTCTTGAAGTTAGGGGCGGATCCAGGGGCTGACCCAGGGGCTGACCCGAGGGTGAGGGCGGGGCCAAAAAAGATGCCGGGGAGCTGGGGCGGGGCCAGAGTGCTGGCAGAGAATGCTGGGGGTGGAGCCAGAAAGTTTTGCGGGAGCCCGGGGCGCGGCCAGAGTGTGGTGAAGAAGCCAGCCGTTGATCCAGAACCTAGGGGTGCCGGGGGGCGGGGCCAGATTTTGACTCGACTAGGCGGGGGCGGAGCCAGGGGCGTGACCAGAAGGTTGGAAGGGCGAATTGGAGGCGGGGCCAGGG
>NW_006786304.1:374990-382833 GCF_000442215.2 Lipotes vexillifer | reverse complement strand
GGGGGGATTAATGACGCGAACATGTGGGCGGGGCCATAGGTATGGCGGGAAAGGCGGGGCCAGAAAGTTTGCCCTGGCCCGGGGCGGGCCTGTGGCGTTCTCTACCGGGTGGAGACTGAAACTTTTACCTAGAAAGCCGCGGCGGGCGGGGAAGTTTTGTCCGCGCTAGGGCCGGTACAGTTTCCCCTGGGACGTCAAGCCAGACCCAGGAAGTCTCTCCAGTGGGTACCGGGCCTGTTAGCGGAATCTTTGTGGGAGTGCGGGGAGGCAGCGGCACCTTTCTTAGGATGCTGGGGGTGGAGCTAGAACATTCCTGAGTGTAGGGGCAGCAAATAGGAATGGGGTTCGAACTGTATTGACTGTGGGGTTATAAGACGTTTGTGAAACTCCTGGGAAAGAGGCATATGTAGACTGCTAACGGGGATGTGGGCGGCACCGGAATGGGCACAGGGAGTTGGGCCTAGAACTTTCTTGTGCAGGTTGGGGCAGAAGCTCTACCTAAAGCTCTCCTGGGATAGAGGCCCGGGTTTAAACTCCTAGCACAGAGGTGTGGAGACTGACCTAGAATTTTCGTTTTGAAGGGAGCAGTATGGGATGTTTTCCTAAGAGGTGGGGCGGGACCAGAACTTTCCCAAGGTGGGTGTGATTACATTGTTTTTATGGGAAATGGGTGGGTCCAAAACGTTTCAGAGAGGACTGAGTCCAAACATTTCCAGGTAAGGGGCGGGCTAGCACTTCAAGAAGAAGGTGTGGGAGTGAGGGCTGACATTACCTTGGAGTGCAGGTGTTTGTGTGCGCGCGTGCAGTGTGTGCGTTAGAGGAGCCCCCGTCATGGCAGAGGAGGAGACAGATTGGGTAGTCATTGGCCTTAGTCCTTCTGTTCCCTCTGACCTCAGGAACCCCGAGTGCTGTGTCCAGATTCTGCAGGGAAGGTTTGCTGGGACCCTGGTCCCATCCTGCCAGCGGAATGGTGAGAAGGAAAGTGGGGTCTCTGGGATCTGAGCTTTGGGGCAGGGGCCTTGGGAGGAGGGTACCCAGGTTCCTGACTCTCAGACACCAGATTGAATGGCACTGGGGTGGGTGTAGGTTTTCCTTACTGTCTCTGAACTGTCTCCCCCTCTCAGTCGGCCACACTGGATCTGAAATCGAAGGAGGAGAAGGATGCTGAGCTAGATAAGAGGATCGAGGCTCTTCGGCGGAAGAATGAAGCCCTCATCCGGCGCTACCAGGTGCCCTAGCCCCGCCCTGGGAGACCCCATCCCCTCTCCTCCCCGCAGTGAGTTTCCCTCACCTCTCCCTTCCTTAAAACCTTTTCATGACTTTTCATCACTCTCGGGATAAAAGCCAAAGGCCTTAGCCTGGGATCCCTTCTTTCATTCCATCACTCATTCATTCATTTGTTCACAAGCATTCTCCAGTGTCTTCACTGCACCAGGCCCACTGCTGAGTGGTGCTGGGGAAGCAGCAGTGATGGAGATGGCCCTGGGCCCCGGGCCTCACAGGCTGGTAGGGATCCAGCTGTGGCTTCAGTCAGTGATGACAGAGTGGGCAAGGCTGGGATGGAGGAGTTCAGGGTTCTGTGGGAGCCCAGAGGGGGCTCTTCACCCAGCCCGGGGGATACTAAGGGGGCTTCCTGGAGGAGGGGATTCTGAGACCTAAAAGGTGAGTAGACCATTAGCCAGTCAAAAAGGAAAGCATAACACGTTTCGCACAGAGGGAACAGTTTGTGCAAAAACTTGGAGCTTAAAGTGGGAGGGTCAGTTGGGGGATACTGACCTGGAGTGATCATCTGGGGCCAGGCCACGCAGGGCCCTGAACACCCCCAGGCCAAGAGTTCGGACTTTTTCCTGAGGACACTGCGGAGCCTTGGAGGGCTTTGAGGGGGTGGGGCCAGGTCAGAATGCCTTTTTAGGAAGACCCCTCTGGCTGCTGTGTGGTGGTGGGTGGGAGGAGGGGATACTGGAGACAAGGAGGAAGCTGGGGCAGGGACTTCAGTGGGGGACGTGGAGAAGAGGTGCCCGGCCTGGGACAGGGCTTTTGGGAGGGACTCAGTGACTGACGGGCCGTGGTGGGGTTAGAGAGGAGATAGGGTCCAGGACGAGGCCCCTGTGTGACAGGGTAGGTGGTGGGGCTGTCCCTGAGATGGGATGAGGAGTGGGTTTCATTTATTCATTCTTCATGCGTTCGTTCATTTAAAACAAAAACAAAAACATACTGAGCCTCTGTTGTGTGCCAGGCAGTGTTCTAGGCTCGGGGTATACATCAGTGAACAAAACAGGCAGACGATTAGCAAAATACACATAACGCAGGGTAGTGATGGGGGGAGGGGGAGGGGTGAGAGAATGGCAGGGGAGCTGGTCAGGGAAGGCCTTCCTGAGAAGAGGACTTTTGAGCGGAGACCTGAAGGAGGTGAAGGACTGGAGGGTCTCTGGGTGAAGAGTGTTCCCGTCGGAGGGAACAGCGGGTGAAAAAGGCCCTGAGGCAGGTTTGAGCCTGGTAGGTTCCAGGAACAGTAAGGAAGTCAGAGTGAGGGGAGAGAGCGGGAGGTGAGTTCATGGTGGTAACGAGACCAGACTCTGTAGGGCCCTGTCGGCTGTGGGGAGGCCTTTGGCTCTGACTCAGAGATGGGCACACAGGAGGGTTCTGAGCAGGGGAATAGCCTGGTGGAGTTTGAGGGAAGATGCTGAAGTGACCAGCTTTCTTGTCTAGAGCTCCAGAGAGAGGTCTGGGCTGGGGCAGACTTGGGAGAAGTTCAGGGGGCTGTGGGAATCCAGCTGGTACAGAGGACCCCTGACACTCCCTATCTCTGTTGTTTGCTCCTAGGAGATTGAGGAGGACCGTAAAAAGGCTGAACTCGAGGGAGTAGCGGTGACAGCTCCCCGGAAGGGCCGCTCAGTGGAGAAGGAGAATGTGGCAATGGAAATGGTGAGCTCCACGCCGGGGTGGGGACTCGTGAGTACAGGGCGGGGGCGAGGGTTGAGAACTAAAGGCCTTCCCAGCTGCCCAGACCGGTGGGAGCCTTGATCCTGGCAGCTGCTCTCTGGGCCTGGGATGTCCCCGCCTCCCTGCCCCAGTGACTGTACTTTCCCCCCCTTCCCCCTTTCCAGGAGAAGAACCTGGGTCCCTCCCGGAGGTTTCCTGGGACCCCTCGGCCCCCAGGGGCCAGCAAGGGAGGCCGGATCCCCCCTCAGCATGGAGGCCGGGCAGGCATGGGCCGGGCAGGCACGGGCCGGGCATCCCGCAGCTGGGAAGACAGTCCTGGGGAGCAGGCTCGAGGAGGAGCTGGGGGCCGCGGCCGGAGGAGTCGGGCCAGGGGGTCCCCTCATCTCTCTGGAACTGGAGATGCCTCAACTGCCGACCGCAAATCCAAGGTAGGAGCCGAGCAGGGGCTGGAGTCCTCTGGTGAGGCTCCACATTGTCCTGTTTCTCTTTCTGTTCCTGCTCTCAAACGGATTGTGTCCTTCATCCATCTTTCTCTGCTTCTTTTTCGGCCCCTCCCTACAGCTCTTTTTCATCTCTTCCCTCCCTCCCTCCCTCCTCCAGACCAGTGCTTGTAGGTACTCTCCCTGTCTCTTTCTATCTCTCCTGTTTTGCTCTCTGTCTGCTGTGTGCTTGCCCACCTGCCTTTCCTTGCCCGTCTCTCTTTCTTCTCTTTCTGGTGCCGTCTGGTGGGCTCTGTCCAGTAGCGCATGCGTGCGCGCTTTTTCTTGCATGTGTGCGTACGCACGTGCTCTGTGTCACTCCCCGGATTTGTTGGTGGGAAACAGTGATCTTCTTACTGTAACTACTCCCAGTGCCCTACCACGCACGTTAGCAGAGTGGGAGGCTGTCTGGCATGGTGGCTGAGGGGTCAGCCTTCTTCTGTTAGTTCCCTGTCCTTGGGCAGCTCACTTCCCCTCTGGGAACTTCCTGGTTCTCACTCTTAAACGGGAATGAAAATCAGGTTTAAAGATTATTGTAAGCATCATGTGACATCAGACATTGAAACCCTCAGAGTAAGCGCTCAGTGAGTGTTATTTAAGGATGGTTATTATTTGTAGGTGCTAAGCTGTTGTAACTGAAAGACCCCAAAATGCCATGGCTTCAGTCAAATGGAAGTTCATTTCTCTCTTGTATGCTGAGTCCTGGAAATGCCACATGCTCATATAAAATTCTGTTACCTTGGAAGGAGAGGAGAATGGATTGTGGGGGTCACCTGGCCACGTGCCGAGTTATTACTGTGGCATTGTTACCGTGCCAGCCATAGTGTGCTGGGGTTCCCACCCCTCTCCCAGGTTCAGAGTTTTGCTAGAAAGATTCACAGCTAAGATTTATTACAGGGAAAGAATACAAAGCAAAATCAGCAAAGGGAAAGAAGGGCCCATGGGCCGAAGTCTGGAGGATACCAGGTGCCAGCTTCCAAGAGTCCTCGCCCAGTGGAGCCACATGGGCTGCACTTAATTCCTCCGGCATTGACAATACGTGTCAGAGGTCATCGACTGGGGACTCATTAGGGACCTAGTGCCCAGGCTTTTTATCCGGGGCTGGTCATGTAGGTGCCCTCTGCCTAGTACACGCACAAATTCCAGACCCCAAACGGAAAGCAGGCGGTCAGCACACGCTGTATTTGCACAAACAGTCGAGGTACATTGAGCCCCTTTATCGGTTGACCGGGGACACACTGAGAGCCGATGCCCAGCTGCCAGCCAGGGGCTGCCACGCATGCAGGCCTAAGAAGAGAGCCTCAGAAGGTGACAGACGCTGGGGTTGAGTGGTTCTTTCTGACGCCCTGTGTCTCTCTTCGTCCCCTCCCTCCCCCAACAAGGAGTGGGAGGAGCGGCGCAAGCAGAACATTGAGAAGATGAACGAAGAGATGGAGAAGATTGCAGAGTACGAGCGCAACCAGCGGGTCAGTGCCTCGGGCGCCCCCTGGCGGTGGGGCGGAGCCGCCCGGCCCCGGGAGCCCGCCAACACCCCCTACCTCCGTGTACCCACAGGAAGGCGTGCTGGAGCCCAACCCAGTGCGGAACTTCCTGGACGACCCCCGGCGACGTAGCGGGCCCGTGGAGGAGCCTGAGCGGGACCGGCGGGAAGGCAGCCGCCGGCACGGGCGCAACTGGGGGGGGCCTGACTTCGAGCGGGTGCGTTGCGGCCTCGAGCAGGAGCGGCAGGTGCGTGCTGGCAGCCAGGGCTCCTGGGGCCACGACATTCCTTCCGGCAGCCAGTCAATGGGTTCAGGGGTGGGGTGTGTGCAGAGGGCCGGATGTGGCGCAGGGGACACAGAGCAGGGAGAGGCGGCAGCCCTGCACGCCCCGCCCCGCAAGTGATATTGTCGGTTCTTGAGCCAGCGCCACACTGCTTTCCTTCCGAAGCTTTCTGGTGTGTTTTGGCGATGTTCTCTCATTACTAACGTTAGTGATATTTACTGGGCCCCTGCCGGGGCCAGGCACTGTTTTGGGTGCTGGGGCTAAATCAGTGACCGTGTAATAAGATGTCAGGTAATGGCAAGTGTAGAGAAGAAAACTCCAGCCCAGCCGGGTCAGGGGACAGAGGAGAGAGGGATGCTACTAAGAGACAGAGACCTGGGATGGCCTCTCTGAGGAGGTGCCACATGGGCAGATGTGGCTTTGATCTTCTCCACGTGTGACCTTGAGCCGGTGGCTCTACCCCCTCCCCCCAGCTTAGAGGGCCTGGGGGAGGGGGTGTGGCGGTGGAGGGTTGTGGCTGGGTCCTGACTGCCTGTCTGCTGGGGGCAGGGCCGCCGGGCCGGCCTGGGTGGCGCTGGGGACATGACGCTCTCCATGACGGGCCGAGAGCGGTCCGAGTACCTGCGCTGGAAGCAGGAGCGGGAGAAGATCGACCAGGAGCGGCTGCAGCGGCACCGCAAGCCCACCGGCCAGTGGCGGAGGGAGTGGGATGCTGAGAAGACTGATGGCATGTGAGTCTCCGCCCTGCCTGCCCCTGTTTGGCTTCTCGACCTCGGCCCTGACTTCTGACTCCTTTGCCTGTCTCTGGTTTCTCACCCTGTGTATCAGTTAGCAGTTGCTAGGTGATGCTGCATAACCACCACCAAATCTCAGGGACGCATGAAAGCATTTCTTTCTCACGTGTTCACAGGTCTCCTGGGTTGGGCTGATCCAGGCTGGACTTGAAGCTGTGGGTCTACCTGGGTGTGCCTTCCCTTCGGGCTCCCTGGGGACGTGGCACTGGCAGATGTGCAGGAGGGAGAGTGGACACACTTCCCTATTCTGTTAGCCAGAAGACCCTGCATTGCTGTGGCAGGAACTTAAACTCTGCCCACTCTAGTGGGTGGTACTGCAGTGGCTACATGGCCAAGGGCACAGATGTGAATTCTCACACAGGGAGGGCATGAAGAGTTACATATAGTGATTACATCTCTGCATCCTCCCTTCATCCCTCTAACCTGTTCCCCACCAACTCAAACTCCTTATCCCGGTGGCATTATTATCCTCAGGTCTGACTCTGTCCCCTTTCGGGTCCCAGGAAACATCCCGTTAGTCAAACTTAAAGCAAAGGCATCATCCTTTGCCTTTGGATGGAGCACTGACTTCCATAGCGAAGACAGAGAGGTTCTGGAAGAGCCGCCCAACGGCAGTCTTAAGGTCAACAGCTGTAGTTTTTACATCATCCTGTATCCTCTGCCGTGGCGCTGGCTGAAGAAAGAGGATCTTGTCTGTGTGCCTGGCGGTCAGAGCATTTATCTCTAGATTGTGAGCTAAGCCTGTGCCAGCGTGAGAAATGTTTTGCACAGATACTGTAGCTGATCTTTCTAAGGTGTAGACAGGTGGGGCTTTTGGGGAGATGTTCTCAGGGTTAAGACTGAGAAAGTAATTGTTTTTCTCTTATGTCCTCAAAGCAGCCGGCAGCAAGTCTCACTACTGCACATGTGCAATGATTTCATGAGCAAACGTTTATTGAGTCCCTCCTGTGTGTCTTGGAAGGTTCTAGGTGATGGGGATATAGCCATGAGGAAAATGCTTCTGTCTTCATGGAGCTTAGAGTCCAGTGGGAAAGATGGGCAATGAATAGAGCTCATGTCAGATGCTGAAGAATGAAGCAGAGTATGGAGAGGGTTGGAGGCTACTGTTCTGGACTTAGATAATATATGTAATAATATGTGATTAGGAAGTTTAGGAAAGCCTCCAGACTGAGGGCTGAAGGAGGTTAGGGAGTGTGTCGCTGAGAGATCTGAGGAAGAGCAAAGGCCCTGAGGCAGGAGCTCCATGTGGTAGGAGAACTTGCTTAGCTGGGGAGGTGAGAAAGAGTGATAGGAAATGAGGCCGGACAGGGAGCTGGGGATCATGTACTTTCCAAATTTTTGTTCACGGGCAGGCAGGCTGTCAAATACTGAATTTTTTTCTTCTGTATTTGTCACTATGATGTCAGATTTGCCCCTTGTCCTTCACCTGGTCCTGCCCTCCTTTTAGTCAGTGACACTCCTCACCTCTGCCCGCTTCTGGTTGACCACCTTGCCATCTGTGATCTTGATTTCTGACCCTGGCCCCCATCTCTCCCCCTAATCTCTTCCCACCCTCCTGTTCTCCCTGTGCCCCCAGCTGCCTGCTCACCCCCTTTCTCTTTCCCCAGGTTCAAGGATGGCCCAGCCGTGGCCCTGGAACCATCCCACCGCTACGGTGAGTGGGAGTCCTTGGCTGGGGTGAGGCAGCTGGCTGGGCCGGGGCCAGGGGAGGGGTGGGCGTGGTTTGTGCCATGCCCTCCACCCCCAACTCCCCCTGGGTTTTGTTGCAGATGACCAGGCCTGGGCCCGGCCTCCCAAGCCCCCCACTTTCAGGGAATTCCTGTCCCAGCACAAAACTGAGGTCAGCCGCAGAAAGAGGAAGAG
>NW_006786304.1:349061-374874 GCF_000442215.2 Lipotes vexillifer | reverse complement strand
GAAGAGCGGCCGACCCCAGGCCAAGGCAGCCCCCCGTGCCTACAGGTGGGGGCACCCCTTCCCCTGGCACGTGCACAACCCCAGCGGGGCCGTGTGGCTCTACCCCTGGCCGTTCTCTGGCTTGTGTGTGGGAGGGTGTGTCTGTCTGTCCTGTCTTGGCCCTGCCTGCCTAGGGCACTCATCTCCCTGTGGGTCAGGAACTTGGTTTTGGGGGTGTTGGGGCCTGGCTCTCCGCTTTGCCCTCATCTGTCCTCCCCTCCCCTCCCATCCGGGTCCTCTTCTGCCACTTGGCCCTTCTCCATCTGTCAGTCCCTGACGGACACGCCCCCCGTTTCCTCCTCCTGGGTGCTCCAGCGTGCCAGCTCCCCCCACCCAGCTGAATGTTGCAGCTCTGGGGGGGCGCTGGGGGTGGGGAGCCCTTCCTCTTTCCACCTGGGCTTCACCCTGTTCCTCTGTTCCCTCCAGTGACCACGATGACCGCTGGGAGACGCAGGAGGCAGTGTCCGCAGCCCCTGAGCCCACACAGCCCACTACCCCTGAGGAGGCACCCACGCAGGTAGGGTGGCATGTCATCTCTGGCAGGTGGTGTGAGGATGCCCAGGGCCCACAGCCTCTCCCCGACCTGCCTTGTGTTCCTCACAGCCGCCCGAGAGCCCGGCCCCTGCCCCTGCCCATCGGCCTCCCGAGGACGAGGACGAGGACGAGGGTGAGGAGGGCGAGGGCCGGGAGGGCGAGGGCGACGACGGGGAGGCCGAGGAGTGGGAAGACATGAGTGAGGATGCGGAGGAGGAGGAGGTCGAGGAAGAAGAGGAGGCTGACGAGGAGGGAGAAGAACCAGCCCAGGACCACCGGCCCCACGAGGCTGAGCCCAGCGGGAGCCCCAGCAGGGAACGTGGCGACGAAGGGCCCGCCAGGCCGGAGGAGCCCCTGCCGCTCCCCCAGGCCCCTGCCACGCCTTCCAGCCCCTTCTCACCCACCGGGGGCCACCAGCCTGTGTCCGACTGGGGTGAAGAGATGGAGCTGAATTCTCCCCGGACCGCCCATCCGGCTGACGCCCTCTCTCCGGGTGAGGCCTGGCCTTTCGGAAATGCATGAAGCTGGCTGCTTGTGTGTGCTTGAGGGGTGCATGGGGGACCCCCAGGCTGAGCCCCAGGACCCCGTGTGTCCCACTGCCCTGGTGGCTAGGGAGGATGGGCCATGCCTGCCTCTGGAATGCCTACCCCCAGATCCTGCCCTACTGTGAGCCATTCAGAGTGTTCTCCCCAATAAAGAGTTCACTTTCTCCAATGTCCCTCCCCACGTGTGTCCTTGAACCCCCCTCTCACTCCCCAAAGGCCTTCTGTCTTGGGTGGGGGGATACTTGGAGGGGAAGGGGCTTGACTGGGCCTCCTCCTCCTCCAGGAGGTGACCAGCCAGCCCCTGCCTCCTTGAAGAGTGGGCCCAGCCTCCCAAGAACCCAGAAAGCTGAAGACGAGGGGTCTGAGGCAGCTCCAGGTCGGGGAGCGGCTGTGCCGTGGCCTTCTTCCTTCCGCTTCCTCTTGGGTTGAGGGGAAGAGGTTTTGGGGGGAGCAGAATGGGGTGGAGTGGGTCTCCGCCATGGGTGTGGGGAGCAGCTGGCCGGGTGTGGGGTGGGGTTACACTGATGGGAAAGGTGGGCGTGAAGGGGGTGGGGCTAAAGGAAGGACTTCCCCCGGGCCGAGCCGCTAGGAATTGTGTATGGGGTTTGCAGGTGAGAAGGTGGAGCCAGGATGGGATTAGGATTTAGAGGCCCATCCCAGGGGTTCTGGAAGGTAATCTAAAAATAAGGGGGTGGGCTAGGTTCAGGGGGAGGAGCTAAGGGCAGGATTAGAAATTTAAGTAGGTCAAAAAATAAGAATGGGGAGGGGCAGAGTAATAGATTTAGCTGTGGGTGGGATTAGAGTTCTGAGGTGTAAATTAGAAGTAGGTAAAATAGTGGGGTAAAAAAGTTGGGGTAAAATAGAATGTTGGGGCCAGCGGACCAGGAGCAAGAGGCCAACCCTGTCTCCACCTCCAGCAGGTGGAAGCCAGGTTGTGAACCACGGACCTCCCCTAGGAGTGGGATTAGGATTTCGGGGCAGAGCCAAGGAAGGTCTGGTTAGGACTCAGAAGGTGGGCAAGGGAAGTGAAGGGTAGGTCCTGTAGGGCAGGCGTGATAGAGGTTGGCTTAGGCCCGTGGTGGGGTGGGGCCGCGATCTGAGAGGACGGAGTTTATGGTGGTGGCTGAGGCCGGGGTGCACAAGCGCTTTGCCTTTGGGTCACGTGACTGCGATCTTGTTATATCACATTATGTATTCGATTGTAAACAGGGTACTGCTGGGGTGGGTGTTGCTGCGTGGGTCCACTCCGAGGATTAAAGGAGTCTGAGACTCGTAAACCGCTTAACGCGGGGTGGGTGGCAACCAGGCTCAGTGGGGCAGAGGGGCGGGGCTCGAGCGTCCCGGGTCCGGCGGTAGGGGTGCAGGGGTTACTGCTGCCCTCCAGTGACCACCCCTTCTCTTTCCAGAGGCGGACCCTGAAGGCCAGGAGACGGCGGAGATCACCGACTTCCAGAGGGTGCGTTTCTGCAAAGTGGTGGCGGCCGCTTCGCCACCGGGGGCCGCCCGCTGACCGCGCCCGCCGACTGTGGCCTCCGCGCTCTGCACTAACCTCCTGCCGCCTCGCTCCTCTGTCCTCTGCTTCCGCCACACTCCAGCCAGGAGAGGGTTAAATGTAAGGGGGGAGGAGCCAGGGATAGTGAACCGGGTTGGGCCAGGGCAGTAGTCCAGTCTCACAAATGGGGGGCGCTGTGGCACCGGGGTGGCTGAGACGCCCCCGAGTGACCGCCTTATGGAGGCCATGGGGGTCTAGGTGCCAGTTCCCGGGCCGTTTTCCGCCTCCAGGAGCTTACGTCTGGGGCATGGCGAATAGCCGGTGACTCCTGAAGGACTTGATTTCCTCGGCCGCCAGCCCGGTCCCTATTAAACGCAGTGCTTCCGCTAACCTTTGAACTGTGTTGCTGCCGGGGGCAGGCTGGGTTGCTGTGCTTGGCGGGCTTTTTCGTGGCGGAAGAGGCGGGAGGAAGGGGGTCTTTCTTCCTCCACCCCCCCTGATACGTCTTCCCTCCCCCCCTCCCACAGGCCTCCCCGAAATCCTGAAGACGCTGCTGGGAGGGGACTGAAGCTTCCCCGCCTTGATGGGGAGGGGGAGGCAGGAGGGGCTTAGTCTGGATCTCCGGGCTGTGCTCTCTCCTCCTCGGAGCCCACTCTGGACCCCTTGGTTTTAGAGAGGGAGAAATTGAGGGTGGTGGGGGAGGAGATGGGGAGGGGGCGTTATTGGTGCGTGGGGCGGATCTGGAGCTTCGGGTTGTGAGTTTAGACCTCAGGACACAAAGTATGGAGAAGGAGGCACGTCCCGTGAGGGGGCGTTGTTAGGGTGACTGGGTGGGGCCAAAATTCTGGTGTATGGAGTTAAACCGTGGGACGGAGGATGTTAGGATGTGGGATGGAACCACGAGAGCAGGTTTAGATGGGAATCCCTTATGCCGGTGTGGGGCGCAGCCAGCGGCGGAGGGCGTGGTTTAGAATGGGGTGCTCAAACTAGTGGAGAAAGGAGGTGAAGCCTGGACCGAAGATGGGTGAGGGTAGGGGTAGAAAAGGGTGGGATCGAATGTTGGAGTAGAGTTTAGCTTGGAGAAATGCAAGTTACAACTGGGGCGGGACTGCGGCTAAGGAAGGGCGGGACTTAAAAGGCCTGAGCTTGGCAAGGGAGTGGTGGAGCTAGATGCCTGGAAGGAGTCCGAGTTCCGAATTGGATGGGGTTAGGGCGCAGGGAGGAGGACAGAAAAGGGAGAGCGGAGCTAAGCGCCGGTACAGGTATAACATCTGCCTGGCCAGCCTGGCGGGTGTCGACCTACATTTGAGAAAAATCAAGGTATTGCGTGCTTGGGGCGGGCCCAGAGCCAGGTGGGGGCGGGGTCAGAACCCTGTGGTTAAGCCTTAGGTTGATGATGGTTGGCCGGAGGCTGAGGAGGGGGCGGGCTTACAACGCGGAGGAAGCCCGCCCGCGCGGGGGCGTGACCACGCTGGTGGGGGCGGGGTTGGACGAGGGAGTGTTAGAGCGCGAAGGCGGTCCTAAGGAGGGGGCGGGCCCAAGGGGAGGGTCCTGTGTGGGCTGTGGCGCTGGGCCGAGTGGGCTGCGGGGATGCGGGGCACGAGCTGCGTGGGTGGCGGCGGCGAGAGCCCGGGTGGCGCGGGGCTGAGCGAAGGCCCGCGGGGCCGCTGGCTGCGCCTGGCTCCTGTCTGCGCCTACTTTCTCTGCGTGTCGTTAGCTGCCGTGCTGCTCGCAGTCTATTACGGTCTCATCTGGGTTCCCACGCGGCCCCCTGCGGCCCCAGCCGGCCCGCCGCCCAGCGCGCAGTCCTCTCCCTGCGGCGCCCGCGCGGGTGCTCTACCTGCCTCGGTGCCCGCCGCTGCCTCCGTATCTTGTCTCCTGGGAGCCCCTGGCGGGCCGCGACCCCACCTCGAGCCGCCGCACAGCCGCCGCCGCCGCCGCCACAGCGACCCCAGCCGCCGCCCGAGCCGCCAGACGCCGGCGGAGACGCCGGAGGCCGGGGGGGGCGAGGACCCGGGTAACCCTCCTTTTCACCCAAGATGGACCGCCGGCCCACGAGAGCACGGCGCCCCCGCCGCGGATGCGCCGTTCCCGGATTGGGGTCTGACTCCCTCTTCATGACATCGTCTAGCGTCTCCGGAGCCGTCATCCTGAAGAATGGGGGGCGAAGAGGGGCTGGCTCTGGGCCTCGCCCCTCACAGCTTCTCCGCCGTCGGGCCGGTCCTGCACCATCTGGCCGACCGCATACTGATCTTTGCCTCCTGACTCTCCCTCTTTAGGATTCTGAGTACAGAGTCTTCAGCCCGACCCCCTTCTCCCTGAATGTCCATATCCATCTTCCACCGGCAATAAACTCAGCCCCAGCTGCCTCGTGCTGTGTTTGTCGTGTTGTCTACAGAGGTGCCGCCCCTCTCAAGTTTGTGAGGGCAAGTCCTTCCTGTCATCTGATCTTCGTTTCTCTCCGTAGGTGGGCTGTGTGGGTTCTCCCCTTCCCTAGGGGGGCCCTTTTCTTCTTCCATTGGTATCATGTATTTTCTGGGTTGGGGTGAGGAGAAGAGGCTTGTCCGCAACAGGGTAGTTGAAGGTCAGGCAGTGTGAAGGACTAAGCAGCTTTTTGCATGCTTGGGGCAGAGGTCAAGTTCCTCTGGAGGGGAGCAAAGGGTCCGGCCTCCTGTTACAGCACAGGAGATGAGAGATGGGATGATCTCAGCGAGAGCTGGGTTTCTGGGAGTTGTGATTCGTCTAATTATAATGTCAGGGACAGAGGCTAAGTCACCTGGAGATGTAAGGGTGCTGCTGGGAGAGAATGAGGCTTTCTTCCTGGGATCTGAGAGATGAGCATGGACAGGGGTGGTGGTAGAGCTTCTCTGCCCCTCTGGAAATCACAGAGGAAGTTATCAAAGCACGCTGCTGCCTTTGAAGATTAATGCAACCTCTCTGGTCTGCAATGCTGCTTGCAAACCAAGGTAGAGAAACTCCAGTCCTGCTAAAAGAGTCAGAGGTGGTCGAGTCCATTTTTCCATCCCGACTACTAAGGTCTAGCTCTGGGCAGGGCGTTGGACCCTACAAGCAGGAAGTGGCTTCCTGTCCAGCTACCTCCCCTGAACTGGAGACTTCCCCAGGATGGTGAAGCTGAGCCTCTTTCCTAGACTGGGACATCGGTGGATATGTACGTGGCTAGGAATGTCAATCCGTTTACCTCCTCTGTTTCCTCTACCCCTCTTCCCAGAAGGTGTCTCCAGACTGAATGGAACTCAGGCAGCCAGCACCTTTTTCCAGTTAGCGTAGTTGGTGGTTAGGGGCACTGACCTCGGGCCAAGACACCCAGATTCAAATCCTATCTCTTCCTCTCACTAGCTGTGTGACTTTGGGCCAGGAACTCAACCTCTTTGGTCCTGTGAAATGAAGATGATCATAGTATTTATCTCATAAAGTTTTCTCTGAGGATTAAAGAAGCTGGTGATTTGAAGCCCACAGAACAGTATATGTTCTTTCTCTCCACCCACCTCTGTCCCTCGGGGTTTTAAAAACCACAGCTTGGATCTCAAGGAACATCCAGTCAGCCCAGAGCCCTGGACACCAGCCACTGGTGAGTTAGAGGGAGGGACTCCATCTCTGTTCCCACTGGCCCCCTTCTCTCTCTCAACTCACTTCTCCCAGCCCGTTTTCCTGCTCTCTTGGTTTCACGTCTGTGTGTCTCCCTCACCACTGTCTCCTCTACCCCTTTTCTCTTTGTCTCTCAATCTTTGTGTGTCTCTGTCTCTCTGTCTGATGTCTGTCAATATTATCTCTGTTTCTATCCCTCACTCTGTTCTGACTCACTCGCCTCAGCTCTCTCTCTATTTCATCCCGCTTCCTCACTTTTCTCCCCCCATCTTGATCCAACCCCCGCTTCTCATTTTTCCCCTAGTTCAGACTCCCTCACTCCCCTGTCTCCTCACCCCCCTTTTTTGTGTGTTTCTCTTCCCTTCTCCCTTCCTGTTTTTCGCAGGCTTTCTTTTGGTCGCTGTCTCTTAATCTTTCATTTAACAAATATTTATGCAGCACTTACTATGTGCCAGGCCTTATTTTAAGCACTGGGGACACAGCAGGGAACAAAACAGGCAGAAATTTCTGCTCTCAATGGAGCTGACATATCAGTGAAGAGACGGACAAGAAATATAGATGGATAACTTAAGTATATGTTATTACTATCAGGTAGTAATAAGCACAAAGGAGAAAAATAATCAGGGCATAGGGGATAAGGAGCGATGAAGTTGCTGGTTACTGGCTAGAAGCCTAAGAGAAGTGAGGGCAGGACATGCAGATCTTGGGAGAAGAGTGCTCCAGGGATCCGGAACAGCAAGTGCAAAGGCCCTGAGGCTGAAGGTGCTTGGGCTTGTTCAAGGAACAGCAAAGAGGTCAGTGTGGCTGGAGCAGAGTGAGTGAGAGAGGGAGGGCAGGAGAAGGTTGGGGGAGAGAGAATGGGGGTAATTTGTGCAGGGCCCCATGGGACAGGGTGAGGACTTTGAGTGAGGTGGAGAAGTGGGAGGCTTCTGAGCCCGACATAGGTGTTAACAGGATCCTCCGACTGCCACGTGGGGAATGAACTGCAGGGAACGGGGGTGCAAGCTGGGAGCCCAGTAAGGAGATCACAGCCGTAATTCAGGTGACGGATGATAGCGGCTAGACCAGGGTGGTGATGGAGAGGCGAGGAGAGATGGGTGGTCAAATTTGTGTGTATGAAATACCCATGGCATATAAGTTACTATTTTAACCATTCTGAAGTGGACAGTCACCACCATCCATCAGTCTGACAGCTGTGAAAGGGGAGAGGGAAAGAAGGACTGGGTCAGAGGAGCCTTTGGCTGTACGTCTGGGGGGTGGGGGTGGGGTGTATGTGTCTATGGGGCGGTCTTTGAGCAAAGGTTGCCCATCAGAAGAGTCCTGGGTGGGGCTGCAGTGGGCTGGCACTAGTACCCACTGTGTTCTCTCATTGGGAGCTGCCCAAGGGAGGCGCGGCCTTGGCACCAATGAGGTGGGGTTGTCAGACAGCTGTGCTGTCAGCAGCAGGATCTCTTAAAGGGAGATCTGAGCAGCGCCATTCCATGGCCACCACAGGGATCTAACTGTTTCTAGTTCTTTCTGGCCTCATCCCCAAGCGGCTTCACCTGGTGCCCGCAGATCCAGGAACCTGTGAGCTCCTCATTCCCATCCTAAAGAGAGGGAGGCCTAGTCCCCTATTGATGAGCCAAAAGGCTTGTGTTCAGTCTGATTGGATCAGCTTGGGTCACATGACAACCCCGGAACCAATGCCTGGCTGAGGACCAATCAGGACCTACTGGTGGATCTGGCCAAAGCCGGCAGACGTGACAAATCCTCAGCCAAACTGCAAGGACTGGGGCTACCAGGAGGGGGCGCCAAAGAGCCGCAGTCCTCCAGGATCCTGTCGTCCTCCCCCACGTCCAAGTTGAAGTCGAAAATTTACAACAATCAGATCAGGAGTATAGGTAGATGACGTGTGAAAGGGCTGCCGATAGAATCCCCTATCCCTTATACGTAATTCCGAATTCCAAAAAGCTCTGACAACCAAAAAAAAAGTTTCCTCAGGGGGTCATTTTGGCCCAGTCTCACATGGCGGCAAATCAGCTAATATGCGTTCTTAACACTATTTATCTCCGTTGGTGTGAATTTTCACACATTTTGCTGCAAATATATTAACATGTCTGATGGAGCAGGGTCTGCTTCAATCCCCTGGGAGCGTTACATAATATATGGCATTCGCTCAGAATTACCTTTCTAAAATTGGAACAGTTCTGAGTTCTGAAACGCATCTGTCCCCAAAGACTTCAGCTAAGGGATTGTGGACCTCTAATTGGGCACGCTGCCAAACCTAGATTTATCTTAATTATTTGTTCAACGTTTATTTAATGGCTTTGGGAAGAAACTCATTTTCCATTACGATCTTTTTTTAAAGATAGAGAATGACGTTCATTTACTAAATCCCTTTTGTTAACGATATGCTATTTTTAGTGTGTGTGTGTGATATGCTACTTTAGTGTGAAAGTGTGTCTGTGTATGACTATATGAGTGTGTCCATGTGTGAAGCTGTGTCTGTATGTGTGTGAAAGTATTTCTGTGTTTGTACATATGGGGGTCTGTGGAGAGATGGTGTGTGTGAGTGTGTGTTTGATCTTGTCTGTGTGTCTGTGACTGTGTGTGTTTGTGAGCATCTAGTTATGTCTGTATGTAATTTTGTGTGTGTGCATGTGACCGTGGATCTCCGTGTGAATGTCTGTGTGTATGTGTGTGAATGTGCAGGAGAGGAGACATGGTTCACGGTTTAATGTTAATATGCTGAAATAAAATCCTCATTTCTCGCGACCATCTCTGCTTCTGTCTTAGAATTTCAGCGAACTCCACAAAATGACTCAAATTTTGCGCTGTCAAGCAATACCTTATACTTCCACTAGAGGTCGCCTGTCCACCTGGGCCAGAAGAAACTAATTCCTGGGAGTTTGTAGATCCTTGCAGAGAAGTGCCAGGGACAGCTAGCTCAGACTTGTCTCAGCTGCACATAGAGCAGCAGTTCTCAAACTTACTGGTCTCAGGATTCTTTTACACCCTTAAAAATTCTTGATAACCCAAAGAGTTTTTTTGTATGTGTGTTATATTTATCAATATTTAAGCATTAAGCGGCTTCCCTGGTGGTCCAGTGCGTAAGAGTCTGTGCTCCCAATGCAGGGGGCCAGGGTCCGATCCCTGGTCGGGGGGGGGGGGGAACTAGAGCCTGCATGCATGCTGCAACTAAAAGCCCGCATGCCTCAGTGAAGATCCCGCATGTCGCACCTAAGACCTGACACAGCCTAAATAAATATTTTAAAAATATATATTTAAGTATTAAGATTGAGAAGTTAAAAATTATTTAGTAAGTCATTTAAAAATAACCATGATAAATCCATTGCGTTTCTGCAACGGTTTTATTGTGGTAAAATGTACATAACATAAAATTTACCATTTTAACCATTTTTAAGTATACAGTTGAGGGCTTCCCTGATGGAGCAGTGGTTAAGAATCCGCCTGCCTAATGCAGGGGATATGGGTTCGAGCCCTGGTCCAGGAAGATCCCACATGCCGTGGAGCAACTAAGCCTGTGCACCACAACTACTGAGCCTGCGCTCTAGAGCCTGTGAGCCACAACTACTGAGCCCACATGCTGCAACTACTGAAGCCCGTGCGCCTAGAGCCCGTGCTCCACAACAAGAGAAACCACTGCAACGAGAAGCCCGCGCACTGCAACGAAGAGGAGCCCCCGCTCACTGCAACTAGAGAAAGCCCGCACGCAGCAACGAAGACCCAACGCAACCAAAAATAAATAAACTTTAAAAAATGTATACAGTTCAGAGGCATTACGTAAATTCACAGTGTTGTGCAACCATTATGACCATTCATTTCCAGCATTTCTCTTTATCTTCCCAAACTGAAACTCTACCCACTAAACAATAATTCCTCATCGCCCCCACACCAGGTAATCTCTATTCTACTTTAGGTCTCTATGAATTTGCCAATTCTATGTACCTCATGTAAATGGAATCATACAGCATTTGTTCTTTTGTGCCTGTCTAATTTCACTTAGCATCATGTTTTCAAAGTTTATTCATGTTGTAGCATGTGTCAGAATTTCCTTCCTTTTTAAGATTGAGTAATATTTCATTGCACAGATACCCCATTTTGTTTATTCATGTGTTGGTGGACATTTTGAAACTTGCATTTAAACATAAATAACATTTTAAATGAGAAGTGTTATATTTTCCAAAATAAAAAATTTAATGAGAAGAATGTCATTATTTTACATTTCTGAGAATAAGTAATGTCCAATTCAAGAGAAGACAACTGGATTTTCAGAGTTGCTTTTTCATTTGATCAGTTGCAATATCACAAGTCATCTGGCCTCTGGAAAAATCTGGGTGAAGTCCAGCCAAGTCCTGGGAAATCCTGAGCGTGGGCTTTTCCAGCCTGTTAACCACCAACCACACTACCCTGAAACTTATGTGGTTGTAAAACCGCCTTTAGCCTTCCATGTCATCTGCATTTAACATTTGGTCTGGGTACAATTACTTATGATTTTGCCAGTGTCATCTTGCTATGTGGTCCATGGATCATAAATAAAATAAAAATAATCTGGTGGTCATACAGTCACACTGCAACTATGTAATGATGATGAGTCTGTGGATATACTGCTGGTAATGTGTCAATTCACTATAGTTGGGTAACAAACAATCAAAACCTGTGTGTGATGTACACATATTGTAACCAAAAGTGTGGTCCAGCTGCTCACAGCTCAAAAGCCAATAAAGAGGCAAGGTTGGTGGAAAGGAAAGTTTTCTTTACTTTGGACACCGGCAACCAGTGGTGGGGCGGGGAGGGTGGACACCTGTTCAAAGGCTGACTTCCCCCCAGCCCCCACAATCAGGGGGCAAGAGCTTTTATAGACAGAGGGAGGGGGCTCCATGCAGAAACAACACAATCAGCTCTGACAGTCGTCTTGAAATTGGTCATTGGTGGCTGAAGTGGTATATATTCCTTCTTCTCATGTCGCACTGGGCAGGGAAAGTCACATGGCCCTGCCAAACCTCCAATAGGTGGAACCCTACCATGTGCCCAGGAGAGCCACAGTATTTGAGACCGTCTCTAATGACTGTCACAAATGGGTTGTTCCCTGCTCTGAAACACGAGTCACACATTCTGCAGATCTTCTGTGAAAGACACCATTTTTGACTAGAAATTGGGCTTGCTTTCTCTTTATAACAGAATAGAATCGCCATTGCCCACTAGTGTCACAAGTAAAAAGTGGCCACAAATCTCCCCACTTACGCCCTTTGCATTTGACTCTGTAGCTCCTCCTTTCAAGGGGTAGCATCAGTTTCCCCGCCCCTTGAATTTGGGCTAGCCTTGACCAATAGAATGTGGCAGATGTGATGTTGTGTTAGTTCTGAGTCTAGGTCTTGAGAGTCTTTGTGTCTTCCATTTGCTTCCTTGGAAAGTTTCCACTGCCATGGGAATAAGCCTGGGCTAACCCGCTGGAGGATGAGAGCCTGCACCAAGCAGACCACAGGCACCCATCCAACTCCCAGAAACAGGGCCACCTACCCAACCCACAGCTGACTTCAGACGCATGGGTTAGGTCATCCAAGACCAAAAGAACCATTCAGCTGACCCATGGATCTGTGAGCAACAAGAAAAGTTATTGTTTTAAACCATTAATATTTGGAGATATTTGTTACATAGCTGTCTTTGTCCATTTGGGCTTCTGTAACAAATTACCATAGACTGGGTGGCTTAAACAACAAATATTTATTTCTTATAGTTCTGGAGGCTGGGAAGTCCAGGTTCAAGATGCCAACAGATTCTGTGTCTGGTGAGAGATCACTCCCTGGTTTGTAGACAGCTGCCTTCTTGCTGTGTCCTCACATGGCAGAAAGAGTCAGAGAGCTCTCTGGGGTCTCTTTATAAAGGCACTAATCCTATTCATGAGAGCTCCACTCTCATCACCTAATCACCCCAAAGGCCCTACCTCCTAATTCCATCACATTCAGGATTATGTTTCAACATACAAATTTTGGAGGGGACAAAAACATTCAGTCTATAACAACAGCCATAGTTAACTGATACACCACGGGTTCTTCATTTCTTCTCTTAGTGTGACAATAAAGGTCTTGGAACATTTTAACACTGTGTCAGCCAGTCCTCTTTCAGAACATTGTGCAGAGCATGAGAAATCTTTTTGTTGTCTGTCCCCACTGCCCAGGAAGCCTGGGGCTCAGGACTGCGGATGATTTCCACTTTCTGGCAGAGGATGGGAGCAATGATGGTAAACACCTAGGAAGTGCTTGGCACTGAGTTTGATAGAGAACAAGGAGAGAGTGTTTCTTGTTATCTATTCTGTTTTCTGATGTTCTAAAATTCCCACTTGACTGTGATAAAAATAATCAAAGTGTGGTTTTCGTCAAGAGAGAAGAGACAGCTGTAATTCTGGCTGTCAAACTGATAGACAGAAACAGCAGATGTTGTAAGGAAATAGAAAAGAGGGAGATACAGGAAAAATGAGACAAGGAAAGACCTGGCAGATAGATAACATGTGGGTTTGGGAAATGGAAATGGAGGTTGAGATAGAGACCAAACGGAGATGAAGTCGCTGGAATTCTGAGAGGTGTAAACTGAGAAACACCTAGACAGGTGTGTTGGGGGTCCCCAAGACAACTCTCAGGTTTAGAGACTTACTAGAAGGGCTCACAGAACTCAGAAAGGCTGTCATAATCATGTTTATGGTATATTACAGCGAAAGGCTAGAGATTAAAATCAGCGAAGGTAAAAGGTGCACAGGGCAGAATCCAGGAGAGACCAGGCACAAGCTTCCAGTGGTCTCTCCCAGTGGAGTCATAGGACAGTACTTATTTCTTTCCAGTACATCATGTGATGACACGCACGGAGTACTACTAATCAGGTAGCTCACCTGAGCCTCCGTGTCCAGGGTTTTCATTGGGGGTCAGTCACATAGGCATGAAGAACCCAGGGACCATTATTCTGTCTACCACACTGTACAATGGAAAGTTAGAAAGAAAAAGGTATAAACTCCTGGTACTTGCAATGACATGATGAAACTCCAGAGCATTTTACTGAGTGAAAGAAGCCGGGTCAAAAAAAAAAAATCCTCATACTGTATGTTTCCATCAGTATGAAATTCTAGAAAATATAAAGTAATGCGTAGTGGCAGGAAGATCAGTGGTTTCCTGAAAATGAAGGTGGAGAGAGATAGATTACAAAAAGCCACAGAGAAACTTCTGGGTGTTATGGAAATGTTAGTTAAATTGATTGTAGTGATGGTTTCACATACATATTTCTTTTTTAAAAAAATTTCTTTATTTAATTTCTTTATTTTTGGCTGCATTGGGTCTTTGTTGCTGCGTGCGGGCTTTCTCTAGTTGCGGTGAGCGGGTGCTACTCTTCATTGCAGTGCGCGGGCTTCTCATTGCAGTGGCTTTTTTTTGTTGCGGAGCAGGGGCTCTAGGTGCGTGGGCTCAGTAGTCGTGGCGCACGGGCTTTGTTGCTCTGCGGCATGTGGGATCTTCCTGGACCAGGGCTCGAACATATGTCCTCTGCATTGGCAGGTGGATTCATAACAACTGTGCCACCAGGGAAGCCCCAGAACTTTGTATCTTAATCTGTTCAGGTTATTGTGAAATGCTTAGAACAGCCCCTGGTACCAGGCAATGGCTTGATGAGCGTTTGCTATTATTATTATTATTATTATTGCTGGTGGTGTTGTTTTCCGCCAGCCTTTGAGAGGCCCTCTCCTTGATGCATCCTTCAGAGTTTTCCTCCCAGTCTCCCCGTGGTGCTTACTGCCACCTCCCGTGTCTCAAATTCCACAGTGCCGAAAGTTCTGGTGAGCCAGTCTAGCCGGGATCAGAAGCCTGTGTGGACCTGCTGCTGATAATTCACAACATCCTGCCTCAGAAGCCACTGTGCCCACAGCTGAGAGCCTTGGCATGGATTGCTAACATCTGACTGGCTCTGGGCTTCCTGTGGCTGCTGGCAGGCTGGTGGCTGACCACAGCTATACCTTCTTGGGGTGTGGTGGCTGCAGCCACCTACTCAGTCCTGCCCCTCCACATGGGGTCAGCTCTGAACGACCCTAGGGACTTGGGGTCACAAAACCATGAGTCTATATGCCACTTGGTCACAATCCTTTTCTGCTTTCCCTTTCCGTTGTGTAAATTTTAAGCCTCTCAGGGCTACTTAAAAAAAAACAACAACCTGGGACTTCCCTGGTGGTCCAGTGAGTAAGACTTCGTGCTCGCAATGCAGGGGGGCCGGGTTCGATCCCTGATCGGGGAACCAGATCTCGCATGCGTGCTGCAAGCTAAGAGTTCTCATGCCACAACTAAGACCCGGCGCAGCCAAAATAAATAAATAAATATTAAAAGAAAAAACCTTTCATTGAAATATAGGACACAGACAGAAAAGTTCACAAACCGTAAAGAGGCAGCTTAATGAATTTTCACAGTTGAATGTCTCTGTGGGACCAACATCCTGATCAAGAAAAAGAATGTTTCTAGCCCCCAGATTCCTCTCTGCCCCAGTGCCCCTTACAATTTCTACCCCTCGAAAATAACCTCTATCCTGGATTATGACACCAAAGCCTAGTTTTGTCTGCTGTTGACCTCATGTAAACAGAATTATACAGTATGTACACATCAGTGTCTGGCTTCTTTCATGCAGCGGAATCACTCTGAGATTCAGCCATGTTGTTTGTTGCAATGTATTAGTTTTCTTCTTTTCTTTTGGCCACCCTGTGTGGCATGCAGGATCTTAGTTCCCTGACCAAGGATCGAATCCGCACGCCCTGCATTGGGAGCATGAAGTCTTAACCACTGGAATGCCAGGGAAGTCCCCTAGGTGTTTTTTTTTTTTTTTTTTTTGGCGGTCCGCCAGCCTCTCACTGCTGTGGCCTCTCCTGTTGCGGAGCACAGGCTCCGGACGCGCAGGCTCAGCGGCCATGGCTCACGGGCCCAGCCGCTCCGCGGCATGTGGGATCTTCCCAGACCGGGGCACGAACCCGTGTCCCCTGCATCGGCAGGTGGACTCCCAACCACTGCGCCACCAGGGAAGCCCTTCCCCTAGTTTTTTAAATAATAGTTTTTGTATTCTTCTCTGCTGCTATATAGTATTCCATTGTATGAATGTACAATGTATTTATCCATTCTACAGCTGATTGGATACTTTTAGGTTGGATTCCAGTTGTTGGTTATTATGAATAAAGCTTCTATGAACACTCTAGTACATTATTTTGCTGGACACATGTTGGGTTCTCTATCAGGTAAATGCCTAGTAGTGGGATTGCTGGGTCATAGGTTAGGTGTGTATTTAGTTTTGGTAGATGCCATCTTTCTTAAATTAAATAAAGCAGCCCTTCCTGTTGCTGATCTGACTTCTGTCCTCTAGGATGTATTTTCCCATTTGCCCACTGGAATAGAGTTTTAACAGGACACAGGAACATCCAGCTCAAGACCAGGTTTTTCAGCCTCCCTTGCAGTTACGTGTGGTCAGGTGACCATGTTTCAGGCAATGAGCTGTGAATGGGAGGCCAAGGGTACCACTTCTGAGTCTCATCCTTAAAAGGTTTGGGCATCTGTGCACCATCTTCTTTTTTCCCTTCCTGCTCGGAGGAGGTGAGAGCCGGCACAGCCACCTTAGACCCCACAGTGGAAGCCATGAGTTACACTGGTCTGTGAGAGAGAAATGAACTTAAGGGGAATAGTCAGAGATGGGTCTCCTGGTCACACTGTGTGTGTGCCCTGGCACGAAGCGCTGTCTGGAAAGGGCACCTCTTTATACTTCACAAAGGTTTTGGCTGGGCTAGTGGTGGCTCCAGAGCAGGGCTATCCTATAGAAATATATATTTTAAATTTATTTATTTTATTTATTTATTTTTGGCTGCGTTGGGTCTTCGTTGCTGTGCTCAGGCTTTCTGCAGTTGCGGCGAGCGGGGGCTACTCTTCGTTGCGGTGCGCGGGCTTCTCATTGCGGTGGCTTCCCTTTGTTGCAGAGCACGGGCTCTAGACGTGCAGGCTTCAGTAGTTGTGGTGTGCGGGCTCAGTAGTTGTGGCTCGCGGTCTCTAGAGTGCAGGCTCAGTAGATGTAGCGCACGGGCTTAGGTGATCCGCGGCATGTGGGATCTTCCTGGACTAGGGATCGAACCCATTTCCCCTTCATTGGCAGGCGGATTCTTAACCACTGCGCCTCCAGGGAAGTCCCTATCCTATAGAAATATAATATGTAAGCCATAAATGCAAGCCTCATAGGTAATGTTAATTTTTCAAGTGGCTGTGTTAGAAAAGTAAAAGGAAACAAATGAAATAATAACATATTTAATAATATAATTATGTTAGATTAATATCAACGATATAAACATATATTAATATATTACAGTCATAGTAAGATGTTAATATTATATAGTTATATTGTAACATATAATGATGTTTTAAAAATTAAAAAAATTATTAAAAAATTTTTTATTGGGGCTTCCCTGGTGGCGCAGTGGTTGAGAGTCCGCCTGCCGATGCAGGGGACACGGGTTCGTGCCCCAGTCCGGGAAGATCCCACATGCCACGGAGCAGCTAGGCCCGTGAGCCATGGCCGCTGAGCCTGCGCGTCTGGAGCCTGTGCTCCGCAACGGGAGAGGCCACAACAGTGAGAGGCCCACGTACTGCAAAAAAAAAAAAAAAATTATTGGAGTGTAATTGATTTACGATGTTGTGTTAGTTTCAGGTGTGCAGCAAAGTGAATCAGTTATACATATACATCTATCCACTATATTTTAGATTCTTTTCCCATATAGGTCATTACAGAGTACTGAGTAGAGTTCCCTGTGCTGTACAATAGGTTCCCATTAGTTATCTATTTTATATAAACTGGGCAGATCCACTTACATGTGGGTTTTTTTCCAATAGATATAGTACCTGTACTTTCATTTTACAGATTTTTAAATTAACTAAGTGTGGAGAAAAGTTTGTGTTTGATTAGAGATCACAATATGTGAAATCAAAAGAACGAGAGTTTGAGTCCTGATTCTATCCAAACTGTTTCCACTTCCTGCCCTTGGGTGAGTCATTTATCAATTCCTCTGTTTTTGAGGCAGAGAGAGAAGTACTAGGATTTTCGACCACATGGGGGTCAGTGCCCCTAGTCTCCACTTCCTTCGGGCGTCAACTGTAATTAATAATATATTATACTTGACACAATTTCTCCAAAATTTTATTATTTGAACATATAATACAATATAAAAATTGTTGAGATGTTTTACAATCTTTTTTTTTTTTTCCAGTAAGTCTTGGAAATCTGGTGTGTGTGTTATACTCAGGGAGGGCACATCTCAAGTTGGACTCACCACATTTCAGTTACTCAGTAGCTGCATGTGGCTGGTGGTTGCTGTATTGAGCCGCCCAGATCGGGTCTTGAGGAAGAGGATGAAGAGACACCAGCATAAAGGTTGCTAATACTGAGAAGGATGTATGTACCCCCTCTGCCCTGCAAGTCCATTTCTAGAGAGTTATCTGCAATAAGTCCTCGTACACAGGCACCAGGATGTATGTGCAAGGGTGCTCACTGTGATATGGACAAAAATATTGGAAACAACCTAAAGTTCCACCAACATGGAAGTGATAAAATAAACAGGTTTCAGACTAACAGTGGACTTACGATGCTGTTACAAAAACACGAGGTGTTTAAATGTACTTACAAAAGCATTGTTCTGAAAAAATAGTGATAAAAACACATTATTGGAACAACTGATGAAATGTGAATGAGGATGGTGGCTTACATAAGGTGTTGTATCACATTTCCTTTCTGCTTTTACTATCCCAGCCACTTCCCTTTAAATTTGAAATTACATCAACATAAAAAGTTATAAGAATTATTCTTAGAGGCAGTTCATAACTTCGCTAAAGGTCCAGGACATAGAAAATGTTAAGAATTCAAGATTTGAAGGCAATGCACAACTTCGGTCCAAAAATCTTTAAAAAATCAAGCGGGTGTGACCTTGCCTCCTGAGTCTCCCACAGCTCAGGGACCCTTTTTTTTTTTTTTTTTTTTAATTAATTAATTTTTGGCTGCATCGGGTCTTCGTTGCTGCGTCCTGGTTTTCTCTACTTGGGGGCGAGCAGGGGCTACTCTTTGTTGTGGTTCGTGGGCTTCTCGTTGCGGTGGCTTATCTTTGTTGCGAAGCACAGTCTCTAGGCGCGTGGGCTCAGTAGTTGTGGCTCTCAGGCTTAGTTGCTCCGCGGCATGTGGGATCTTCCCGGACCACGGCTGGAACCTGTGTGTCCTGCATTGGCAGGCGGATTCTTAACCACTGCGCCACCAGGGAAGTGCCTCAGACGCCCTCTTGAGGTCAGGGTTGGTATAACAACCACGCATTCCTACCAGCACCAAATCCCCACAACTAGACCTTCAAAATCCTCCCAGAGTCACGTCCACAACACATGGCTTCATTTAGTAGAACAGAAACTTGCCGAACATCGTGCACTCACATATCCATTCCCAAACACAAACACCACATTTGTAAAAGTCTGGGTGAATACACTCCAAACTGCTAATAGGAGTTTCAGAAGGTTAGCAGTCAGGGGATTTTTCAATGCTTTTTTTGGGGGATGGGGGTGAGGCGGGCATTTCTGGATTGTTCAAATGTTTACAAGGTGCATGGATCATCTTTGCAATAAAAAGAAAGCTAGATCTTCACAAATTGAAGCTTGCTGGAGAAAAATACTATTTGTGGAGGAATGATGTGGGTGGTCTACAGGAGAGTTGCAGACAAGCATGGGGAAAATGAACCTGTTTCTGCACCCATCGTAATAATCATGCTCATTGTGGTAGATTGAAGAATGGTTTCCAGTGATGTCTGCATTCTAATTCCTGGAACCCAGGGCGTGACTTTATATAGGAAAAAGGACTTTCCAGATAAATTAAGGATCTTGAAATGGGAGATTATCCTGGATTATCTAGGGGGTCTTTAAATGTAATCACAAGGGTCCTTAAATGAGGGAGGCAGAGGGAGAATTGAGACACACAGTAGGAGGGAAGGAGATGTGACCGTAGAGGCAGATATTGGAGTGATGTGGCCACAAGCCAAGGAATGCTGGCGGAGACCAGAACCGGAAGAGGATGGTGGTGGCTCTGGGTGTGTGTGTGCCAACTTCAAAACTCTAGGGAGGAAGATGGAACAGTCGCCAAGTACTGGGCCACCTCCACAGACCTGCTTTGCCTCTCTGGGCCTCAATGGAACCTGGTTGGGAGGCTGGGTCTCACAATCCCTGTTTCCCAGGTTTAAGCCAGTTGGACCCCTGAGATTTTCCACTGCTACCTGGGGCCATAGAAGTAAAGGGAGAGATCATCTCAAATGGGGCAAACCAAGGCCTGGAGAGGGACCGAGCCTAGATGGGGCAGGGGTCTCTTTCGTCTGGCTTTCCTCCCTCCTGGGACCTGGAACTTCCTCAGGTTTCGGATCCCCTGCCTCCTTCCTGTGGCTGGGAGGAGGTGATCAGGTCTCTCTGGGTGTGTGCCCCGCGGAAGGAGCCCTAGACCAATGAGAACCCCAGAGGGAAAAGACGGGTCATTTCCTCTCTGCGGACTCACTTGGGGCTTTAAAAACCACAGCCCTCAGACGGGAGGGAAACTTTGATCAGCGGAGAACCCGGGAGAAACCTGAATATGGTAAGTCTTGGCGGGGGGAGCGGGGGCAGACACCCTCTACCCGTGCACTGCCCCTTCTGGGCCCCCCCCCCCTGTCTGCTCTCCCCACTCGCCCCTTCTTGCTACCTCTCCCCCTTTCCTTCCCCCTCCTCCCGGTCCTGGATCTCCAGCCCACGCCTTCTCCCCTCTCCCTCATCTCAGACTCTCCCACTCCAGGTCTGGGAGGCAGCTAAAGAGTTAAATTGTCAAGGGCTTATAGGGCCCACGATTAGCTTCGACGTTTTCTTTTTCTTTCTGTTAAATAGTTCCAAATCCCTAAAGGGTGTTCCGTGAAACTCCCTTCCCTCCCCAGAGCTTCAGATTCATCCTAGCTTCCCTCAGAGGCAACGGTGGGCACCAGTTTGTGGTGGATCCTTCTGGAAACAGTCTACAGGCGCTCCAGGGCAGCGTAGGGAACGAAGTAAGGAGTAGTTTGACACGAGGGTCATACTGAAATGGGGTTCAAACCCTGCCTTTTCTGTGTAATAGCGGACGAGACCCGTCTTTCTGAACCTCCTTCTCTTTACCGCGAAGATGGGGATTGTAACCCTACAGAGAGGAATCTACATCATAGGGTCGTGGAGAGAATTAAATGAGATAATACACAGAAAGCTCTTACAGCAGTGCCTGGCATACAGTTGGCCCTCAATGCTTGTGACGTGTCTATCCTTTCTCCCCCACCCACCCTATAAAGGGAAGGCTCTCTCTCTCTCTTTTTTTTAAAGGGCTTCAAATGCTTGGCTTTTAAAAATTTATTTATTTATTTATTTATTTTTGCTGTGTTGGGTCTTCCTTTCTGTGCGAGGGCTTTCCCTAGTTGTGGCAAGCGGGGGCCACTCTTCATCGCGGTGCGTGGGCCTCTCACTATCGCGGCCTCTCTTGCTGCGGAGCACAGGCTCCAGACGCGCAGGCTCAATAGTTGTGGCTCACGGGCCTAGCTGCTCTGCGGCATGTGGGATCTTCCCAGTCCAGGGCTTGAACCCGTGTCCCCTGCATTAGCAGGCAGATTCTCAACCACTGCGCCACCAGGGAAGCCCAAGGGAAGTCTCTTTTACACATTATCCTACGTCTTTTTTTTTTCTTTCATGAATAACATATTATTGCCCAGCATTTATTGAGTACTTACTGCATGCCAGGCACTGTGCTAGGCACTTGACATTTATGAATTTTGACTTAAACCATCTGTGAGGAAGGTATCATCCCCATGTATTTCAGAGAAATTGCCTCTTTCCTTTTATCAGCTGTGTGATATGCCAGTGGGAGTTTCCATCTCCTATCAAAGGAGATTTAGGCTATCCAATACTTTGTCTTTAAAACCAAAATTAGGGAATTCCCTGGTGGTCCAGTGCTTAAAACTCGGTGCTTTCACTGCTGAGGGCCGGTGTTAGATCCCTGGTCAGGGAGCTAAGATCTCACAAACCATGTGGCAAAACCAAACCAAACCAAACCAAAACACAAATTACATCTTTGGACCCACATCTGGGTTTCCAGGACTGCAAATGCTGAATCCAAGGCATGGGCAATTTTTACTTTAACAGATATTGAGAAAACTTGTACCAATTCACATTCCTCATCTACAGAGCATGAGAGTATCTACTTGTCTAGACCCCCATCTGCATAGTTATATGGAACTTTTTTATTTTTGCCAACCTGAAAGGCAGTTCACTGCATCCTCAAAGGATCTGAAGGCTTGTCTTTTTCTCATGGTTTTTAAAATGCAAGTGCTTATGTTTCTTCGTGCTCAGGGATATTGAGTCACAAAGATTGCAAATTCAAAAAGGTAAATCTGAGTCGAGATGCTCACCTCCACCCTTGTATCCCACGTCTCAGAGGATGCTATAATGGTTTCAAGTGGTTCTGTGGGTGGATTGTTTAAAGACGTTGTGTCCATGTAGGAACAGGGAGAGGGATGTTCCGGAAAAAAAAGCAAACTGTGCCTTATGCGTATTTACTAGCTCTGACAGCATTCCTAAGTGAGTCTGTTATTTCCATTGTAATGGAGGGGACAGTTGGCAGGACTTTCCTGCTGTGAGGATGGTGAGACTGAAGCCCAGTGAGGGAGGGAAGGGGCTGGGGCAGAGTTTACCACCCACCAGCTGCTTGACTGTAGCCATGTCATGCCTCCTTTTTAAAAAAATATTTATTTATTATTTATTTATTTAGCTGTGCTGGGTCTTTGTTGTGCCATGCATGTGGGATCTAGTTCCCTGACCGGGGATCAAACCCAGGCACCCTGCATTGGGAGCATGGAGTCTTAACCACGGCACCACCAGGGAAGTCCCCTGTCATGCCTCTTAAGTCTTTCCACTTTTCTTCCTCCCCTGGGCATCACCCCCATCCAAGCCCCCATCTTTGCTGGCCTGGGTCCCTGGCCCTGCCTCCTCTCTGTTCCTCTCACCTCTAGTCTTACCTCCTCACAGCAGCCAGAGGGATCTTTCTAAAGAGAAACTCTCATCTAGTCCCTCCTCAGCTCCAAGACCATCCACGACTCCCCATTACCCCAGGGTAAAATACATATCCTTTAACATGGCATCTGTGGCTCCTCCAACCTCGTCTTGGCTACCTGCCAGCCACGCTGATGTTCGTTCATTTTTCTGGTGTGTGGATACTCCTCCCTGTTACGTTGTGGCCTTTTGCCTTGAATGCATGCCCCTCACTCCCAATACACTTGAGGTCTGGTAGCCTCTCAGAGAGGGCTCTGGAGTTGGACTCTCAGAAGTTCTCTCCTACCTCTGCCACTTGCTAACTGCGAGGACTAGGAAAGGTCTCTTAAGCTCTCTGTAGCCTCAGTTTTCTCATCTGTAAAATGGGTGTTGCAATGGCAACAATGCTCATAGGGTCGTCCTGTGGATTAAATGACATGAGACATGGGACTTCCCTGGCGGTCCAGTGCTTAAGACTCCACGCTTTCCCTGCAAGGTGCGCACGTTCGATTCCTAGTTGGGGAACTAAGAACCCGCATGCCACGTGGCCTAAATAAATAAATAAATAAGCAAGCTGATATGTGAAAAGGACTTAGAACAGAGCTTGGCAATTCTGAGCTCTTTTCTTGTAAGCATCTTCTTCACCCTGTACTCCTCCGATCCATTCATGACTCCTCACTGCCACCACCCTAGTGCAAGCCACCATCATCCCTCACTGCAGCTAGACAATCCCAACCTCCTCTTCTTAGCTTCAGATCAGGAGCCCTTTCTCCACAAAACAGATAAGGGCTCTTGAAATGAGCCTGTGAACTTAGGAACAATAAGAGTACCCTGCCCTTGGGGTTGTTGTGGCATAAATACTGTGTTTAGGGAATTGATGAACTAACACCTGGGAAGCATGGAGAACAGCGCCCGGCACTTAGGAATCACTTAGGAGCCCCAGACCTGTGCTGTCCGAGACGGTAGTCACCAGCCACATGTGGCTGGTCATTTAATTAAAATGACAGAAAAGTAAAAGTTCAGTTCCCAGACACATCTGCCACATTTCATACACTCAACAGCCACAGGTGACTGGTGGCTACCATCTTGGAAGGTGCACATCTGGAACATTTCCATCAGTACAGAAAGTTCTGTTGAATGGTGCTGTGGTTTTATTTCACCAAGACCCTTCTCCTGGTCCCACACCAGGCTGGATTCTCTATTGAACACACTCAGTTACCATCCCTGGGGATTAATTTCTCTCTCCCAGTAGACCATAACCTCTCCAAGGGCAGGTGCCAGGTATGTCAGGAACAAATCCCCTAGCCTGTTAATATTTGTGCAATGAAGAAATATTATTAGAATCTTTCCTAGACTCCTAAAATGGTAGAACCATGAATTCTTTTGTATAGTCTATATAACATCCAATTTTAGGGGAAAGGGCGGTGCATTCACTGGTATGGCTCTACATATAAGAAGAACAAAAGCATATATGGGGGCTTCCCTGGTGGCGCAGTGGTTGGGAGTCTGCCTGCCGATGCAGGGGATGCGGGTTCGTGCCCGGTCCAGGAAGATCCCACATGCCACGGAGCCTGCATGTCTGGAGCCTGTGCTCTGCGGCGGGAGAGGCCACAGCAGTGAGAGGCCCGCGTTGCGCAAAAAAAAAAAAAAAAAAAAGCATATACGGTAAAATCTTCCTTCCAATGCTTGCCTCCAACCCACTATTTCCCCTCCCCCGGGGGAACCACTGTTACAGATTTCCTCTGCCTGCTGCTGGAACTAGTCTGTGCATACACAAGCAAACACACACACACACACACACACACACGGAGAGATAGAATGATAGAGACAGAGGGGAGGGAGGGGGAGGAATGAAGGGAGAGAGAGAGAAAAACTGAGAGAGTGAGAGAGAGAGAGATTCCTCTTTTGTAGGTAGCGTGCTTCACACACTGTTCAGTTCTTACTTTTTCTATTTCACCGTAGGTCTTGGAGCTCTTTCCACACACATCCTTACGTAAATTTCCTCATTCTTTCGACGGTTGCATAGTACTCTTTTGCCTGGATTTGCCATCATTAATTTAGTCAGTACCCTCTTGCTGGATGCTTTGGCTATTTCTATTCTTTGTAGGGATGCTGCAATGGCCAAACTTTGCAAGCCTTTTTTATCCGGAGCATCCTAGAAATCACAAAGGGTTAGAATTAGCATCTTTTTTCTGCACTTGTGAAGTCAGTGAGAGGAAAGGGCCTCGTCAGTTCATTCCAGAAAAAGACCTTTGTCAGCTGATGAGAGCGGTAATGGTGAGCGTGAGAGCAGGTGGTGGGGAGGCTCCCCTTTTTGGGGTCTGGGTGATTCTGCAGCTAAGCATGGCCGAGAGCTTGTGAAACGAGCAGGGACAAAAGTTAGCTTCATGTATCATGTCTGAGGTGGACATTTAAAATATTTAACATCCTGCTAAGGTGCAGAGCCCCCTGAGCAGGGTCTGGGGCTTCTTACCATGCCCGGCATTAACCCTTTAGTGATCCGAGCATGGGAACTGGGGGTGGGGGTCCCAAAGTAGAAAAATGGGAGGCCAGGGTTCTGGGAGTGGGGATGGTACAGGTGGGTGGCTCAGGGCAGGGGCTCGTTATCAATGGAAACAATTCAACAATTTTAACTTTTTTGAAACATTTTCACACTTATAGAAAAATTACAAGAATAATACAAAGGACTTCCATATACTCTTTACTCAGATTCTCCAAGTTTGCTTTGTCTATCTATCATCTATCTATCTATCTATCTATCTATCTATCTATCTATCTATCATCTACTGTCTTTTTTTCCTGAACCAGTTGAGAGTAAGTTGCAGTCATCATGTCCTTTGCCCCTCCAATGTCTCGGTGTCTCCTTCTCAAGAACAAGGACATTCATTTACACGAGCACAGCACAATGATCAATGTCAGGAAATTTACTGTTTGGTGAGATACTATTATCTACATCCAAACGGTGCAATACTAGATAATATTCAAACTTGCTCAGTTGTCCAAATAATGCCCTTTAGAGTGAATTTGTTTTTCCTGCTCCAGACTCTGGTCCAGGGTGTCACATTACATTTGGTTGTCCTGGCTCTTTCGTCCCCATTCATCTCTTGTCTTTATGACACTGGCATTTTAATTTTAATTGAGTGGCCCCCGCTTGCCACAACTAGAGAAAGCCCTTGCACAGAAACGAAGACCCAATACAGCAAAACTAAAATAAATTAATTAATAAACTCCTCCCCCCAACATCTTCTTTAAAAAGAAAGAAAGAAAGAAAGAAATAGCCTTCCCCCACTTTTTGAAAACATAAGCACAGTATCATATCACCCTCAATAAAATTAGCAATAATTCCTTACTATTGTCAAATACCCAGTCCATTTTTTTTTTTTTTTGCTGTACGCGGGCCTCTCACTGTTGTGGCCTCTCCTGTTGTGGGGCACAGGCTCCAGACGCGCAGGCTCAGCGGCCATGGCTTACGGGGCCCGCCCCTCTGCGGGCTTGGGGGGGTTTCCCGGGCC